>NC_081382.1:23644775-23963673 GCF_030684315.1 Stegostoma tigrinum
TGAGATAATGGGAACTGCAGATGCTGGAGAATTCCAAGATAATAAAATGTGAGGCTGGATGAACACAGCAGGCCAAGCAGCATCTCAGGAGCACAAAAGCTGACGTTTCGGGCCTAGACCCTTCATCAGAGAGCATGAAGGGTCTAGGCCCGAAACATCAGCTTTTGTGCTCCTGAGATGCTGCTCGGCCTGCTGTGTCCATCCAGCCTCACATTTTATTATCTAGGATACCTCCTCCTGTCTCTTTTCTTGCAGCTTTTGTCTCTAAGCTGCCCTGGAAGCTACATACAGTAACTGTGCTCTTGGCTGCATGTGTGACAGACAGTAATGGTATCTTCATCATGGCATTCCTCTTCCTCCAGTTCTGGCTTTGTCTGCACTACCTGACCAAGTATTTGAAAGAAGAACGGTACAACAGGGACAGCTGTAGTGTAGACAAGACTGCCTGTTTACACACTTGCAGCTTGTAAATCAGGAGAGATTGTGATGGGAGCAGGATGTGGGACAAGAGAAGGAGGAGTAGGTAGGAGGATACAGCCTTCTTCAAAGCTTGCAGCCTTATTGCTGGTGACAACCCCTCCAATGATAGCAACCCCTTTTATCTCTGTGGGAATAATGACACATGGCTGTGCTGCCACCTGCAGGTTAGTTAATGCTACCCCTATGATGTTCAGATTCCTGTCAGCCAGAATATTGTTTCAGCGCAAGTTGTGTAATCTGTTCGGGCGCTGCGTTTGACATGGGAAGGTGTGCAGGGTATGAGATATAGCTATGAAGTTTCCAGCAATACTAAAGTCAGAAAGTGTGGTGAAGCTGTGAATACTAGGCATGAGTAGTGACAAATGAAGATTGTTAATGGGGAGGTAAATGGGTGTATTGAACTTTGAGGTTAATCATGCAGCCTGAGAATACAACCACTGGCTTTGACCTCTTCTGTTAGGTCACAGAATATTTCTGCAGCATTAGGTCTAGTCCTCAGGGCTCCTGGGACAGAGCCATGGCAATCTCATCCCACAGCCTTTGCAAAATTTGCATTGAAGGAAAACAGGCCCCTTACAGATAGAACACATCTGTCTTCCTCACCACTCTTTTGCCAAGCTGTCCAGGGCAGCTCTCTGTCACAGTGTGCCATAATCTTTACTCAGTTCCAGCTTCTTCTCCAGCTGCAATAGATTTTAAGAAGTGCTGGTTCGATTTTAGTGGTGTTAGTTTCACAGAAACCTAGCTCTCCTGTTGACCCTTGGAGCCACTCAACAGTGTATTCTGTCTCTCCCCTCATCTGTAATCTAATCTGGTGTTGTCACACACTGCAGTACCTGCCCTCCTTTATTCAGGTTTTTTGAATATTTTGATTTAATCATTGTACCACTGAGTAAATCTGGAGCTAAGTCATGAGCAGTTAAGCTATTTGGTGTCTTTGTTACAGACATTAAAATGTAAAGAATGGTTTTTCTTCACCAATGTGGTTATTTGTAGGGACACATATATAGAATTTTGTTTTACCCACCCCAAAACAAAACTACAAGTTATCAGAATCCAATTTATACCACAGATTTCCACTTTATGGCAGGCGGTGACCAGTGGGGTACCACAAGGTTCGGTGCTGGGACCGCAGCTGTTTACAATATACATTAATGATATAGACGAAGGCATTAAAAGTAATATTAGCAAATTTGCTGATGACACAAAGCTGGGTGGCAGGGTGAAATGTGAGGAGGATGTTATGAGAATACAGGGTGACTTGGACAGGCTAGGTGAGTGGATGGATACATGGCAGATGCAGTTTAATGTGGATAAATGTGTGGTTATCCACTTTGTTAATGGCAAGACCAGGAAGGCAGATTACTATCTCAATGGAGTCAAGATAGATAAAGGGGAAGTACAACGAGATCTAGGTGTTCTTGTACATCAGTCAATGAAAGCGAGCATGCAGGTACAGCAGGCAGTGAAGAAAGCTAATAGCATGCTGGCCTTCATAACAAGAGGAATTGAGTATAGGAGCAAAGAGGTCCTTCTGCAGCTGTACAGGGCCGTCGTGAGACCGCACCTGGAGTATTGTGTGCAGTTTTGGTCTCCAAATTTGAGGAAGGACATTCTTGCTATTGAGGGAGTGCAGTGTAGGTTCACGAGGTCAATTCCCAGAATGGCGGGACTATCATATGTCGAAAGATTGGAGCGACTGGGCTTGTATACATTTGAGTTTAGAAGGATGAGTGGGGATCTGATTGAGATGTATAAGATTATTAAGGGATTGGACACTCTGGAGGCAGGAAGCATGTTTCCGCTGATGGGCGAGTGCAGAACCAGAGGACGCAGTTTAAAAATAAGGGGTAGGCCATTTGGAACAGATTTGAGGAAAAACCTCTTCCCCAGAGAGTGGTGGATATATGGAATGCTCTGCTCCAGAAGGCAGTGAAGGCCAAATCTCTGGATACTTTCAAGAAAGAGATGGATAGAGCTCTTAAAGATAGTGGAATCAAGCGTTATGGGGATAAGGCAGGAACAGGATACTGATTGTGGATGATCAGCCATGATCATAATGAATGGTGGTGCTGGCTCGAAGGGACAAATGGCCTACTCCAGCACCTATTGTCTATTGTCTATTATCACAAAACATTCTCAGTAGCTTGTTCTGCTGAGTAGCTGTGTATAACCTATTCAACCAAACAATTAAAGTCAGATAGAAACCAATCATTTAAAAAGTTAACAAAAAGTGGTGTAAAAATAGAGCCAATTAACAAATTTGCATCTAATGCAGTGCATTAAATTTTATTTATTCAACACATCTATTCACTCAAAATAAAAGTTAAATTTTTAACTGAATGCATTCTAATCGTGCTAGCTAAAGAATTTGCGTCAATTGGACAAATACAAAATGTTCTGGGATAATGGGAACTGCAGATGCTGGAGATTCCAAGATAATAAAATGTGAGGCTGGATGAACACAGCAGGCCAAGCAGCATCTCAGGAGCACAAAAGCTGACGTTTCGGGCCTACCACCATGATATAAAATTAAACAAATACACTAATTTGGTAAGTGGGATTAAGAAGGAAATGTTGTTAACATGCCCATTCGTATAAATTTCCAATGATCATTGTTTCAGGGATGTTGGCCAAACACTTGATTTGGGGAGAAATTGAGCTAAAACTTGCCATAATATGTTTAACCAGGAGAGGGCGTGCGGCACCAGGAAGCTGCGCTTCTACTTCCTAACTGTAAATTTCCAAAGAATATGGATAAAACCATACCCACTGTTCCCAGCAATTATCTCCAATTACTATGCATTTTAAGTACCATTTACTTTCTCATTATGCAGTCCAACTCTACGCTTGTGAACTGTATCCGTTTGGACTCTAGCTGCAACATCCTGAAATTTAATAATCCTGAAGAGGCACTTTAGTTTCAGAAAATTAACATTAAAATCTGAAGAGGGGTCCTGACCCGAAATGTCAGCTTTCCTGCTCCTCTGATGCTGCCTGGCCTGCTGTGTTCCGCCAGCTCCGCGCTGTGTTATCTCTGACTCTAGCATCTGCAGTTCTTGCTATCTCTGATGAAAATTAAACTTGTCGCTTGGATCTGGATCTGTTTCTCTGTTACATTATTGTTAAGAGCATTTTTTTTCCCGTTGTTGACTATCTTTCTTCTCTAGTCTTTTACTCTAGACTTGAAGCCTGAAATAATCCAGGTTTCTTGCGACAAAGTTCAGCATTAGCATGACTTAGGGATGAAGCTTATTTGCTGGATAAATCTGAACAGTGTTCCACAGAGAGGCTGTAATTATCTAATACTGTCAAGGACAAAATAATCCTATGACTAATACATGAGCTCAGATTGAGAAAGCTGATAAACACACCTTCCATGTTTATGCAGAGTCAGACACAGAAATTTAAACAAAGGCATTTTTAACATTAAGGTCTTTACAATTATATTTAAAATTGATTTAACTTGTTACCTTTTCCCAAACCTATGATTTGATTTTGTCAATTTCTCACATTCTCACATTAAAAACTAGAAGATCAGTCATTTTTCTTAAGAGGTTATTCTGGTGGTTCTGAAGTCTGAGATTTTGTTTAGCAGATGGTTCAGTGGTTAGCACAGCAGGCTCATAGCATTGAGTTTGATTCCAACCTCTGGCTACTAGCTGTGTAGAGTTTGCACATTCTCCCTGTGTCTGCGTGAGTTTCCTTTGGGTTCTCCGGTTTCCTTTCCCCAGTCCAAAGATGTACAGGCTGGGTGGATTGGCCATGCTAAATAGCCTGAAGTGTCTAGTGGTGTGTAAATTGGATGGAATAGACGTGGGAAAATTTAGGGTTACAGGGAAAGGGTAGGGGGATGGGTCTGGAAGGAAAGCTCTATGGAGTGGTGGTATGGACTTTCTGGGCCAAATGAATTACCTGGTGATGAGAAAATCTTTCAAATTCAGAACTTTACTCACTTCAAAGTTTTGTGCATGCCAGTAAGAAATTGCCTTTTCTCGCATTCTGGTAAAGCTGACTGAAGGTCAGCCATTTATTTGTGATCTAAAAATCACAGTTTAAAAAAAAGTCCACGAGTTATTTTGTTGCAGATGGCAAATCTTCAGTTGATTGGATTAGGTTTCTGGTCCAGGATTAGTAGTGGTTTCCACTGTTGCTTGGTTACTTGTGATCATCAGACACTATTTCCAAAAGGTATTAATACAGGGAGTTCCAGTTAATACCTGACATCATTAAGATGTTCACAGAATAGATATGAGTTGTCAGGACCTATTCGAGGCTGGAATTTCTATTACTAAAGCCTTAGACCAATATTAAACAGCCAACCTGAATACAATGTGATGTAGTTAAAATGACATGCAGGTTGCTATGATGCTGTATTACAAATATTGACAGCTCGAATGCTATGCAGGTTTCCACAATGGTTGAAGTGTTCGATTTGATTGATGAAGCCTGCAGCACATCCTACCATGTAGCCGCATTGTGAGCAATGAAACTTACTCAAGGTGGTCTACTCTTGATGAATCTGCTAAAGTCCCAGCTCAACAATCACTGGAGACAACTGAGTGGGAGAAAAAAAACAAACTGCAGCCAATTAACCACAATCAAAAACCATCCCTTTCAGTTTTTCCTCAAAGGAGAAGTTGCAAGAGCTTGATATTGTGCCTTCGATCCAATTAGGCATTTAAAAGGCTTGACTGGAGTATTCAGAAAGAATATACTGAAATGAAGGCTGACATTTCCCATTTTGAAGTCAAAGTGTTGAGGCAAGCATCCTGAGTAATGTTATGTTCACAAACGTCCAGGGCAAGATTTTACACATGAAAATGTCCTGCACAGCTCATCTATGCAAGTGAGATATTGCACACTTTCATCAACGAATCACCTCTGGTCATATGTTTCTGCTGCTAGCGTGACCTGGGTTGGAAGGTTCTGATTTACAATGATTGATATACATCTGTATTAAAATCTTAGTGGGGCTCATTTCAAAGGCTTGTGTTAAGCATTAAGGGAATAGTACGCAGACACAGCTACATCTCCTTTCCCTTTGTAGAACAATTTGGCATTTTTACATCCATTACATTCTTATTCATTGAACATTACAGCCTATTGCATTTTGTCGTTCTGAACTCAGCATTAATTTATTAGTGATTTTAAAAAAGCTCAAAGTGGAGCAGAATCTAATGAGGTATTAACAGAAACTGAAATGGGCTGTAATTCAGATGCACAGCCAGAGAAATGAGACATCTGAAAGGCCAGTCTGTATGAAGGTGTTTCGTGTAGTTTTGGTCAATGGGAGGTAAAGTTGAGAAAAGTGTATAATGTCCATTCAGTTTGGTTTTGTATATTATGCAGCATTTTTTGAATTTAAAGTTAGCTTGTCAGAAGAACAATACAATGAAAGCCGGTAACTGGTAATAAATAAATGAAATCATCATAAAATCCTCATCTTTGGCGTCACTGCCGTTATTACTGGAAACAGAGTGGGAATCAATGAGTCTTTTCCTGGGAGACAGGCAGTGGCTAGTGGTGTACTGCAGGTATTAGTGCCTGGGCCACAACTATTCATGACATAATGAAGGACTCGGATCAGGGAACCAGATGCAATATTTACTGACTGCACGAAACAAGGCAGGGTTGTGAGGAATAGGGATAACAAGGTGTAGAGCTGGATGAACACAGCAGGCCAAGCGGCATCAGGGGATCAGGAAAGCTGACATTTCGGATCTGGACCCTTCTTCAGAAAAGGGGGAGGGGAAGGAGGCTCTGAAATAAATAGGGAGAGAGGGGGAGGCATATAGAAGATGGATAAAGGAGAAGATTGGTGGAGAGGAGACAGACGGTCAAGGACATGGGATGGAGCCAGTAATGGTGAGTGTAGGTGGGGAGGTAGGATGGGGGTTGCTCAGTCAAGTGAAGACAGAAAGGTCAAAGAGGCAAGGATGAGACTGATAGGTAAGAAGTGGGGGTGGGGGTTGGTCAGTGAGGTGAGAGGAGTGGATAGGTGGGAGACAATACGGACAGGCCAAGGAGGCGGGGACGAGCTGGGTTGGTTTTGGGATAAGGTCGGGGGGGTGGGGAGATTTTGAAGCTTGTGAAGTCCACATTGAGACCATTGGGCTGCAGGATTCCCAAGTAGAATATGAGGTGCTGTTCCTGCAACCTTCGGTAGCATCGTTGTGGCACTGCAGGAGGCCCAGGATGGAAATGTCGTCCAAGGAGTGGAAGGGATAGTTGAAGTGGTTCGTGACTGGGAAGTGCAGTCGTTTGTCATGAACCGAGCGTAGGTATTCCACAAAGCGGTCTCCAAGCTTCTGCTTGGTTTTCCCTATGTGGTCTCCTCTATATCGGGATTGACCAGATGTATTGGCTATATTTCCCATTCCTTGGAAAGTCTAGTAACAGTGGTTATAGTCTCAGCATACGGGATAGGCTATTTTAGAACTGAGACGAGGAAACATTTCTTGTCTGAGGGTGGTCAATCTGTGAATTTCATTACCATAAAAAAGCTGTGGAGGCCGGATCACTGGGTATATTCAAGAAAGAGGTAGATAATTTTTTTAAATATTAAAGGTATCAAGGGGTACGGAGGGAATGTAGTGTTGAGGTGGGGAATCAACTATGATCATGTTGAATGTTAGAACAGACTCAATGGGCCAAATGACCTACTCCTGCTTCTAATTTCTGTTTCTAAAAGGCCCTACAGCACTCTGAGCTATGTACACTGATCTAATTTTAGCCTCTTGAATATCCTTGATTCCAATCACTCCAGTATTGGTGGTGTGCCTTCATAGCCTGACCCACAGCTTCTGAATCCCCTTCTTATCTCACTCCCATCCAACCACGCTCTCCTCTGAAATACAGGTTGCTGTTGTCATGTATTTGGAAGGCATTAGTTGACATATGTAAATGGCTGTTAGTGTCTTTAATGTTGTACTGATCCTTCAGCTAATGCCAGTGTGCCAAATAAACCCAGCCACATTCCTGTGGTAACAATAGCTATTGCACTATATGATCAACAATTGAACTTTTAGTCCTATAGGCACTAGTGAAGTTAATTCAGTTTTAACCGTAGGTATTGGTGATATTCCAATCCTGAAACAGCACAACTGCGGAATAACTTTAATTTTGATGTTTACTTTGAAAGCAAATCTGCACCAAGATTTTCTCTGTGTAGTGACTAGCAGGAAAGGTATAGACACGGTCTTTTTAAACATGTTTACAGTTTCACCATTTTCTAGTGGTGCACAGAGCAAATTGTCCTGGTATTTGACACACAGAAGGTAAACAGATAAGGTGTTACATCCCTTTTTGTATTTTGCTTAGCTTCACTTTGCTTGATAGAAAGGATTGGTGATGGAAACATCTACACTGTTTCTGTCAGTGCTCTTATAGCCTCCAACTAGCACTAGATCACTGCAAGTTCCTACACAGTTAGATGTTGACCTGCAATCAGAGGGTGATGAAGGGTCTCGGCCCGAAACGTCAGCTTTTGTGCTCCTGAGATGCTGCTTGGCCTGCTGTGTTCACCCAGCTACACACTTCTGGATGTGAGTTTGCTCGCTGAGCTGGAAGGTTAGTTTTCAGACGTTTCATCACCATTCTAGGTAACAACATCAGTGAGCCTCCGACGAAGCGCTGGTGTTATGTCCCGCTTTCTATTTATCTGTTTAGGTTTAAATAGAAAGCGGGACATAACACCAGCGCTTCGTCGGAGGCTCACTGATTGTGTTACCTAGAATGGTGACGAAACGTCTGAAAACTAACTTTCCAGCTCAGCAAGCAAACTCACATCCAGAAACTCAACCTGAGCTACAAATCTTCTCAAAACTCGCTACATACTTTGTTATCCCCATTTACAATACTCCGGTTTCAATTACACTGACCTGACGTGAATTTCATTTGATTGCTTTTCCATATACCTTTACATCAAGCAGCAGACAGCGTCAAGTTATAGTCACTATACCCCGTGATTATATGGTAAGACAGGAGAAAAGAAACCTAACCTCAAGGCACCAGTTTCAAATCTTTTTCAGTGTTTGATTTTTGAGTTCATGGTCCTAGTTAAATTGATTGAAAATTATATGGTGTTTATATTATAACAAGAGTAATTATATAGTAACAAGAATTCATAGTGACCCCGAAACGTCAGCTTTTGAGCTCCTGAGATGCTGCTTGGCCTGCTGTGTTCATCCAGCTCCACACTTTGTTATCTTGGATTCTCCAGCATCTGCAGTTCCCATTATTTCTGATCACTATTGTAAATGGGGTACATCTTTAAAGGACACTAGTTTTAGCTGTCCTCATTCACTTCAGACTCAAAACATGAAAGAATAATTAAGTAAGTCACTTGTTTTTGATGATCCAGTAACTAACCTGTCACCCTGATTAAAAAAGTAGGGATTTAAGGCAAGTTGGTGCAAGGTACTAAAGTGTTCTGTTCCTTGTATGAAAAATGGGTGAGAAATTCTGGTTGGCAGCTTCAACTTATTTATCCCATTAATTCAATTCTTCAGGCAGGTCTTTAAATGGACATGCATCACTCCCTCCCAACACATACAAGATCTTGTTCAATATACAAGTTACTGTCTTCCGCCAACTGCAGTGTTAACACATATTAGTGCAACATCTGACAGATAAGCTAGACCTGGCTGTAACAGTCATTTAGTCACCTAACAGGCCTTTCTTAAGGGCACCACTGGAAATTGCTCAGTCAAGACTAAGCAACCTACTCCACAGATTGACCAGCTCTTTCTCATGCTCCACTCTGATCTCCGAACAGGGCTGAAGTGCAGACCTGCCTCTGTGTGGAACATTGACGACCATCAAAATCCAGCAGTGCACTACCCATTTGGCACACAGTGTGCCAGAAACATTCAAATACGGCCATAAATCTGAAACCGATTCAACCCTCGACAGTGACATTGGAGTAGATGCTCTACCAACTCCCATTCTCAGTTAATGATCAGGAGTCAATGGTGAAGTAAAACAGAAATTCAGGTATTTACCACAAACCACTTTACTTCTGAAATTTACCATTCCTTGCTTTGATTGGAACTCAACTTGATGCCAGACATATTCCTGCCAGCACACTGTCCGAGTTCCCCTTTTGCACAAGGCAGATGGGACAATCCAAACCCCATAACATCCTGCAGATGTCAACAGCAATGTAACTGCTCTGTGACAGACTTCTTTCATAGTGTTGCAAATACACAGACATAAATTTTAGATACATCCTTTTCTCAGTACCACCATAGCAAGTCAAGAAAATGAAACTTAAAAATTGCAACAGAACTTAAGTAAATTGAAACTGTATTTTCTATTTGACTTTGATGAATGAATTCAAAACAACCCTATCTGAATGGTGCTACCCATTGTAACACATATGGAGCCTACATATGACTGTGTGCCAAGCTGGCAAGGGTTTTACTGTGAAGTTGTTGTCAATTTAATGCTTAGCTTATTGGTGTCAAATAGTGTAAAGTGTACCGAGAGGTCTGGCATCAATGGGCTTACCTGCCAATATTTGTATGGGTTCACAAGTTCCACTTGTGAAATTAACATTGATAATTGTGTGAACAAGCTTTGCAACCTGGACTGCCAACTGTATGATGATGGGATCAGCGCCTTGTGTGAGCTTGCAAGCCAGACCTTGCAGGTACGTTTTTATTCAGCTGTCTGAATTGAAGCAATCAGTGCATTCAGGGGTTAGTGGTCAGTCATTGCTGAGAAGCCTTTTTGCACAGAGGAACTGTTATTTGTGAAGTGTCCCAGAAATGACAAATGACTATAACCTTGCCTGTTCTACAGGATTTTAAAGGACCATGTACCATATCTGGATGTCGACACTTTCACAGAAGTGGCAGGCATGCAGGCTGTGGGTTCATTACATGCATTCCCAACACTGACAATCAGTGAGTAGGGTTTCAAGTGTTCTCAGTGAAGTTTGATCCTGTTTCTCTGAGCGATATTTGATGTGAGCTGTTATTTTAGGGGGAGAATTAGATTTATCCTAAGATAAATTGCAGTACTAACCAACACTTTGTTTGGCATTAGATAGTGTGTTGTGGGAATTGTTTGAGAGATCTGAAAGATAGCTGCTTGTATGTGGCATATATAAGCTGCAGTCATTCTGTCTACGATACCATGAAATCCTCAGTGAGACACTGTGACAGACTTTTACCATTATACCTCACAGCTAGCTAGCCTGGAGAATGATTCTCTGTTCCTCATTTGTAACGTTAAACACAATACTAAGAACACATGTATTATTGGAGACTAGTTAAGGATGAAATTGCCTTGCTTGATATCAGTCATTGGCCATTGTTTTTCACGTCTGTTTGATTGAATATTCATCCTGCTGCATTTAAAATCAGCAGATGGTAGATTTCTCTCTCAATAAACGCAAGTATTCTTTTACCATTTCTAATGCTGATATTGTGTTGAATTAGAAGAATGTGAAGGTACTACAAGATATTATATTTTAATTTGTACAAATGCTACACCATAGTGTCTCAGTGGTTAGCACTGCTGCCTCACAGTGCCAGGGACCTAGGTTCGATTCCATCCTCAGGTGACTGTTTGCGTGGAGTTCACGTATCCTCCCCGTGTCTGCATGGGTTTCCTCCCACCGTCTGAAGATGTGCAGGTTAGGTGGATTGGCTGTGCTAAATTGTCCATTGTGTCCAGGGATGTGTAGTTAGATGGATTAGCCATGATAGACGTGGGGTGACGCTGGGTGTCTGGGTGGGATGCTGGTTAGATGGTCAGTGCAGGATGGATGGGCGAAATGGCCTGCTCTCAAACTATAGGAATTCTGTGATTTTGTGATACAATACAAACTAAGTGGTTCCTTCCAGATTATATTATGTTGACTGATGTGCATTGTATATTGACTGAGTAATGCTACTCCTGTGAGATATTAGGTCTAACTGAGGTTGGGAAAAGAACTCAGTTGAACCCTGTTTGCAATATTCTGTTGGTTTTTCTTTCCTTTTGGAATTTGAAATCCTATTTGAGAGAGAGACAGAGAGAGACAGCTCTGCAAGGAACTGCTCTCTTACTAGGTCACAGAGTCATACAGCATGGAAACAGACCCTTCGGTCCAATTTCTCCTTGCACGCCAAGTTTCTCAAACTAAACAACCCCCATTTATCTGCGTTTGGCCCATATCCCTGCTAACACTTTCTACTCGTGTACCTGTCCAAATGTTGTAACTGATCTAAGTCTGCAAGAACAGCTATTTCTTGATCATTTTGGCCTTTTTTTTGCATTTAAATGTAAACATAAATTTTCCGTTCAATGCACCTCTGTGATTCAGCACAGGTACTTGCTTATGCCCAAACACAGAAGGGAAAGTCTGGTCTTTTGTGATTGCAGTTTCAAATTGAAAATGCCTAGAATTGAGATTGATCTACTTATTAAATACAAAGTGGAAAACTTAAGAATGCAAAGTAGAAGAAATGGACACATCCTTCTAATTCATTATCAAATAATTCACAAAAGACAGTGTTTATAATGTAATGAACGCATTACATTTGATCAAGATCATAATTTCTAGTGGTCAGGACTTAAAAACAGTTGAATGAAATCCAAAGCAAACAATACTGCAGGCTACTGTCACACTGCTTATGAATACAAACTGCTTGTGACTCATCAAAAGTCCCTGCAGAATAACAGCCTGACTATTGCGGGTTCTTGTGGCACAGTAGTAGTATCACTGCCTCTGGGACAGAAGATTCCACATTCACATACTAGATAATAAAGTGTGACGCTGGATGAACACAGCAGGCCAAGCAGCATCTCAGGAGCACAAAAGCTGACATTTCGGGGCCGAGACCCTTCATCAGAGAGGGGGATGGGGAGAGGGAACTGGAATAAATAGGGAGAGGGGGGGAGGTGGACCGAAGACGGAGAGAAAAGAAGGCAGGTAGAGAGGAGAGTATAGGTGGGGAGGTAGGGAGGGAATAGGTCAGTCCAGGGACGATGGACAGGTCAAGCAGGCGGGATGAGGTGGTAGGTAGGAAATGGAGGTGTGGCTTGAGGTGGGAGGAAGGGATGGGTGAGAGGAAGAACAGGTTAGGGAGGCAGAGACAGGCTGGGCTGGTTTTGGGATGCAGTGGGTGGAGGGGAAGAGCTGGGCTGGTTGTGTGGTGCAGTGGGGGGAGGGGACAAGCTGGACTGTTTTTGGGATGCGTTGGAGGAAGGGGAGATTTTGAAGCTTGTGAAGTCCACATTGATACCATTGGGCTGCAGAGTTCCCAGGCGGAATATGAGTTGCTGTTTCTGCAACTTTCGGGTGGCATCATTGTGGCACTGCAGGAGGCCCAGGATGGACATGTCACCTGAGGAATGGGAGGGAGAGCTGAAATGGTTTGAGACTGGGAGGTGCAGTTGTTTGTTGCGAACTGAGCAGAGGTGTTTTGCAAAGCCATCCCCACGCCTCCGCTTGGTTTCCCCAATGTAGAGGAAGCCACACCGGGTACAATGGATACAATATACCACTTTGGCAGATGTGCAGGTGAATGTCTGTTTGATACGGAAGGTCATCCTGGGGCCTGGGATAGGGGTGAGGGAGGAGGTGTGGGGGCAAGTGTAGCACTTCCTGCGGTTGCAGAGGAAGGTGCCAGGTGTGGTGAGGTTGGAGGGGAGTGTGGAGCGGACAAGGGAGTCACGGAGAGAGTGGTCTCTCCGGAAAGCAGACAAGGGTGGGGATGGAAAAATGGCTTGGGTGGTGGGGTCGGATTGTAGATGGCAGAATTGTCAGAGGATGATACGTTGTATCCGGAGGTTGGTGGGGTGGTATGTGAGGACGAGGGGGATCCTCTGGGGGCGGTTGTGGCGGGGGCGGGGTGAGAGGGATGTGTTGCGGGAAATGCGGGGAGACGCAGTCAAGGGCGTTCTCGACTACTGCAGGGGGAAAGTTGCGGTCCTGGAAGAACGTGGACATCTGGGATGTGCGGGAGTGGAAAACCTCATCCTGGGAGCAAATGCGGCGGAGGCGGAGGAATTGGGAATAGGGGTTGGAATTTTTGCAGGAGTGTGGGTGGGAGTAGGTGTATTCTAGGTAGCTGTGGGAGTCAGTGGGCTTGAAATGGACATCAGTTTCTAGCTGGTTACCTGAGATGGAGACTGAGAGGTCCAGGAAGGTGAGGGATGTGTTGGAGATGGCCTAGGTGAACTTGATGTTGGGGTGGAAGATGTTGGTAAAGTGGATGAACTGTTCAAGCTCCTCTGGGGAGCAAGAGGCGGCGCCGATACAGTCATCAATGTAACGGAGGAAGAGGTGGGGTTTGGGGCCTGTGTAGATGTGGAAGAGGGACTGTTCCACGTAACCTACAAAGAGGCAGGCATAGCTTGGGCCCATGCAGGTAGCCATGGCCACCCCCTTTGTCTGTAGGAAGTGGGAGGAATCGAAAGAGAAGTTGTTGAGGGTGAGGACGAGTTCAGCTAGGCGGATGAGGGTGTCGGTGGAGGGGGGATTGGTCGGGCCTGCGGGACAGGAAGAAGCGGAGGGCCTTGAGGCCATCTACATGAGGAATACAGGTGTATAGGGACTGCACGTCCATGGTAAAAATGAGGTGTTGGGGGCTGGGGAATTGGAAGTCCTGGAGGAGGTGGAGGGCGTGGGTGGTGTCATGGACATATGTGGGGAGTTCCTGGATCAAAGCGGAGAAAATGGAATCCAGATAGGTGGAGATGAGTTCGGTGGGGCAGGAACAGGCTGAGACAATGGGCCGACCAGGGTAGGCAGGTTTGTGGATTTTGGGAAGGAGATAGAAATGGGCCGTGCGGGGTTGGGGAACAATGAGGTTGGAGGCTGTGGATGGGAGGTCCCCTCAGGGGATGAGGTCATGGATGGTGTTGGAGATGATGGTTTGGTGCTCGGGGTTGGGGTCATGATCAAGGGGGCGGTAGGAGGAGGTGTCGGAGAGTTGGTGTTTGGCCTTGGCGATGTAGAGGTCAGTGCGCCATACTACCACTGCGCCACCCTTGTCTCCTGTACCGCAGGCCCGACCAATCCCCTCAACCGACACCTTCATCCGCCTAGCCGAACTCGTCCTCACCCTCAACAACTTCTCTTTCGATTCCTCCCACTTCCGACAGACAAAGGGGGTGGCCATGGCTACCCGCATGGGCCCAAGCTATGCCTGCCTCTTTGTAGGTTACGTGGAACAGTCCCTCTTCCACATCTACACAGGCCCCAAACCCCACCTCTTCCTCCGTTACATTGATGACTGTATCGGCGCCGCTTCTTGCTCCCCAGAGGTGCTTGAACAGTTCATCCACTTTACCAACACCTTCCACCCCAACCTCAAGTTCACCTGGGCCATCTCCAACACATCCCTCACCTTCCTGGACCTCTCAGTCTCCATCTCAGGTAACCAGCTAGAAACTGATGTCCATTTCAAGCCCACTGACTCCCACAGCTACCTAGAATACACCTCCTCCCACCCACCCTCCTGCAAAAATTCCATCTCCTATTCTCAATTCCTCCGCCTCCGCCGCATCTGATCCCAGGGTGAGGCATTCCACTCCCGCACATCCCAGATGTCCACGTTCTTCCAGGACCGCAACGTTCCCCCCACAGTGGTCGAGAACGCCCTTGACCGCGTCTCCCACATTTCCTGCAACACAATCCCTCACACCCCGCCCCCGCCACAACCGCTCCCAGAGGATTCCCCTCGTCCTCATATACCACCCCACCAACCTCCGGATACAATGTATCATCCTCTGACACTTCCGCCATCTACAATCCGACCCCACCACCCAAGCCATTTTTCCATCCCCACCCTTGTCTGCTTTCCGGAGAGACCGACTCCCTTGTCCGCTCCACACTCCCCTGCAACCCCACCACACCCGGCACCTTCCACTGCAACTGCAGGAAATGCTACACTTGCCCCCACACCACCTCCCTCACCCCTATCCCAGGCCCCAGGATGACCTTCCATATCAAACAGATGTTCATCTGCACATCTGCCAAAGTGGTATATTGTATCCATTGCACCTGGTGTGGCTTCCTCTACATTGGGGAAACCAAGCGGAGGCTTGGGGTCCGCTTTGCAGAACACCTCCGCTCGGTTCGCAACAAACAACTGCACCTCCCGGTCGCAAACCATTTCCACTCCCCCTCCCATTCTCTAGATGATATGTCCATCATGGGCCTCCTGCAGTGCCACAATGATGCCACCCGAAGGTTGCAGGAACAGCAACTCATATTCTGCTTGAGAACCCTGCAGCCCAATGGTATCAATGTGGACTTCACAAGCTTCAAAATCTCCCCTTCCCCTACTGCATCCCAAAACCAGCCCAGTTCCTCCCCTCCCCCCACTGCATCACACAACCAGCCCAGCTCTTCCCCTCCCCCCACTGTATCACGAAACCAGCCCAGCTCGACCCTCCCCCGACTGCATCCCAAAACCAGCCCAGTCTGTCTCTGCTTCCCTAACCTGTTCTTCCTCTCACCCATCCCTTCCTCCCACCCCAAGCCGCACCTCCATCTCCTACCTACTAACCTCATCCCACCTCCTTGACCTGTCCGTCTTCCCTGGACTGACCTATCCCCTCCCTATCTCCCCACCTGTACTCTCCTCTCCACCTATCTTCTTTTCTCTCCATCTTCGGTCCGCCTCCCCCTCTCTCCCTATTTATTCCAGTTCCCTCTCCCCATCCCCCTCTCTGATGAAGGGTCTAGGCCCGAAACGTCAGCTTTTGTGCTCCTGAGATGCTGCTTGGCCTGCTGTGTTCATCCACGCTTTGTTATCTCGGATTCTCCAGCATCTGCAGTTCCCATTATCCCAGATTCACATACTCCCTGCTCCAGGGGTGTGTCATAACATGCATGAACAAGTTGATTAAACGTATCTATATCCTTACTACCAGTGATCCAGTCTTGTCATTGCTTCCGGTAAATCAATCAATAATTCATAAGAACAATGCAACAAAAAATAACAGTATTGATATGGCAAAGCTGTGCATTATTGATACGTCTTTCATACTACAAGGTCTAACTGGCTCAAGACGCAGAAGCCAATTAAAGACTATGTGATCTTGTGAAATTTCTGGGCTGCAATTTAAACACTAACCACTTGTTTCTTGCCAGACAGATTGCCAGCAGCAACTAAACTTTAGAAGTGTTTATTTGTGCTGCAGCACCAGGGGGTGCATTTCATACACGTGCATTAGGTAGAAAGTTAGTGTCTAGTATTGTAATTTACTGTTGCATGTATTTATGAAAAACTCGGTAAAAGGTGTAGAGGTCGCTATAATTAATGTAGCACCATTTTAATTCCATGACTTTATGTTTTTTTTAATATAATTTAAGGCAAATTTCATTTTTATTTCAGCCGCTTTTTTAAAAAATAAATGACTACGGGCCCTGCCTTAAGCTACAACCAAACCATTTGAGACCGGAGCACCAAGAAGGATGTGTGCTGACTGGACCCAGGATACTGCCTCTGCCAAAGCCACCAATACTCCAGCCATTGCCATAAGCAGGAGACGTGCCCCAACTCTTGAGGGGCACGACTTCCGAGGACCGATGGACCGTCCAAATGAACCCCCGAGGGCTGGGCGATCATGTCGTTCCACGGCTGTTGGAGACACCACCAAAACACCAGAGGAAAAGAATCGACTCTGGAACAGTTGCTCCAAGCCGTGCCCGGCCACGAGGAATCAAACTGGATCTGCTGCTCCACCAGCTCCTCACAACCTCTCTCTGCTGCCAAAGCCACAGTAAGAAGAAACAAAAAAGTAAGTTTATGATTCAGGAGTTAAATGAAGAAAATAAAATTTTAGGAAAGGCATGCAGTCACACATGAGAGAGGGAGCAGAACAGGCCTGGAGCCTGAGCACCACCTACTCTGCTGCCTCTGCCATCTCTGGGGTCAAAGGGCATGCTCTTGTGTGTCTCCCAAGTCATTGTATCATTTGTAATAGATGGCCTAAAGTAAGCTTTGAGATGTAAACTAAAACCTTTTTATTAGAGAGTAAATTAAAATAGAGTCATGTTATGATTGACTGACTGACTGTTTGACTAAAAGTTGGTTTCATTCGCAAATCATAATTAAAATTCTCATCAGAAACAGAATGAGAGTATCGCGTTTTAAATAGGAATTTTTACAGTTGTCAAAAAATTCTTTTAGAGACATCAAATTGTACAGGCTCTCTTCATCTTACATTATTGCTTAAGGTTTATTATTGTTTACAAATGAAAAAGTTAGTCAACAAAGCCTTACCAGACCCCTTTGACCGCTCTCTCATCATGGAGACGTGACTGGTGGCGGTTTAACCTGAGGGTCACCACAGCTCAGGCAAGGGGGGAGATTGAGAATGAGAATCCTTCGTGGTAAATTCAGCCAGTGCAGTAATCGAATTTGCAATGTTGGCGTCCCTCTGTATTGCAAGCCAACTGAGCTAACCATTTTGTGTTCAATGCAATTTTTCACTGTTGTAAAATACACCATATAAATAAATATAAAGTATCAGGTGTTATTGTCCAATGTTGGGTCTCGAGATTCTGAGATTGAGCTGCATTAACTATTGAATGAAATAGACAGGCCTTGCTGGAATTGGGATTTGCTGATGTTACTGCTGCTGGCCAGGAAGGTGTCAAGATCAGTTTTCTGTGTGCTGTTGTGTTTGAGACCCAGGCAATCATGAAGGAAGTTCACAGTGAGCTTATACTGGGATGAGTAGGCTGTCTACTTGATGAAGTTGGGTTTGTGTTGAAATATGGAATTTGGGAACCTGCAACCAACTGTAATTTTCAGCTACATAAAGCTAGTTTATGAACGCTGCCATTTTGACACTCTGCTCTGCTGATTTCCACCTGGAATGAGAGACATTGAAAGGAAATGAAAATGGAAGGCACAGCTCTTACCTGTTGGTATAGGTGGGGAGGTGACTTTAGTGAGTGAATAGGCAGCATAGAGACCCTGTAGGGGGTTGTGCTGGGTGACAGCAAGTGGCAGGAGATGATGTCATTGAGACTGGTGAAGCATGAGCCTTGGTGAAGGTGGTTAGTAACAGATTGAGTGAGTGTGAGGTATCCAAGAGAAGATAGTGGCACTTAGACTGACAGAGTGGTGGAGGTCATTGATCTCCTCCCTACATTGCTGAGTATTTCTCCAGATGTTTGGGTTTGCACTGACCTGGATGGAAGCTTCAGCCGAGGCAGGTAGGGTGTGGTGTCCCCTGCTTGCCCTGGGGGAAGGCGAGATCTGACCTCCGCACCACTCCATCCAACCAAGGCCTCCAGGTCTCTTCCACAATCCAGGGGACGAAATTTCATTTTTCTCCTCTGCCTGGGGCAAATGACAACAGAAACCGTGCAGGGAAGCTCTGTCCGATGGTGCCTGATGCACCGCAGGCTTTCGAAGGCTGTGCCAATGCCTTTCTATTCTGGGATGTCCCAGCAATGACGATCTGGCCCAGGTATAATGGAGCTAGAATTGGATGAAAGAGGTACCATCTGGTGTAGGGGGAGATAGTTAATGAGATAGGTTTGGTACGGTGCAATGTTAAAACCCATTATGTCTCTCAGAATTAGACCTTCTACCAAACACTGTGAAACTGACACATAGCCAAAAAAGAACCAGTCTATGATGAATGGTATGAACAATTCCAATCAAGTGAAACACTACTGCACCAAACACATTTTTTCTGTATTTTCTCATTGTAAAGGTTCCACTTGTTTAAAATTGTTTTCAGCTACAGTGAAACAAATACTGAATTATTTAAAATACAACAGGTTGGGGGAAAAAATGCCATGTGCTTTTCTAATTAATAATGTCAGCAGGTTACACTGCTCCTACAACCCAGATAAAATAAGCAATGAGTAAACTGTAATTCTTTTGACATCTGCTAATTGTTTCCTAAAGAACAAACTTTATTCAAGAATATTAACAAATGGTCAACTTTAAAATCTTCCTCTTTTAATCTAATTATTCTTCAATGATTGAAAGACCAAGGGGCCATTGCAGTTTGGAGTGAATCCTCATCTAAAATATGTCAATGACAACACTTAAAAAAGGTCTAACAATTCCACATTATAGTTTGACAATCTCTATACTATTGTATGACTTGGAAGTTTTAACTTTGGCAGCAACGGATATGTCCAAATACCTCTCAGTTCCTACAGACACTAGTAAAATCTTTCTTGCCTGTCTGCATATAAAACTCAAATGCCAACCAAGATAGGTAAAACTCCCCAAGGGAGGGCAGCTTAAACCAGCAACAGAAAGAGGTCAGAGGGGAGCGGACTGGGAATTGATGTACACTGAAATGAATTCCAGATGTTGCCTGTGACTGGCAGGGATCTAGTACTGGAGATAATTTAAATCAACATTAGCTGAGACATCAGACAGGGACAGGGTGGTCTAGATAGCTATCTCCTATCAGGAAAAACAGATAATATTCCATCCATTGAGAGTTACAGGATCAGCTGTTATGTGACATAATGAATGTCTACATAAAATGAGGCGCACTGTAGAGGGGATCCACAATTAGAGACCAACCATTTCTCAAGCTTCAGATCTTCAAAAGTTTGAAAACTTTGAATGTGCAAACAAATATTCTTAGAAGCTCTGGCAATGGACGACATTTACTTAAGAACATTACCAGGATAGAATCAGAGCGAGTGCCATGTAGGAGCCTAATTTCCCATTTTACCTGGGGCAGAGTTGGTTCTATCCTATTTTCTTCATTTGAGTAATTATTTGCTGTATTCTTTGCATGAGTCAAACATTTTTCTCATAATGGGAGAGTTAGAACTGCAAGTTGTACTTCTTCTGGGGTCAACCAACTTCTTAAAGTTTACCAACAAACTTGTTGATTTCATGTTTAATATGATCTTTTCTACCTGTACTCCACCCTATAATCGTTAATTTCAGTACTGTTATTGGAATATCCATCACTTAAGAAACATGGCTCCTTTTGTTTTAAACCGATCCAAACGGGATTTGCAAATTAGAGTAAAGAGAAACAGATTGAACATTCCTTAGTTGTTGTAACCAAGTGAATAGTTTTAAGCAAAAAGCTCAACATCTGTTTAGCCGCGTGGTAAAAATTATTTTATTCATGGAAGCATTAACAAGATTGTGCATTGTACAAATGCATTGTTTCCTTATGCCTAAGTATTTAAATCTTGCAATCATGTCAAATATTTTACCAAAATGCTTCCTTCTATCGCACTGATTTGCTAAATCAACAAATAACAGGTATTGTTTCAAACCAGTCATTGTTACAAATTATCACATTTTGGGTGTACATAGTTATACAAATGGAAAAGCAATTAAACAGGTTAATGAGTAGTTTTCTGAAGAAGGATCTAGGCCTGAAACGTCAGCTTTCCTGCTCCTCTGCTTGGCCTGCTGTGTTCATCCAGCTCCACACCTTGTTATCTCTAATGAGTAGTTTCCTGACCGTTTAGAATGCATTGTTTTCAAACTTGAAAATAGTACTTCAAAAAACGAGTTTTCTTGTTTTCATATACCTTTCCTCATTTCAGGATGCCTAAACACTTGATTACCTGAAGCACAATGCCAGTAAATGATCTCTAGGTGATAGCCTACACTGTTGTGAATTAGTTCTTAGGAGCCATTGGATCACAAGGGAGTAAAGTAGGAATACCATTTGATCTATCTTAGATTAACTGTACTGAATATGTTGCGAATTCAGTTAAAGAAAACCTACTTTCTACCTCCATGACTGAATCTGGAAGCCAAGGCTGTAATGGGATCAGGAACTAAACGGCATTGGTAGAACCCAAACTGAGAGTCAGTGAGCAGGTTATTGCGAAGGAAGTGTAGCTTGATAGCACTGTTGACGACACCTTCCATCTCTTTACTGATAATTGAGATTAGGCTAGTGGGGAGTAATTGGCCATATTGGTTTTATGTACAGGACATAGCTGGCCCATTTTCCACATTGTTGGATAGATACAAATGTTGTAGCTGTAGTAGAACAGCTTGGTTAGACGCATAACAGGCTCTGGAGCACAAGTGAACATTACTATTAGCAGATGTTGTCAGTGCTCACAGCCTCTAAGTGATGGCATTGAAATCCTCCACCCAGTGTACACTCTGTGTCATTGTCACCCTCACTGAGGGTGCAAGTGTTGCTCAGCATGGGGTGCTGATTCATCAGCTCATGTTTAGGGGTATTATGTGTAATCAGTGGGAGGCTTCCTTGCCAATGGTTGATCTGATACTATGAGATGTCATGGGGTCCAGAGTCAATGTTGAGGACTTCCAAGGGACCCCCTTCCTGGCTATATACTGCTGTGTTGCCACCTCTTCTGGGGACTGTCTGACAAGGTGATGGTGATGGTGATGGTGTTGTCCCACACACTGCGAGAAAGATATAATTCCATGAATATTACCATCTATTCTTTGGCCTGTCTGTGAGACAGCTCTCCCAATTTTGGCACAACCTCTCAGATTTCATAAGCAGGACTTTACAGGGTGATAGGGCTGAGCGTGACATTGTCGTTTCGGGTACTGAAGATCAATGCCAGTGGTCCATCTCAGTTTCCTTGTATTTTGAGGCTTTCTAGAGGTTGATACAGCTGAATTGCCAGTTCAGAGGGCAGTTAAGAATCAAACATATTGCTGTGGGTCTGGAGTAATTTTGACAGCAGTTTTCCCTTCCATAAAGGACATTAGTCAAACACATGGGATTTTACAGCATCGTTGGACTTAAAATTCCAAATTTTTATTGTATTCAAATTCCCACTATCTGCCATGGTGGGATTCGAACCTAGGGTCCCCAGTATATTGCCTGGCTCTCTAGGCTACTAGTGCAGTGACAATGCTGCCATACCATTGCCTCTTCGACATGTCTGTTGCTGGTGGTGGAGAGAACTTTTTCTTCCTGGTAGGTAGAAGTTTCACATCTGGTCTCTCTGCAGCTAATCAGCTCTTAATTGGAGTGTCTCAGTGGTTAACAATGCTGCCTCACAGCACCAGGAACCTGGGTTTGATTCCAGTCTTGAGCAACTGTGCAAACTTCACATTCTCCCCGTGTTTGTGTGGGTTACCTCCTACAGTCCAAAACTGTGCAGGTTAGGTGGATTGGTCATGCTGAATTGCCCCATAGCATCCACAGATGTGCAGGCTAGGTGGATTAGCCATGGAAAATGTGGATTTAAATGGGTAGGGGTCTGGGTGGGATGGTCTTCGGAGGTTTGGTGCAGACTCAATATGCCCAATGGCATCATTGCACTGTATGGATTCTAAGATTATTGCCTTCAGGATAGCTTTTCCTCATCTGAGTGGGCTCCCCGCCTCTGACATTCTAGCCCCAGGGCAGGAAGGCAGCTGTAAAAGTGTCCTAGCAGCCCAAAGGATAGTAAAGTACAGGAAGCAGCTATTCTGCCCATAATCTGTTCTGGTTCTTCAGAGAGCAACCTCTTTTGCCGAAATCTGTCCTGCAATTTTTTTTCCATATGCCTGTGATTTCTTTTTCTCATTATTATTAGTAACTTCTTTTTGACAAGCTACTGCATGTGTACCCACCATCCCATCACAGTGTGTCAAATTCTAACCAACTCTTAGGGATTTAGGAGCAGTGTCCCCGGCTGGAAAAGGGGTGGAGCACAAAACTGGCCCAACTTTAAATCAATCTATCAGGTAATGGGAGACCAAATAATTCCTTAAACCGGAATTCATGAGAATTGAATTTATCTGGTCGGTTTAATCTCTCAGCATTGCTGTGGTTGGGATCTATCTTTATGTTGTGACTTTGTGCAGTTGATTTTTATGACTTGTCATTATTGACAGAGACAATTAGGGTTGGTTCTCACATTTTGTCTCCCTCTCTACCATGTGACCTGTTGTTGTCGTAAGCAGACGCTATTCTAGGTTATTTACATGGGTGAGAATGAAACAGATCTGGAAAGGAGGAGGTGATCAGGGCCTGGCCCAGATTATCTGAACTGGCAATCCAAACATGGCTCTGAATTGGGGCTCAAGTGGTTAAACCTCAGCAGGTAGTGATCTCTGAAGCAGTGTTAGGGAGGGAGGATGATGGTGAGAGCACCAAGGTTGACTCTTGATAATCATTGGGTTATCCAGAAGTAATAGATATGTTTATCAAGAAGTAGGAACTGCAGATGCTGGAGAATCTTAGATAACAGGGTGTAGAGCTGAATGAACACAGCAGGTCAAGCAGCAACAAAGGAGCAGAAAAGTTGACATTTCAGGCCTAGGTCCTTCTTCAGAAATGGGGGAGGGAAAGGGGAGTTCTGAAATAAATAGGAAGAGAGGTGGAGGTAGAGGTGGATAGAAGATGGATAGAGGAGAAGATAGGTGGAGAGGAGACAGCCCGGTCAAAGAGGCAGGGATGGAGCCTGTAAAGGTGAGTGTAGGTGAGGAGATAGGTCAGTCCAGGGAGGACAGATGAGAGGTGGGGGGGGGGTGCGAGATGAGGTTAGTAAGTAGGAGATGGGGGTGGGGCTTGAGGTAGGAGGAGGGGATAGGTTGGAGGAAAGACAGGTTAGGGAGGCAGGGATGAGCTGGGCTGGTTTTGGGATGCGATGGGGGAAGGGGAGATTTTGAAGCTGGTGAAGTCCACATTGATACCATTGGGCTGCAGGGTTCCCAAGCGGAATATGAGTTACTGTTCCTGCAACCTTCGGGTGGCATCATTGTGGCACTGGATGGACATGTCGTCTAAGGAACGGGAGGGGGAGTTGAAATGATTCACGACTTGGATGTGCAGTTGTTTAGTACGAACTGAACATAGCTGTTCTGCAAAGCTGTCCCCAAGCTTCCGTTTGGTTTCCCCGATGTAGAGGAGGCCACAACGGGTACAGCGGATGTAGTATACCACATTATCTTCACAAGCTTCAAAATCTCCCCTCCCCCCCCTACTGAATCACAAAGCCAGCCCAGCTCATCCCTGCATCCCTAACCTGTCCTTCCTCCCACCTATTTCCTCCTCTCACCTCAAGCCCCACCCCCCATCTCCGACCTACTAACTTCAATCTGCCCCCTTGACCTGTCTGGGCTGACCTACCTCCTCCCTACCTCCCCACCCACACTCGCCTTTACTGGCTCCATCCCCGCCTCTTTGACCGGTCTGTCTCCTCTCCGCCTATCTACTCCTCTATCCATCTTCCATCTGCCTCCCCCCTCTCCCTATCTATTTCAGAACCCCTTTCCCTCCCCCATTTCTGAAGAAGGGTAAAGGCCCGAAACGTCAGCCTTCCTGCTCCTCTGATGCTGCTTGGCCTGCTGTGTTCATCCAGCTCTATACCTTGTTATCTCAGATTGCCACTATGCAGTTTTGGTGATTTATAAATGTGGAATGATAGGTTTGGAGGTTTAATATTCTTTCCTACCTTGGAGCTTGGACCTGCTTTCAGGCATCTGTGGAGTTTTCCAAAGAGAGGAATCTGCGGGTACTAAGTTTCTGGGCATGCCGACTGGAAAGGTGACGATCAGGGATAAAGGAAGCTGAAGAGAATGCCAAGTGCAGCAAAGAGAAACAGTGAGACGCACAGGTTGTACCATCTGCCCTGGCGTGTCTTTAGACAGAAATAAGATAAGCTGGGCTGTTCGTTACAGGGCAGAGACTTTGAAAGTTGTTATTAATCCTGGGAACTGTTTGCTTTTTAATTAAAGTCTATCTTTAATCTTCTGCAGACCCTCCAGCCAAGCTGTACACTTCCCATTTCAGAATAGTGGAGCCTGCAGTTATTTGCTGGTATCAAGATATTGGGTGGGAGGTGCTCGGAATTATCACACTCCTGATCGCAGGACCAAATGCAAAGTTTTTTTTGGGTGAATAGAAAGTTTGTTTTCAGTGTTCTATTTGGAGCTTTATTCCATAAATCTGTAATTCTAATAGATGTCCCACAGACATCCCATCCTAAACCACAGTGAGAATATTTTTGCTTGTTGTTTTAAGCTAAGCATCATCGACAAACTGAAGTACAAATAGTAACATGTGATGTATGTATTGTTCAAACTGACACCATCTTTTAAGCTGACAAGCTTTTTAGTTGTAATATTTCTCCAGTGTCAATTAAGATTATTTGTGTTCTAGTCAATCAGTGCTTATTTGCTTGTTTATTAATAGAAAAGTCTCTGACAGTGAAGGTTCCTGACAAGTAAGGGTAATCTATAATGCTGGGTGATTTATGAGTAAGGATTGATCATTGTTTACTGCAAATCTGAAGCAGTGATGGTGAAACCCAGCTCTGTTTTCTATGATGAAGTGTAGTCATGCATTTAATTTGTATCCTCCAAAAAAAGCCTAGCAATTTAAAAGGGCAATAAAACACATCATTAATTTTTAGATTAAAACCTCATTTACTCCCTGCTGTCATTTCACGCTTTGCCCTGATGGCTTTACTTCCTAATGCCAATCACAGTTAGATTAATAAATTTCTAGCTGTGGGAACAAATTTGATAAGTACTCCCAATTTCTCTCATCGGACAAATAATAGCTCAATACATGGAAAATAGTACAATTCCCACCCTTACAAAACTGGTTTAAATTTATAAACCCTTATAAATTGGTTCATTTACAAAATGAACTTTATTCTTTATAAAATTAATTGTGAAAAGTGAATTACCAATCGATCAGAACATAAAAGGGAACTGTGAGCATGAGTCAAGTAGTCTTTAATGTAGACATTTTTAAGGTGTTAGCATTTCACCACAAACTGTACATATTTCTATAATCAAATGCCCCACCCAATTTTACGTTGCAAATAGGTGTCAACATGGAGAAGGAGCTGGGTGTCTGCTTTTGCTTTGAGTTGTTAGGAAAAGGATGAGTGAAAAGAATAAGAACAACATTGGCCTAAAATGTATCCTTCAGCAGAAGAACATCTTCTTCGCTATGTAACTCTCCAGGACACTTTGTCTAAGAACTGGAACTCCCTGTCCTAAAATGCAGCACCATCATAAAAAATAGCTTCATGCAAAGCAATTTATATCAGAATTGGTCCACTTGTCTGTACCTTCAACAGAACATGTACATTGGCCTTTATACTATTTTCATTTCTTTTTGTTCTGGAACATTGATCTTTCTTTCAAAGACCAAAAATTATTAATGACTGAGACTGTGGAAAGTAAATTAATTAATCTTGCACTCAGTGTACAGACACATGCTCAATGAAACGCAAGTCAACAGGAGAATAAGTTGGCAGGTGGAAATAGGCATGTTCTGTTCACATACCGCCTCAAATTCAAATGTGTTTAAAAAATGGGTGAGGTGTAAAAAGAAACGCCTTGCTCAGTATTTTACTGCTGCACCAAGTTCTCTGCCTCCAGAGAATCAGTGTGTATGTCATAGCCCTAGGTTCGACTCTCTCCTTTGTGAGTAACTGCTGGAGATGCTGAATTTACCCTTGTTTCTTTACAATTCGGAATACTTTTTATGTCTCATGTCATTTGAACACCAGACATGAAAATGACAATGTGCAAGGAAAGAAGTAAAATGGTTTAGAAATGGTTTACTTTGTGCATCCCTCTCTCATCTCCCCACCATTGGAGGCCGCATTAAGCCTCATAATTATCTGGAATTTCCTACTTTAGCACTTGTGCCATTCCATTTGCTTTTTCTTCTTTCAGACACTCCTTTAAACCCATTTCTTTGGCCAAGCAGCTCTTGTATTAGCTTATTTGGCTCAGTATCAGTTATCTTGCTTTGAGTTGGTTTCCCCTGTTAAAGATACTAGAAAAAATGCAAATTGCCGTTACAAAAAGTGTACTGTTTTATAATGTACAACAAGTCACTAAGGAAATAGATGGAACCTTGATAACATCCTGATGTAATCCAAGAATATGTTGATTTCACAACTGCATACATCATATTGATAATCTTTACATTAAGCAGAATTAAAGAATGACACTTAGACTCAAGTTGGAATAATTTAATTCCAGATAGAAGTAAACAATGTGCAATGTCCACTTTTCTTAAACTATCTAATATAACAATCTCAGTGGTTTCTATATCAGTTGTTACTTCTGATTAACTAATAACACTATCTGACCATCAAACAATTTTCCCCTTCATTCCACTGTTCAGTTTCCAGAGGAATCATTTCCTTCCCAGTTCAGTTATTCACCAGCCCATGCCAAAGATACCTTCCTCCAAGTTTCTGGGCAGTCACATTGTTTTTGGGTGAAGTGAAGAGTCCACACAATGTGTTACAATTGTGTAGGGCAGGCCAGATGAAACAGAGGATTGTTACCTTATCCATCATTGTTCATAGGTTCATAAATGCAGAAGATGAAACAACAATCATACACCTCTACCCAACCCATTGCACAGGGCTCCAAACATTCTTTGTACGCAAGACAGCCTCCTCTAATTTATACAGTATATTGAATTATCCATTTACTGAGCAACACTTCAACATTCAAGAAGACAAAAGCGGATTAGCTGACGGTGTTTTCCTAAGTGCCCTCTTCTCCCTGCAAGTATGATTGTGAGCTTACTGTACCTTAGCACTTTAATTCCTCCTTTCTCACACACTCATTGATGTCATACACTATTTCAATGAAACTCGATACATGTTTCAGGGGCACCATTTCACTTTCCTACTACACATGAAACAATTCTCTGATTTCAGGTAGGTCCCTAAGTTCAAACCTCTTAGTTTTAATTCCACCTTTGTCTTTTTACTTCTAAGACCTTCTAACTCTCAGCTAGTCACATCTTTTGCCGTTTCAAACTTCTCATATGTTTCTGTAACTTGACTCAGATAACCTATATGTGTCCATTACTATCTTATTTCTAAAAGCATGCACCAGGAATGGTGATTACATTTGTGACCATAGAAATTTCAAAAACACTTTCAATTCGAGTTGTCTTTCCCGTTTATGAAGCTGGCCAACTTAAGTCACTTCCAAAGAAGAGTTTTTGAAAAGTTAACTGTTTCTCTCTCCACAGATGCCACCAGACCTGCTGATTTTTCTCCAGCATTTTCTGTCTTTATTTCAAATTTCTGGTATCCTCAGTATTTTGCCCTTTATGAATGTTAATTCCACCCTCTGTGCAGTAAACAGGGACATACTGTTTTTCCTCAGAAACGTATGTTTCTTACAATCAGCACCTGTCTAAAAACAAAACATCAGGCAAATATATAATGCACTTATCCACTTTTTATAATGGCCTGACATGCTGGGGGTACCTTTCGCAAATAGTGAAGTTCAGTGTCCTCACAACAGTGTCAATGCTCAATTTTGAACTCCACTGCAGCTCTCTTGGACATATAGGATTGATGATTGATTGTAACAGCAATCAGGAGGTGAAAGGATACAATATGGGTTGCAGTGAAATACTGCCCTGAAGTTGAGTAGTGAGATCAATGTTGATCCAATTCTCACTGCCAATCAAACTTCAAGATAATCATTTAATTTCATAGCTCCAGTTGACTCTGACATTTGCTGCGGCTCCAGAGCTGGACTCAGTCTTCATCAGATCGAGATTCCCTTCCTGAAGAAGCTGCTAACAGTTTTTGTTTAAATTCGTTCACTGCGTAGGGGTGTAGCTGGCCATGCCAGCATTTATTGCTTCAAGGATAGTTAAGAATCAACCACATTCCTGTGGGTCTGGAGTCACAGGTAGGCTAGACGAGGTAAAGATGGCAGTTTCCTTCCCTACAGGACATTTGTGATCCAAATGGGCTTTTCCTGACATCTGACAATGGTTTCATGGTAGACTCCTAATTCCAGACTGTTCTTAATTGAAGTCAGCTCTACATCTGTCATGGGAAATTTGAATCCAGGTCCCCAGAACATTACCTGGACTTCTAGATTAACAGTCCAGTGATAATACTGCTAAGGCAATTGCTTTCCCTTTGTTTCCAGGAACAAAACCAGAAGTGGGAACGGGGGCTGAGACTCGTGGTGGATAGAGCATTATTTGTGTCAAACACAGGAAAGGATATCATGTCTGTGAAATGAATGGGGAAAGTGATGGAATGCCACTCATGATGTTGGATGTTGGGTTACGGGGGGTGGGGGTGGGAGGTGAGGAAAGAAATCTCTTTGACAATTTTTTCCCACCCCTACCTCCAATCTCTTCTGTCGTCTGACTTTGGACTCATTTACCTATCCTCCCTTTATGTCCAACTCTGGCGTCTAAAGACACAATTTCAAATTTCCATTCTCTCATCAAGCTTTTGGTGGTCCCGGTTAAACGCTTACCTTTGCTTAGAATCTCTGCAAAACACCTTAGGATTCTTTGTCAATTTGAAGCTGTTATATCGACACAAATGCCTCGAATGGAGGGAAGTGACAGTTCACATATCTTTCAGAAAAAATTTAAACCTGTTTGACCTGTTGAATATGGATAAATCCAACTGTGCTGTTTTAGCATATACAGATGCTACATTTATATTGTGGTCAGACTGTTGTCAACTTATTCAATGTGGTTGGAATTGTAATTCTCCTATCTAGGAGGAATCTCACATTAAAACTGAAGTGTTTAGAAATTGACAATCCCGATTAATTCTAAATGTGTTTAAATAGTGCATCCAAAGATGTCAAACACAACATTGTGAGATTAAGTTGTCTAAATCAGCTTTTGATATTGGATTTTAGCATCACTGCACAGTAACAGTTATTGTGCTGCTGCTTAATTGCATCTTAAAGGTGAAGCTAAAAAGAAAAATGCAACATCCATTTCTGGTTGATGCATGATAGATGTATTTTGCCTTATTCTTCTACTTGACTCATTTATGGGATGAGAGGGTTATCCCATCGGAAAAGCTTATCAGGCTGGGCCTGTCCCCACTGGAGTTTCAACAAACGAGATGTGATTTTCTTAAAACATGTAAGATCCTGTGGGAACTTGATAGATGGGTACTGGAAAGATGTCCCCTCTCCTGGGGAGTCAAAAACCAAGGCACGTGGCTTCAGGATGAGAGGTCTCCCTTTTAATACGGAGTTTATTTTTTTCTCAGAGAAATTAGTTAGTCCGTGGAATTCCCCACACAAAGAGTATTGGAGGATGTGTCATTGAATTTCTTCAGGCAGATTTAAATAGGAATTTGGAAGATGAGGGAGTTGAGAGTTACAGGGGCCATCAAGAAAATGTGGGAGCAATGACAACGGGATCAGCCATGGTCTTATTCAACAGTAGGGCAGGCTCAAAAGGCTGAATGTCTAATCATCCCTCCACATTTATTGTTCCTTTCCTCATTTCCATAAATATTTCCCACAGAAATTGTTTATCCACATTAACTCGTGCAGAAAAGTCTGGCAGTGTGGTATGACAGCATGCACCTCAAAATCCTGAACTCCAGCCCATGTCCCAGCTAATAGTTCAGGAAGGAGAATGTTTTGTTTGACGAGAAGAGAGCGGGATGGAGAAAGACAGAGGAAGATCCTTATGTAATGAATTCAATGCTCAGATGTTTGCATTAAAACAGTATGACTTTTGATTCTATTGAATTAATAAGATGGGAATGGTTTTTAAGGTAACCTTTCCTTCATCTAATTTCCTTTCCTTTGACAGACTTTTATCCTAAAATTATATATGATTAATTCCAGAAAATTTATGCAAAGCAGGCAAGTTTTTTTCTCCCCTTTTGCTCAATGTGGGATCACTGAATGTTATTCTGTTCATTTCAACAATGTGGAAGACTGGAAATGTCGTGCAAGGGACACAAGTAGATGCTATAAAGCCCATACAGCACCGCAGCATCTATGATGAGGAAGATAAAGAGAGTCACTGATACACAGAGACCAATATAAAGAGAGAGATCACTGACTTGAAGAGAGAGACACATGTAGAATAATGTGTGAAAATCAGACAGAGACAATCACAGGGGGACAGAAACAGAAACTGTCAGGGAAATAGGCAGGCAATCAGAATCACAGAGAGACACCGGCAATCAAGAAGATACAAAGATTGAGAAAATGAAAGAGCCAAAGAAAGCTATATAAAAGAGAGAAAGAGAGAGATAGTAGGAACACAGGCAGGAAGGCACACAGACAGACAGAAGGCTGGAGATGGGAGACTGTCAGAAAACGTATTTTGTCTTGTTTACTGTAACTAGTGAAAGGACGAGTTGCTAGAATAACTTTCAGAGAAGGGAAGCATAAGTCAGATATAGAACAATAATGTACTGACTGTCACTGTTACCTCTTCTAAATGCACAGGAAGTTATTTAAATAAATGAATGCAAAGTTTTTCATTTAAGATAGAGTTGAGCAGAATTTTTCTTTTGGGTGCTAGAAACATTTGTAATATATATTATATTTTGGGATTTGGATTTTGAAATTGAGGCAGTTGGATGTGAATCAGTTCTGTGTAGACCTGTTTTTTGGAAAAGGTAAGTACTTTACTTTAGGACAGTGACCAAAATGCATCACCTCCAAGAAAGCATGTGACTGCAGTCAAATACTTGGCAACATTCCTGAGTGTCAATGAAGGGACTTATATTGCTGAGTTTATAACTGACAGGAACGCTGTCAGTTTTAGCTTTGACTTCAGTTCAGAGGAAAGGACGGCTTCTCCTTCTGGAAAATCAAGTTTTTCGTTCGGGGAACCAGTCACACTAGTTGAAGTGTTTTAGCTTGTGGAGCTGCTAAGGCAGGAAAGTTTTGGGATAGAAATCTTCAAGTCATTAGCACTGAAAAGATTTAGGCCATCAGAATTGTGGAAAGTTATTCCAGTAGATTTGGAATAGTATAATCAAATTCTCTGCAGTCAAGGAAACAAGACTAGGCGATAAGAGGGAAATTTATATGGAATTGAGTATCTGTATACGTTGAGAAACTTTGTTTTGAGCTAGTAAAAACTGCAGATGCTGGAGTCAGAGATAACACAGTGTGGAGCTGGAGGAACACAGTGGGCCAGGCAGCATCAGACGAGCAGGAAAGTTGATGTTTCAGTGTCCCAACTGCAATGCCAGCTTTCCTGCTCCTCCGATGCTGCCTGACCCTCCGAGCTCTTCCAGCTCCACACTGTGAAACCTTGTTTTGCTGTTTGAGTTAAGATGTTTCCAATTGTATTATATATGGGTAAAGCTTTGTTTTATTTTATTTTGTGTAATAGATTTATGTTCTGTTTTTAAAAACATTGACAACCTTGTGTGAACATGTTTCAGTGATTCGCCCCCAAGGTAACCAACGGCAAAAAAGAAGCATTTAAACTATTAAAGCAGGCTTCATTCTGGAAATTGATCCAGTATTGCCATCAGCTGCGATTATAACAATCCGCAGAGGCAGCCGAGGCCCACCATTGAACTTATTCAGGGCTGAGTTAGATTTCTGATAGGCAAGGGAGACAGCAAGAAAGTGGAATTGAGACCACAGCCAGATCACCCTTGATCTTGTTGAATTGTGGAGCAAGCTCAAAGTGTCAAATAACTATTCCTGCTAGAGTTGACACATGAAATCAAAAAGCTCAGTTATGATTGAAAATGAAAGATTCTAATGATAAATTTGTAACTAACAACCAAATGCTGTTGAGTTAAATTATAAAGAAATGCACGGGAGAACATAATGTTTTAAGGACCACACATTGCAAATTGTATTTAAATTTAACTCGTACCTGGTTTGACTCACTGTTAGACTATATACTGCATTTACCTTTTGAATCGTTGGATTGGTGGGAGTCCGTTTGCTTCAGATGAGATATTTGAAGTCAGCTGCTTGTAAATTTTTTAGATTTATCATTTTAAAACCAATTAAATTTGTACATGAAAATCTCCTAGAGAGTTTCAGATGCTTTATACCTAAAATTTACCACTACAAAGTGTTACAGTGCATTGAAGAATAAATGCAGACACTAAACCCTACCTCTTCAAACTAGTTCAAAGGTTTAGGAAACCAGACATGAAGAATCAATAAAAAGGCTAATTTCAATCAACTTGTGTTGGCCAGTATAACTAATACAAAGGCCTGTTATGTTATTGCTGTCATTGATAATTTTGTTACTGAAGTGTAATATGGAATAGGCACAGATCATTATTTATAAAATAAATACGTTGCTTTCATCAAACTTTATATCTACTATTATAAATTAGATTCACGCAATTTACATAACTTTGTACCTGCTCCTATGAATTGCCCTGCTTCCAAATCTGCTGTGGTTACTGAATGATGGAAGATGCTTTAATTCTGAGTATGCCGTTCTCACTTACCTGGTTCTTTGTGGGGGAACAAGAACAAGAAATGAGAACAATTTGTCTTACTTGTGTTTAATTTCATTTATAGCAATATCTTGGATAAATGTGATACGGAGTTTGTTCATTTACTTCTATGCATTTTTTTAATTCTAGGACCTCACTGTATGGAGATTGATGAGTGTTTGAGTTCTTTACGTCTCCATAATGGAACATGCCATTACCTTGTTAATGGCTTTAGCTGCATTCATCCAGCTGGATTCTCCAGCAGATAATGTGAGATGAATAACAATGACTACAAGGAGCGAACATGTCAGTTTTCTGCGGATGAATGACTGTGATTCCAATATCAATGAGTGTGTGTTTGGACCATGTCAGGGTGGTACCCAATGTGTAGTTGGAATAGGTTGTTCAGTATGTGAGTGTTCACCAGGACTCACTGGATGGCACTCTGGAATTGAAATAGGTGCATGGAACTAAACTCTGAATACTACTTCATGTAGTGGTGCAACATTTCCGGAGTTTCAGTACTCCAGGGTTTGCAGGTATATACTGCACCTCCATTTCAGGGCCAGTTTCAACAGCTTGCTGTGTTGCCAGATCATAGGGTTATTGTCTCATTAGGGAGAGACAACTGGTGGTGATTTAGCCTGAGGGCCACCATACTTTGCAGAGGGGAGAAACGTTGAGAAGGAGAGTCCTTCATGGTAACATCAGCTGGTGATGGGAATTGAACCCATACTGTTCACATCACAATGCTTCCCAAACTAACCGTCCAACTGAGCTAATGATCTAGATGATCATAGATGATCATAATGCTCTCTGATGAAGGGTCTAGGCCCGGAGCATCGGCTTTTGTGCTCCTGGGATGCTGCTTGGCCTGCTGTGTTCATCCAGCCTCACATTTTATTGTCTAATGATCTACACAACGCAGATGTACAATACACACACTTACCGTAAAAGAAAGCAGAGCTCCTTAACCTGAAGGTTTTGTTAATAAGGCAAAATTAAACTGATATTTATTTGTAGATATAGCTATTGACAATTCACTTGCTCGGTATGTGACAGCTCAGCAACATTAGAGTTCTTCGTCTCAAAATTGCCATGGCTTCAAGAGTCACCATGCAGTCTGAGTGGTCTCTATACACAGTCCATTCTGCAGTCATGATAACAGAAATTGAATATCATTCAAGTCCGATCTATCAACGATGAAGTCCATGCTGTCCAAACAATCCTACCCTCCTGACTGTAACAAACTCAGAAAAAGTCATAGACTCAAATAAGAACCAAATTTTGTAAAAATCCTCAAATCTCAAGATTAGGTTTCACACTAACGAACCATAAATATTTAATCGAATTTGGATTTCATCACAAAATATAGAAAGCAAGTTTTATGAAATTTCTTGGGATGAGCTTGAATATTTTACACGGCTCTGTAAGCCATTACTTTATCATTCACAGAGTTTAAAATTACAGAAGAAATGTTCTGTATGATAGAAATATAAGTTCAGCGGTGAGTAATAGTAGAATGCTTACTGCAATTGCAGATAAGAGGGAATGTTGCTTGTCCTTTACTTAAAACCTAGGGGTGGTAGAAATAGGTTTGCCTTGCGGGTTCTGTATCTCTGACAGAGTCCTCCTCTACTCATTCATCCTCATGACATGCATGTCTAATTGTCTCAAATTTGTTGTACTCTGAAATAAGCCAGATATTAAAAGAAAGAATTGAATTTTCCTTAACATTTCTGTGACTATTATGTTATGAGAGGCTGAATAAGTGCCCCTTCGTATTCACATTGTTGGTTTCTGCATCTTTAGTGAAGTTTTTAATCATGTATTTTGACAAAATACCTCGAATTGATAATCAAGGCAGATTTGTAAATTCCACAAAAACAGCCTGCAAGACTAACATGAAAAGTAAAAGCGCACTACTAAATATTATTAAGCTTTTTCTGGAGAGAATTTGTAAAATGGTTAAAATAATGGGATCATTTACCTAGACCAGAGCAAGATGAAACAAAATTTAGTAGGTGTTATTAATATTATGATGGGCATAGATAGAGCAGACTGGACTGACTATGTTAATTCTTCTTTTGGTTTGAGGATCAGTGGTAACATGAGGATGTCAAGTTGATCTTATGACTAAGAAAGAACAACGAATAAGATAGAAGAAGTTTTGTTACCCAGTAGTCCCAGCTACTGGCAATGGTTTAGTCAAAAATTTGAAGAAGGAACCTGCTGAAATAAAACTGTCTTATAATTAGCTGAGAAATGTTCTTCCCCTTCTTGAAGATTGGGTAATCATTGATTATAACACAACTAAGAAAGCTGTGCATTTGTATAGTGCCTTGCAATGGGCTGGGTCTTTGCTGCTTAGATGGATAGCTTGATTTGGTTTCTTTCCTGGTTCATTGTAGCTACCTTGGGAGAAAGTGCACTATCTGCCATAGGTTTTTCTCCTGAAGTTTTGGGGATGTCTACAGAATGATACCAAGCCTGCTGCTCCCAAACAAGGATTTGAGGTGACCACAGGGGTGACTGTGTACCTATTTTAACTGAATTGTTCTGTTTAAAAAAGAAGTCCTCACCACACACATCCCTTGAGTTCTCCAGCCACTCCCTGTGCCCAATCCATGCCAACTCATGCCTCTCCATCCATCCCTTATGGTCTTATGGTCTTCATGCCAGCTTAAATCTGACTCCTGTTGACCCATGTCCACATCTAGTACGCACTTCCCTGACACTTGCTGTGAATACTTAACTCACATCTACATGGGTACACATCAAGAGCTACATTGAGAAAACAATTAGAATGAATATTTAATATGTATTACCACTTTCACTTTAATAAAATCCCATTCATGAATGCCAACTCAAAACTTTAAAATTAATTCAAGTATTTAATCCCCTATCGAGCTAAACAGACTTACATAACTCAGCATCAAAGATAACTAACCCATTAACAACATGTGTGCTGTCAGTCAGAGCGTGAAAAAAGTTGACTGGGCTTAAACTCCCTACAGTGTGGAAACAGGCCCTTTCGCCCAACAAGTCAACACCGACTCTCACAGCATCCCACCCAGACACATTCTCCTACAACCCACCTAAGCTACACATCCCTGAACACCACAGACAATTTAGCATGGCCAGTCCACCTAGCCTGCACATCTTTGGACTGTGGGAGAAAACCAGAACACCCAAAGTAAACCCATGCAGACATGGGCAGAACATGTAAACGCCAACCAGATAGTAGCCTGAAGGTGGAATCAAACCTTTGTTCCTGGTGCTGTGAGGCAGCAGTGCTAACCAGTGAGCCACCGTGCTACGCAGGCAACCTGTCATTAAAGGTGATAGATACACAGTAGTGTCCACTGATACCTGTGACTGTCAGCAACTGCGCATGCTCACTAATCTGGAAACATGCATGCACTCAATTCAGACCCGTTGTGTCATCATGTGAAATTCTGATGACATCCTAAGCAAAGGCTGCACTGCACATGCACAGAAGAAGCATGATATTGAACCAAGCTTCAGCACATGAGTGTGGGAATGTGCGAGCAGGGAGTGAGGATGTTGGGGGAGTAAGGAAATGAAAACAGCAGATGTTGGGAGAGGATGAGAACACTGGGTTGTGGAGGGCATGGATGGCCCAGGAGATTCCAGCTGGATACTGATAATTCCCTTTTCTAACTCAAGTGGTGCTTTGAACTCCACTCAGAATATCATAAGAAATAGTTAATGGGCTTTGGTCGATATCGGAATTGAAAGATGGCACCTCCAGTAATGCTGCCCTCTGGCAATAGTGCAATTGGACTGTCAGTCAGGTAATGAGCGCAGGCCCTAGTACAAGCCTCCTATCACAACTTTCTAACCCTGAACTGTGAAGTGAGGTAAGCTCACATGAGACCAGCACTTTGATCACTTCTGGACAAGGTAGATTGTCAGTGGCTAAGAGTACGGAACTTCTGCAGCCATGGAGACCCATAAAATAAACCTTTCCAGTGACTCAGCTAGAAACAAAAATCTCAAAATTATCTTTGACATGGAAGGCACTTAACATTTGCTGGAATATGATTTTAATTGTGTTGTTACTTTCTCCATCATTTGAACTTGCAACATACCACCTGCCCAGCATAGAGAACAAGTAAATCTCCTGATTCCATTCTTCATCATTGCGCACTGTTCTTGCCGTTTAATGGCTTGCCTACAGATTTCACTTCTTCTACCCTCTTTTCTGAACAAACACCACACACCTTTGCTCTTTCTGCTTCTGATTTGAAATCAATAGCTCACTGAGTGGGGCATAATGTCTACGAATGCAGCCTATGATTAGTTTTATCAACCTTCGTCCCTCTGTAACACAGTAGGAGCCTGATGGTGAAAGTGATAGTCTGATCTTAGGTTAATGTTAATGACAATTGACCTGTTGTTCTGTTTCGATTTGAGTAACTAACAATGAGTGAAGCATAACTGAAATATATCAATGCAACTGCTTTCAAAAATGCTGCCAAATGCTGTTCTAACATTGCAGTCTGCCCGTTCTGTTTGCTTTTTAAAATTCTAATAACCTGGTGACCAGATTACTGAGCTGTTTTGTGGTCTGAGGAGGTACAAATGGGTGTCTGAGTGAACTGGAGTGGAAAGTGGGAAATGCAGGCTGGATTAGCATGTCTGAATTATTAATTACTCTGAAAAAGTATTCATGCACCCTGATGTGAGAGATTTGTATCTGATAGGAAGTTACTATCAATGGATACAATATTGCATCCATTAAATCCTGTCAGCTGTTGATTTAAGCATTTTGGATCTTGAGCTATCCACTACAGTCATTCACTGTGAACTCTCTCCATGTTGATAAACTGCTGTTTGAAAAGCCTCATGGAAGTGCTCAATCTTTCTTTTTAAAGACTACTATATGTGTCATTGGTGTAGAAGAACCTTTTCAAATAAGTTCAGGAAATGTTACCCTGTTGGCCTGTCCTGGCCACATCAATATATCAAAGGCTAGGGCCAAATGCAGTTCGTCTTTGACAAACAAGATATGGGCAGATTAGAGAATGCAACATCACTGGCAGGATAGTTTCAAAGCACCCCAACGAGTAAATTAGAAACAAGGTCTCTGGGCTCTGGCATGGTCTTTGGTTTTCAGTTTGGTGCCAGAATACTGAGGACCACATTTACAGGGCTCTGAATTTGCACAAAAGTATAAGAAATTGGATCAGGAGTAGACCATACAGCTCCTTGAGCTATTTAATAAATTCACAGCTGAACTGCACTTCACTTTTGTTTCTTATTCATTCACAGAATGTGACCTTTGTTGGCTGGGTGAGCATTCATTGCCTATCCCTAATCGACCAGAGGGCAGTTGAAAGTCAATTACAGGGTCCAGACCCGAAACATCAGCTTTCCTGCTCCTCTGATGTTGTTTGGCCTGCTGTATTCATCCAGCTCCACATCTTGTTACCTCTATCTTACATTGCTGTGGGTCTGGAGTCATGTGCAGGCTAAACCAGGTAAGGAATGGCAGATTAGAGGTAACAAGGTATAGAGCTGGAAGAACACAGCAGGCCAAGCAGCATCAGAGGAGCAGGAAAGCTGACGTTTTGGGCCTAGACCCTTCTTCAGAAAATGAAAAAATTTTCTGAAGAAGAATCTAGGCCCGAAACGTCAGCTTTCCTGCTCCTCTGATGCTGCTTGTCCTGCTGTGTTCACCCAGCTCTACACCTTGTTATCTCAGATTCTCCAGCGTCTGCAGTTCCTACTATCCCTGAAAGAATGGCAGATTTCCTTCCCTAAAGGACATTATTGAACCAGATGGATTTCTCCAACAATCAACATAATCATGCTTAAACTTTTAATTCCAGGTTATTATTAAATTAAATTCCTCCATCTGCCGTGGACAAAGGGGGTGGGTGGCCATGAGTACCCAGATGGGCCCAAGCTATGCCTGCCTTTTTGTAGGTTACCTGGAACAATCCCTCTTCCGTAGCCACACTGGTGCTAAACCCCACCTCTTCCTCCATTACATTGATGACTGTATTGGCGCCGCCTTGTGCTCCCATGAGGAGCTCGAACAGTTCATCCACTTCACCAACACCTTCCACCCCAATCTTAAGTTCACCAGGACCATCTCTAATACCTCTCTCTCCTTCCTGGACCTCTCTGTTTACATCTCTGGCAACCACCTAGAAACCGATATCCATTTCAAGCCCACCGACTCCCACAGATACCTAGAATACACCTCCTCCCATCCACCTTTACTGCAAAAATTCCATACCCTATTTCCAATTCCTTTGCCTCCACCGCGTCTGCTTCCAGGATGAGGCATTCCACTCCTGTACATCTCAGATGTCCTCGTTTTTCAAGAACCACAACTTCCCCCACCTCAGTGGTCGAGAACACCCTCGACTGTGTCTCCCGCACTTCCCACAACTCATCCCTCACACGTCCTCCTGGCAATAACAACCAAAACAGAATCCCCCTCATTCTCACAAACCACCCCACCAGCCTCTGGATCCAATGCATGATCCTCCGACACTACTGCCATCTGCAATCCGAGCCCACCAGCAAAGACATTTTTTCCTCCCCACCCTTATCTGCTTTCCGGCAGAATCGATTTCTCTGGGACTCTCTGTTCCGTTTCTCACTTCCATCCAGCCCTCCACACCCGGTAATTTTCCCTCAACCATAGGAAGTGCTACACCTGCCCCTATATCTCCCCCTCACCCAGATCTCAGGCTCTCATGTTCACCTGCACATCTGCTAATGTGGTATACTGTATCCGCTGTTCCCGTTGTGGCCTCCTCTACATTGGGGAAAGCAAGCGGAGGCTTGGGGACCACTTTGCAGAACACCTACACCCGGTTCGCACTAAACAACTGCACCTCCCAGTCAGGAACCATTTCAATTACCCTTCCCATTCCTTAGACATGTCCATCCTGGCCCTCTTGAAGTGCCACAACGATGCTACCTGAAGGTTGCAGGAACAGCAACTCATATTCCGCTTGGGAACCCTGCAGCTCAATGGTATCAATCTGGACTTCACAAGCTTCAAAATCTCCCCTCCCCATACCGCATCCCAAAACCAGCCCAGCTCATTTCTCGCTTCCCTAACCTATCCTTCCTCCCACCTAACCCCTCCTCCCACCTCAAGCCACACCCCCATCTCCTACCTACTAACCTCATCCTGCCCCCTTGACCTGTCCATTCTCCCTGGACTGACCTATCCCCTCCCTAACTCCCCACCTACAATCATCTTTACTGGCTCCATCCCCGCCTCTTTGACCGGTCTGTCTCCTCTCCACCTATCTTCTCCTCTATCCATCTTCTATCCACCTCCCCGTCTCCCCCTATTTATTTCAGAACCCCCTTCCCCTCCCCCTTTTCTGATGAAGGATCTAGGCCTGAAAGGTCAGCCTTCCTGCTCCTCTGATGCTGCTTGGCCTGCTGTGTTCATCCACCTCTGCACCTTGTTATCTCAGATTCTCCAGGATGTAGTTCCTACTATCTCTCCCCAGACCATTATCTGGGTCTCTGGATTAAATAGGCTAGCAGGAAGACTAAGCTATTGCCTTCCCTATCTCTATATTGCTAGAATCCTTCACTGTCCAAATATCTATTGAACTTAGGTTTGAATCCAATTAATGACCGAGTGTCCTCAATACGCTAGCATTATCTATCCAAGATTTACAATTCTCAGAGACAGAAAAAGTATCCCCTCCTCTCACTCATAAATGGCTGACTTTTATTCTGAGACTTCTACCCCAGCTCCAGATAATGCAATCAAGGGAAACAACACTCTCGGTATCTAAGACAACAAGGAAAATAAAATTTCTGCCTTGTTGCAGAAGCCAATAACAGATATATCAATATGAAAACCTGTTACAGTCATAGTTATAGAGAAGTACAGCACAGAAACAGCCCCTTTGGTCCAACTCACCTATGCTGGCCAGATATCCTAAATTAATCTAGTCCCATTCGCCAGCATTTAGCCCATATCCCTCCAAACCCCTCCTATTCATGTTCCCATCCAGATGCCTTTTTAATGTTGTAATTTTACCAGGCTCTACCACCTCCCCTGGGAGCTCATTCCACACATGCACTCCCGTCTGCATGCAAAAGTTGCCCCTTAGATCCCTTTTAAATCTTTCCCCTCTCACGTTAAACCTATGCCCTCTAGTTTTGGACTCCCCTACCCTGGGGAAAAGGCCTTGGCTATTCACTCTATCCATCCACTTCATGATTTGATAAACCACTATAAGGTCACCCCTCAGTCTCCAATGCACCACGGAAAAAGCCTCAGCCTATTCAGTTTAAAACCCCCCCAACCCTGGCAACATCCTTGTAAATACTTTCTAAACTTTTTCAAGTTTCACACCATCTTTCCCATAGCAGGGAGACCAGAATTGCACACAGTATTCCAAAAGTAGCCTAACCAATGTCCTGTACAGAAGCAACATGATGTCCCAACTCCTATACTCAATTTTGATTTAAACCTTTTCCTCCCAGTGCATTTCATTTTGCAATGCTGGAGTCATGTTGCTTGCAGACAGTCTTAATTAAGTACTGGCAGGGTAGAAGTGACAGAAAATAATGATCTTGGTGAGGGGAAAAATGGGCAGTCAAACTTAAAAACTCCTCCTCCAATAACTCTCTGGGGCTGCCTCCTGCCAGCGTCAAATCAGCAAAGAGACAGAGGAAAATTCTACTACTGGAATACAGAAGCAATGAAACAATTAGAAACAAATTTAATTTCCAAATAGACAGAAAGAAAACAATTATCAATGTGTGGAACCAGTACAATACCCTCAAATATTTTTTGATAGGTGGTATAATAGAATCTAAAGGTTTCAATTGGTTCGGCAACAGTAATTAAAGACTCAGAGATAATGGGAGCTGCAGACGCTGGAGAATCCAAGACAACAAAATGTGAGGCTGGATGAACACAGCAGGCCAAGCAGCATCTCAGGAGCCCTCTCTGATGAAGGGTCTAGGCCCGAAACGTCAGCTTTTGTGCTCCTGAGATGCTGCTTGGCCTGCTGTGTTCATCCAGCCTCACATTTTGTTGTCTGTAATTAAAGACTATTTGCCTGAAGAATTAACTTGATAACAGGCAGAATAGAACAACATAGTAACATTCAACAGATCAATTCCTCCCCTGGCAACAGAAACGGACAAGAACAAAATGTTGCATTAAAAGAAAACAAACCCAAATTCTGAAGTAACAACTGAAACAATTGTCAGTGTTACATGTCAGTAGAGCAGGAATTGTTTGCTTCCATTACGATAACCAGCAACAGTGAATTTTCCAGTTGGCTTCATAATGCAATGAGGAAGCTCACAATAGGTCAAGTGATCCTCAGGTCTTTGAACAATTGTTGCCCTGCACTCAAGCAGAAGACAGGCTGGCTCATCATTACAGTGTTATTAGCAGCTTTTGCGATCTACATTATCATCATCATCTCCACCAGGAAGCAGCTGCAAATTTCTACAATACCAATTCATTTCATTAGGTTAAAGGTCGCTTGTGATAGAGGGTTAAGGTATTTGTACAACTTGGTGCTTTAAAATAAGTTACAATGTAAAATAGAGAATACCCTCAACAAATGTAATTGGAACCCTGTTTATGACCCTAGATCAAACTGGTTGTTTAGATTTACAAACTGGCCCCATAGAGTAATATAAGACAACCACCAGTATGTAATATGACCTGGATTTGGTGCCACCCAATAATCATTAGAAAAGCTCCCGTTTCAGTTGCTGGTCAGCCAAGAATTAGCTTGGATGCCGTAAGAGTAATAGGATTGGCAAGGGTTGGCTTCACACTTGCTACCGATGCCCACCCTTGGCAGCTCTAAAAGCACCTACAATTGAGTTGTCTGCTGGTACTCTTTCCTCAGTTCATACACAAAGAACATGGACAGTAGGGAGAAGCATGTCCTGGAGTGAATCAACTCAAGGAGAATGAGCAAAGATATGTTTCTAAATGGGTGTAACACGGTTTAATTTAGATACAAAACAAATTTGAAAAGCACCTTAGGAATGCACACTTCTTTGAAAAATTTGATCCTTTTGTTACCCATGTCAGGTTTTCTATGGCTTTGTCCAAAAGTTATTGAATACAGGATGAAGCCTTCTGCTCCATCCAGGCTGTACCTGCTTTTTGATTGAGCTCTCCAATGAATCCCAATCCTCTATTCCTTCCCCATAACCTTGAGTTTTGTTTTCCTCAAGAATTTATCTACCTTGCTATTAAATGTTACTAATTACTCAGATGCCATCAGCCTTTTAGATACTGCATTCTAGAGCACAACAATCTTTTGCAGAAATCAATGTTTATTTATGTTATCTCTTATTCTTTTACCAATCATTTTAAACCTAGGTACCTACCCTCTGCTAATGGTAACAAGGTGCAGAGCTGGATGAACACTGCAGGCCAAGCAGCATCAGAGGAGCAGGAAGGCTGATGTTTCGGGCCTAGACCCTAATGGTAACAGTTTCTCCTTATGTAGACTATCAAAATTATTCATGGTTTTAAATACCTCTATTAAATGTTTTCCTAACTTTGCCTGCTCTAAAGAAAACAACTACAACTTCTTTAGTCTATCCAAGAAAACTGAAGTCACTGATTCTTGGTACCATTCTAATAAATCTTGTCACCTGAATTAGCCCTGCGTAAATCTCATGGAGTTACTATCTTGAAAACAATTGTTTCCTTTTGCCCAAAGCTATGTTGCTCAATTGTTGCATATTATTTTCTTTTCCTCAAAATACCCCTGACAGCAAATAATGTCAAATTTCCACTGACTGCAAGCACTTGAGGTTAAAGGGGAGTGAGTCATATCTGAATCAGTTGTGTTTGATTTTCAGTAAACCATTGGAGACTATCACATGAGAAAGTGGGAGAATGGTGGGTGAGCCAAATTTGGGCACTGCTGGGAGTGAGGAGAAGAGAAGATAGAAAATATTGAAAGGTCTTGACAAAAATGAGGACAGTCAAAGATCAGAATCCTTGAGGGAGAGGAAACCTTCCCAGCACTTGTCAGTTCCTTCAGAAAAAAAAGACCAGTAGAAACAAGAATCAAAAGAAAGTCAATGCAAAAATTATATTGTTTTCTAAAATTATTTGCAAAGTTTCTATGGCTTTTTTTTGCAGAACTTATAAGTGATATTATTGTCTGTGATTTGTTTTGAGAAGTTATTCCTACTGTCAGCTCACTTAGTCACTAGGCAGTACAGCTATAAGAAAATGGGAAATGTGTTTGCTCACTGCCCAGTATTTAACCAATCCTCATCATCCGTTTGTAATGCTGATGTTGGTTTCCCTGCTGAATTATTAACTTAATGTGCAGTTTTGGTTGTGATTTAATGGTATCTTTTAAAAAAACTAATTTACACATTTGGAACAGCCTTATAATTGCTCTTCATAGAAATGTTTTCAAATGTAAAATTGGTCATCAGAGTACAAAATACCGAAGTTTAAGCATAATCTTATTCTGATGTTAATTGTTTCACTAATTGGCAATTTACAGCATGACGTATTTCTGTGTTGAGTAGGGCTGCTCAAAGCTATTATTAGTGCAATGTAGATTGGGTCAACAAATCCTCTCCAGTATGGTAATTTCCTCTGTGTGGGTGAAAAGATAACAAAGTGCTTGTGGAAGCTGATGAAGCACTTTTGACACAAAAAAAGAATCAAATTTGTTGTCATTCCGGGCAAACTTCAATATCTTCACATTTTTGTGGGGGCAAGGTAAACATTTCTCATTACCAGGGGAGGATGAGTACGTCAAAGACTGCAGATCAGCGTTATCAAGCCTGAGCTGTTAGTTTCCAGAGGCAACCCTTTAATTCTTCTCTGACACTTTCAAGAGGTAGAATTTATCAAGCTTCAAGACCAGGTATTGCAACATGTCACATTCTCTGGCTGTGTTGACAACAAACAGAAAAGCTGCAGCCATTTGGTAAAACAGAATGCAATATATCTGATAAGAATCTCCATTGTAGGGTAACCCATTTGCACATCAACCATTTATCAAATAAATTAATTTACTGTGGAAGACTTTGTTACTTTAGTTTGCATTTTGCTGGCAGTAATAGTTACAACTATTATCAACTGCAGTCCACTTGAGTTGAGTGATTAAAAAAAGCAAGTATCATGTTGTATTGCACAAGTTGGTGCACACACAGACTTTAGAACAATTCAGACTTTGAAGCAAAAGGTATTCAACATAAGCAGTCAGTGCGATCTTTCATTTCCCATCATGTAGCAGATGATCCCACACATTAATGCCCAAACTGTGAGTTCATGATTCTGTTTTGGCTATTTATTTTACTCATTCATGTGATATGGGTGTCACTGGCCAGGCCAGCATTCATTATCCATCCCTATCAGCTCAGAAAGCAGTTAAGAGTCAACCACATTGCTGTGAGTTTGGAGTCACTTGTATACCAGTCCAGATAAATACAGCAGTTTTCTTTCCTAATGGACATTAGTGCCCGAGATGGGATTTTCCCAACATTTGACAATGGGTTCATTGCCATCATTAAGCTCGTATTTCCAGATTCCTATTGAATTCAGGTGCCACCATCTGCCATAGTGGAATTTGAATCCAGGTCCACAGAACATTACGTGGATCTCTGGATTAATTGCCTATCAATAAGACCGGTAGTATTGAGCATTGTGAATGCCTTTAAAGATAGATTGCAAACCAGGGTGTGGATCAGTTGGTCTCTACACTTTCCAGCATATCTGAGTGGCTGGTTTCAGAAAGGCTGACAAAGCCATGAAAGCTGACAAAAAGAAGAGATAATAGTTCTTCAATGATTGGATGAAATTAAGACTTACATTAAAAAAGGTTATATTTTTTGTGATTGTGTTCATAAGGATGTTACAGCAGGGAAGAGGGAATATTCTATTTTAGGCGTCCAGTGTAGACATGAACTACTCCCAGGTGGGGAATAACAGTGATAATGGGAACTGCAGATGCTGGAGAATTCCAAGATAATAAAATGTGAGGCTGGATGAACACAGCAGGCCAAGCAGCATCTCAGGAGCACAAAAGCTGACGTTTTGGGCCTAGACCCTTCATCAGAGAGGGGGATGGGGAGAGGGAACTGGAATGAATAGGGAGAGAGGGGGAGGTGGACCGAAGATGGAGAGTAAAGAAGATAGGTGGAGAGAGTGTAGGTGGGGAGGTAGGGAGGGGATAGGTCAGTCCAGGGAAGACGGACAGGTCAAGGAGGTGGGATGAGGTTAGTAGGTAGCTGGGGGTGCGGCTTGGGGTGGGAGGAAGGAATGGGTGAGAGGAAGAACCGGTTAGGGAGGCAGAGACAGGTTGGACTGGTTTTGGGATGCAGTGGGTGGGGGGGAAGAGCTGGGCTGGTTGTGTGGTGCAGTGGGGGGAGGGGACGAACTGGGCTGGTTTAGGGATGCAGTAGGAGAAGGGGAGATTTTGAAACTGGTGAAGTCCACATTGATACCATATGGCTGCAGGGTTCCCAGGCGGAATATGAGTTGCTGTTCCTGCAACCTTCGGGTGGCATCATTGTGGCACTGCAGGAGGCCCATGATGGACATGTCATCTAGAGAATGGGAGGGGGAGTGGAAATGGTTTGCGACTGGGAGGTGCAGTTGTTTGTTGCGGACTGAGCGGAGGTGTTCTGCAAAGCGGCCCCCAAGCCTCCGCTTGGTTTCCCCAATGTAGAGGAAGCTGCACCGGGTACAGTGGATGCAGTATACCACATTGGCAGATGTGCAGGTGAACCTCTGCTTAATGTGGAATGTCATCTTGGGGCCTGGGATGGGGGTGAGGGAGGAGGTGTGGGGACAAGTGTAGCATTTCCTGCGGTTGCAGGGGAAGGTGCCGGGTGTGGTGGGGTTGGAGGGCAGTGTGGAGCGAACAAGGGAGTCACGGAGAGAGTGGTCTCTCCGGAAAGCAGACAGGGGAGGGGATGGAAAAATGTCTTGGGTGGTGGGGTCGGATTGTAAATGGCGGAAGTGTTGGAGGATAATGCGTTGTATCCGGGGGTTGGTAGGGTGGTGTGTGAGAACGAGGGGGATCCTCTTGGGGCGGTTGTGGCGGGGGCGGGGTGTGAGGGATGTGTTGCGGGAAATATGGGAGACGCGGTCAAGGGCGTGCCTGCCTCTTTGTAGGTTACGTGGAACAGTCCCTCTTCCGCACCTACACAGGCCCCAAACCCCACCTCTTCCTCCGGTACATTGATGACTGTATCGGCGCCGCCTCTTGCTCCCCAGAGGAGCTCGAACAGTTCATCCACTTCACCAACACCTTCCACCCCAACCTTCAGTTCACCTGGGCCATCTCCAGCACATCCCTCACCTTCCTGGACCTCTCAGTCTCCATCTCAGGCAACCAGCTTGTAACTGATGTCCATTTCAAGCCCACCGACTCCCACAGCTACCTGGAATACACCTCCTCCCACCCACCCTCCTGCAAAAATTCCATCCCCTATTCCCAATTCCTCCGCCTCCGCCGCATCTGCTCCCACGATAAGACATTCCACTCCTGCACATCCCAGATGTCCAAGTTCTTCAAGGACCGCAACTTTCCCCCCACAGTGATCGAGAACGCCCTTGACCGCGTCTCCCGTATTTCCCGCAACACATCCCTCACACTCCGCCCCCGCCACAACCGCCCCAAGAGGATCCCCCTCGTTCTCACACACCACCCTACCAACCTCCGGATACAACGCATTATCCTCCGACACTTCCGCCATTTACAATCCGACCCCACCACCCAAGACATTTTTCCATCCCCTCCCCTGTCAGCTTTCCGGAGAGACCACTCTCTCCGTGACTCCCTTGTTCGCTCCACACTGCCCTCCAACCCCACCACACCCGGCACCTTCCCCTGCAACCGCAGGAAATGCTACACTTGTCCCCACACCTCCTCCCTCACCCCCATCCCAGGCCCCAAGATGACATTCCACATTAAGCAGAGGTTCACCTGCACATCTGCCAATGTGGTATATTGCATCCACTGTACCCGGTGCAGCTTCCTCTACATTGGGGAAACCAAGCGGAGGCTTGGGGACCGCTTTGCAGAACACCTCCGCTCAGTCCGCAACAAACAACTGCACCTCCCAGTCGCAAACCATTTCCACTCTCCCTCCCATTCTCTAGATGACATGTCCATCATGGGCCTCCTGCAGTGCCACAATGATGCCACCCGAAGGTTGCAGGAACAGCAACTCATATTCCGCCTGGGAACCCTGCAGCCATATGGTATCAATGTGGACTTCACCAGTTTCAAAATCTCCCCTTCTCCTACTGCATCCCTAAACCAGCCCAGTTTGTCCCCTCCCCCTACTGCACCACACAACCAGCCCAGCTCTTCCCCCCCACCCACTGCATCCCAAAACCAGTCCAACCTGTCTCTGCCTCCCTAACCGGTTCTTCCTCTCACCCATCCCTTCCTCCCACCCCAAGCCGCACCCCCAGCTACCTACTAACCTCATCCCACCTCCTTGACCTGTCCGTCTTCCCTGGACTGACCTATCCCCTCCCTACCTCCCCACCTACACTCTCTCCACCTATCTTCTTTACTCTCCATCTTCGTTCTCCTCCCCCTCTCTCCCTATTTATTCCAGTTCCCTCTCCCCATCCCCCTCTCTGATGAAGGGTCTAGGCCCGAAACGTCAGCTTTTGTGCTCCTGAGATGCTGCTTGGCCTGCTGTGTTCATCCAGCCTCACATTTTATTATCTGGGGTATAACAGTGGTGGATTTTATATTTAGGTTAGTAAATTGATGCCTGCACTAAACAGGGGATCTGTGTGGGCCTCGGAGCATGATGAGGCAAACCAAAAGAGAAATGGAAATATTTTACAAATTACCCATTGGATCTTTCAACCGTTGCTTTCTAGGAGTGGTTAGATGGACCTGAGGCTAACTAATACAAGTATGTTCGTATTCATCCTTCCTCTCTTTTTCTGGCAAAAGCACTTAAACTGAGAAATATGTGCCATATTTATGACATTGGATAAGAAATTTTCATACATTTGTGCCTGCTCCTGTCAATCTGGGAGAGCAGAGTCTGTGTTGGCTTGAACAATAGACCAATGGAGCATTGAAGTGACTGATTTTCAATCCATGCTCAGACTCCTACACTCAGCCAATTTCTAAGTGCCATTCACACATTGCAGTTGCAACATCTTTGCGATGCAGTGTTGAAATATAGATGTCCTAACTGGGTCAGTGGTGAGGTTGGCAACTGTCTCATGCAAAATTAAAATGGCAGAGACATCACTTACAAAAAAAATTAAGGATAGCACTAGATCCAAATAGAAGACATAAATTGCCTGAAAAAAGCAGCAAGCCTGAGGACAGGGAATAATTTAGAATTCGGCAAGCAAGGACAAAAAGATTCATGAAGATGGAAAATGTAGATTGAGAGTAAACTTGTGTGAAACTTAAGCTGACTCCAAAAGCCTCTAAAAATATATGAGGAGAAAAGAATTAGTAAAGAACTAGGGTGATTATAATGCGGAACAAAGACATGTCAGAAGAATTGAACACTTATTTTGGTCTTGTTTTCATAAAAAAGGACACAGATAATTTCCCAGAAATGTTAGAGAACCAAGGGTCTAATGAGAGGGAGCAATTGAAGAAAATCGGTATTGGTTATAAAAAAAATTCCGATGAAACTAATGGGGTTGAAGGCTGACAAATCACCAGGGCCTGTTAGTCTATGTCCCAGGGCAGCAAAGGAAGTAGCCTTGGAACTATTGGATGCATTGGTCTTCTTCTGAAATTCTATAGGCTCTGGACCATTTCTTCCAGATTGGAAGGTGGCAAATGTAACCACATTATTTTAAACAAAAGGAAGGAGAGACAAAATAAAGAGAAGTATAGGACAGTTACCCTAACATCAGTAGGGGGAATATGATGGTGATGTGATAGCAGAACACATGCAAAGCATTAGATGAAGTCAGCATGGGTTTATATCAGGGAAATCAGTTTAACTAATGTTCAGGAGCTTTCTCAGAAAAGGGAGAACAGTGAATGTAGTGTATTTAGATTTCAAGAAGGTTTTTGATTAGATGTCACATAAAAGGCTCTTGGGCAAAATTAAAGCGACCCAGTTTCCACACCCTTCTGCACTAGTGAATTCTATAGGTTGATCACCCAGATCCTTTCATACATTCACATCTCCCAATGTATTGCCAGTTAAGTAATGCTTTCTGTATATCACACCAAACTGTATATTCAAGAAAGAGATTGTTAAATATTTGGATATTAAATGTATCAAGGAATGTGGCAAGAAAGAAGGAATATGGCATCGAGTGAAAGAATCAACCATGATCATATTGAATGGTGGAGCAGGCTTGAAGTGCTGAATATCCTACCTGCACTGCTAGTTTCTATGTTTCAATTTACTGCCATTAAGTGTGAACAGGCTAATGAGAATGATTGTCAAAGTTAAGTGGCAGCTTGACAGGGCCTGTTGCCAGCTTGCAATGGAGAGCAAGCAGAACATTTATTGACCCAACTGCACAGAGGGATGACCAAACAGCCAGCTTTAGGGCACTGAACCCAATATCACAAAAAAAAACCTAGTGGCAACTTCCTTTATCATTGAAATGTAATTAATTACTCCTCAAACTGAACACAACAGATTCAGTGCAGTAACAGGCATCAGATTGGTTGGTTAGATTAGGCAAATTGTAAATTCCAAATTATTTTCTGGCATTCCCAGTCCATTAATAAGCTCCTCAAGGAGAGTAACAGAACATTAATTGAAGGCCTGAGGTTTCTTGGCTTCACTAACATACTACTGAGGAGCATTTTGCCTGTTCCTGCTCCTAATTCACAATCCTGGCTAAGGGGCCTGTAGCTGGAATGGGTCACGCATCATTCCAGGGAACAGAGCAACAATTGCTCCTGAGGGAATCTTATACTGCCAGTGTTATAATTGTTCAGAAGAAGTTTTAAATGAGTTTTGAGAAGATTTGTAGCTCAGATTGAGGTTCTGGATGTGAGTTTGCTCGCTGAGCTGGAAGGTTAGTTTTCAGACGTTTCGTCACCTTTTTTTTTATTTGAAAAAATATACTTTATTCATAGAATGTACAAAAAATAAAACATTTATACACCTACCCAGTCATGCAAGCCACTCCGGGTTACCCGGGGGTACGTACACCAACTAAAGGGAAAAAAAAACAAAACAGAGAAAAAAGAAAACAAAGCAAAGAAACCGCCCCGGCAGTCGTCACCCCGCACAGTCCCAGTTGGCCCCCTGATCAGTTGGGGAAGGCGCCAGCTGGGCCCAGTTACCAGATAGGATTCTTTTCCCTTTTCTGGACGAGGGGGCTCATACGGTGGTCTTTCCCCACCGCGCCTTGGCGGCGGCTGCCCCAAGCTTTAGCGCGTCCCTCAGCACGTAGCCCTGGACCTTGGAGTGCGCCAGTCTGCAACACTCGGTCGGGGTCAGTTCTTTCAGCTGGCAGACCAGCAAGTTGCGGGCAGACCAAAGAGCGTCTTTCACCGCATTGATGGTCCTCCAGGCGCAGTTGATGTTGGTCTCGGTGTGCGTCCCCGGAAACAGCCCGTAGAGCACGGAGTCCCGCGTCACGGAGCTGCTCGGGACGAACCTCGACAAATACCACTGCATCCCCCTCCAAACCTCCTGCGCATAGGCACACTCCAGAAGGAGGTGATCAACAGTCTCGTCCCCCCCGCAGCCACCTCGAGGGCAGCGTGCGGTGGTGCAGAGATTCCGGGCATGCATAAAGGATCTCACTGGCAGAGCCCCTCTCACCGCCAGCCAAGCAATGTCCTTGTGCTTGTTTGAAAGTTCTGGCGATGAGGCATTCTGCCAAACGACTTTGGCAGTCTGCGTGGGGAACCACACGACGGGATCCACCCTCTCCTTTTCCCGAAGGGTCCCGAGGATACTACGTGCTGACCACTGCCTGACGGCCTTGTGGTCAAAGGTGTTTCCTTTCAAAAATTTCTCCACGAAGGACAGGTGGTACGGAACGGTCCAACTACTCGGAGCGTTCCGCGGCAACGAGGCCAGGCCCATCCTTCGCAACACCGGGGACAGGTAGAACCTCAGTAAGTAGTGACACTTGGTGTTTGCGTACTGAGGGTCTACGCACAGCTTGATGCAGCCACACACAAAGGTAGCCGTCAGGGCGAGGGTGGCGTTCGGTACGCCCTTTCCCCCATTTCCCAGGTCTTTGTACATGGTATCTCTGCGGACCCGGTCCATCCTCGACCCCCAAATGAAGTGGAAGATGGCCCGGGTGACCGCAGCGGCGCAGGTCCAGGTAATAGGCCAGGCCTGCGCCACATACAACAGTACCGAAAGCCCCTCGCACCTGACAACCAGGTTCTTACCCGCGATGGAGAGGGACCGGAGCGTCCACCTGCCCAGCTTCTGCTTAAATTTGGAGATACGCTCCTCCCAAGTCTTAGTGCATGCCCCAGCTCCACCAAACCAAACACCCAGCACCTTCAGGTAGTCTGTCCTGATGGTGAAGGGGATGAAGGAGCGGTCGTCCCAGTTCCCGAAGAACATGACCTCGCTCTTACCCCTATTGACTTTGGCACCCGAGGCCAGTTCAAACTGGCCGCAGATGTCCAACAGCCTACTCACCGACCGACGATCGGTGCAGAAGACGGCGACATCATCCATGTACAGGGAGGTCTTGACCTGAAGGCCTCCGCTGCCTGGGATAGTCACGCCCTTCAGGCTCACGTCCTTCCTGATGGAGACGGCGAAGGGCTCCACACAGCACACGAACAAGGCAGGAGAGAGCGGGCAGCCCTGCCTGACTCCAGATCTAACAGGAAAACTGTCTGATTCCCACCCGTTGATCGAGACTGCGCTAACGATGTTGGCGTAGAGCAGCCGGATCCAATTGTGGATGCCCTCCCCGAACCCCAATTTGGAGAGGACGTCCCTCATGTAAGCATGAGAGACCCTGTCGAAGGCCTTCTCCTGGTCCAGGCTGACGAGGCAGGTGTCCACCCGCCTGTCCTGTACGTAGGCGATCGTATCCCTGATGAGCGCGAGGCTCTCAGCGATCTTCCTGCCCGGCACAGCACAGGTTTGGTCAGGGTGAATCACCGACTCCAGGACAGACCTGACCCGGTTGGCAATGACCTTGGCCAGGATTTTGTAGTCCACGTTCAAAAGTGAAATGGGACGCCAATTCTTAATTTCTTCCCTCTCCCCCTTCCTCTTGTAAATGAGGGTGATGATGCCCTTCCTCATGGACTTGCACATTTCCCCTGCCCGAAGCGCACTATCATACACCTCCAGCAGGTCCTGGCCGACCAGGCCCCACAGAGCAGAATACAGCTCGACCGGTAAGCCATCGCTTCCGGGAGTCCTATTCCTCTGCAAGGACTTGAGGGCTCTGGCCAGCTCGTCCAGGGATATCGGCCGGTCCAGCCACTCCCTCGTGCCGTCGTCTAAGACCTCCGTGATAGACGACAGGAACGACTCGGAGGCCGTGCTGTCCGTGGGCTTCGTGTTGTACAGTCCGGCATAGAAGGATCTGCTGATCCTCAAAACGTCGGGCCGAGACGACGTCACCGAGCCGTCGTCCTCCTTCAGCCGGCTAAGCACAGAGCTCTCTTTGTGCACCTTCTGAAAGAAGAAACGCGAGCACGTCTCGTCCTGCTCCACGGAGCGGACCCTGGACCGGAAGATTATCCTGGAGGCCTCCGCGGCGAAGAGCGAGGCTTGCTGGCCCCTCACCTCGCGGAGGTCCTCCGTGACATCGACCCCCATCAACTGCAGAAGGAGTAGGTTCTGCACCCTTTTCTGGAGTCGCGACAGCTTTCCCCGCCTCTCTCTTGCCTTCTGAACACCCTTGAGGACAAAGAACCTCTTGATGTTCTCCTTCACCGTCTCCCACCAGTCGCCTGGAGACTCAAAGAGGGGTTTCACGGTTCTCCAACCGGTGTACTCCCTCTTAAGCTCCTCGACGTTCTCTGGGGTCAACAGAGTCGTGTTGAGCTTCCACGTCCCCTTGCCGGCCGGCCGGTCGTCCTGTAAGTGACAGTCGGCCAACAGGAGGCAGTGGTCAGAGAAGAACACCGGCTCGACACCAGTGGACCTAACCGAGAACGTCCGTGACACAAACAGGAAGTCTATCCTTGAGCGGATAGACCCGTCTGGCCGCGACCAGGTGTACCTCTGCTGCGCTCCGTCTGCAGGGGTGCTGAAGACGTCGAGCAGCTTGGCGTCCTTCACCGTGCCCATCAGGAATCTGGACGTGACGTCCAGTTGAATCCCCCCACCCGCTGTCCCCACGCCGGATCTTCCATCTGCATCAATGATGCAGTTGAAGTCTCCGCCTAGGATGACCGGCCTGGACGTAGCCAGCAGGGGTGGAAGCCGCTGCAGGACGTCCAACCGCTCACTCCGTACCACTGGGGCGTACACGTTGATCAGCCTCAGGGGAGCATTCCTGTAGGTGATGTCAGCCACTAGGAGGCGCCCCCCACCACCTCCTGAACTTGAGAGATGGTGAAGTTGTGCCCCCGCAGCAGAATAGCCAGGCCTGAGGAGCGACAGTCGTTACCCCCCGACCAGATTGAAGGCCCACAGGTCCAGGCGCCGGACCATTTCCCGTACCTGCCGAGGTGCGGTATCCCGCACTCCTGCAGAAACAGGAGGTCCGCCTTGACGGTGGTCAGGTAGGCCAACGTGGACACACATCTCGCGGTTGACTTGACGCTGCGCACATTAATGCTCGCAACTCGTACCCCCATTGTGGGCAGTGACCGCAGTACCCTCCCCAAGTCCAAGGTCCAGCCCCTCCATCTGTCCCTTCATGCCCATTGCCCGGGCTAACTGCTGGACGCTCTCTGGGCTCAGGAAACCGTCTGTGCTGCCTTCCGGGTGGCATCCCCCCGTCAGGGGTGCGGAGGCAGGAGGGTCCGGCTCCGGATCAGGCTGGGGACGTGCTGTTTCCTCCTTCCCGCCTGGAAGTTCCGGGGGGCCCTCCAGTGCTCCAGCGGCACTTGACTGGGTGTCGGAGTGAGCCTCAGGACGCCTCCCGTCACCTGGAAGCGGGGTGCTGCTTTCCTTCCCCCTCGAGACCTTTAACTTCTGCTTCGGGTGGGCCCTCTCCGAATCCTCCTCGTCAGAGGAGCTCTTATAGCCCCCCTGTAGCTGTCTCTTCCCTCCTGATTGTTGCGGTTCCTGGGCCCGTCGACGCACCTTCCTCCTCGCTTTCCGGACTGTAGTCCACTCCCCTGGGTCGCCTGTCGCCGCCTCCATTGGCTCCGGGTTGTCGGGGGGGATTGGAGCCTGCAGGGGTGCTTTGCTGGCCTCGTGGCCATCCTGCAGGGCTGGGCCCTCCTGCACGGCCTGGCCCTCCTGCACATTAGTGGGGTCCTTGCTGGGTCCTGGTGCCTTCCTCTCCTCCGGGGGGGCTGGCCCCACATTTCCCCTGCCGGCGACCTGGGCATAGGTGGTACCCCGCCGCGGGCATGCCCTATAGAAGTGGCCCGCTTCCCCGCAAAGGTTGCAGCTTCTCTCTCGTGGGCAATCCTTAGCAAAGTGTCCCTCCTCCCTGCAGTTCCTGCAGATGGTGACTTTGCAGTCGGCCGCCATGTGACCTGACCTACCACAGGCATGGCAGACTTTAGGTTGCCCTGCATAGGTCAGGTAGCCCCTGCTCCCGCCGATCGCGAAGCTGGACGGTGGGTGTGCGACATTCCCGTCTGCGCCCATCCTCAGCGTCACCTTGACCTGCCTCTTACTCGCCCAGATGCCAAAAGGGGTCCATGATGTCAGTTAGGTCCCCTTCCACCTTCACATACCTTCCGAGGAAGGTCAGGACATCAACTGCTGGCACATGCGGGTTGTACATGTGTACAGTCACCATACGGCTCCTCTGTGCTGGCATCACAAACAGTGGGACAGCGGTCAATACAGAGAGGGGGCCCTCACCTCCTTTCTCCTTGAAAACCTCCAGGAAGCGCTCGCAAAGCTTGGCACTCCGGAAGGTCACATCGTAAAAACCCCCTCCGGGGAAATCCTGCAGGCAGTAAATGTCCGCAGCAGCGAACCCACAACAGTCCAACAGGACCCTCTTCACGAAGAAGGTGCGGTCCACAGGTGCACCTTCATCCACCTTCTTTACGGAAACACGGATGGTGTTCCGGACCCCCTGACCTGGGGCACGAGCACTTGCCGCAGCCATCGTTGCAGGTTGGCTGCTCCCCTGAACCAGCGTTAGGCCAAAGCCAGCATTAAGATCCACTGGTCGCAAGGGCGCACAGCCAACCCGACGTCCTCCTTTCACCTCCAAGACTGCACTCTCGTCCTCTCAGTCCACAAGAGAGTGGGTCTTTATTGTGTTCGAGATGTAAGCTGGTTCACTGAGCTGTAAGGTTTGTCCCCAGATGTTTCATCACCATTCTAGGTAACATCAACAGTGAGCCTCCGACGAAGCGCTGGTGTTATGTCCCACTTTCTATTTATCTGTTTAGGGTTCCTTGGGTTGGTGATGTCATTTCCTGCATTGGTGATGTCATTTCCTGTTCTTTTTCTCAGAGGATGGTAGATGGACTCCAAGTCAATGTGTTAGTTGATGGAGTTCCGGTTGGAATGCCATGCCTCTAGGAATTCTCGTGCGTGTCTCTGTTTGGCTTGTCCTCGGATGGATGTGCTGTCCCAATCAAAGTGGTGTCCTTCCTCATCTGTATGTAAGGATACGAGTGATAGTGGGTCATGTCGTTTTGTGGCTAGTTGATGTTCATGTATCCTGGTGGCTAGCTTTCCGCCTGTTTGTCCAATGTAGTGTTTGTCACAGTTCTTGCAAGGTATTTTGTAGATGACGTTTGTTTTATTTGTTGTCTGTATAGGGTCTTTTAAGTTCATTCGCTGCTGTTTTAGTGTGTTGGTGGGTTTGTGGGCTACCCTGATGCCAAGAGGGTAGCTCACAAACCCACCAACACACTAAAACAGCAGCGAATGAACTTAAAAGACCCTATACAGACAACAAATAAAACGAACGTCATCTACAAAATACCTTGCAAGAACTGTGACAAACACTACATTGGACAAACAGGCGGAAAGCTAGCCACCAGGATACATGAACATCAACTAGCCACAAAACGACATGTCCCACTATCACTCGTATCCTTACATACAGATAAGGAAGGACACCACTTTGATTGGGACAACACATCCATCCGAGGACAAGCCAAACAGAGACACGCACGAGAATTCCTAGAGGCATGGCATTCCAACCGGAACTCCATCAACAAACACATTGACTTGGAGTCCATCTACCATCCTCTGAGAAAAAGAACAGGAAATGACATCACCAATGCAGGAAATGACATCACCAACCCAAGGAACCCTAAACAGATAAATAGAAAGTGGGACATAACACCAGCGCTTCTTCGGAGGCTCACTGATGATGTTACATAGAATGGTGACGAAACGTCTGAAAACTAACCTTCCAGCTCAGCGAGCAAACTCACATCCAGAAGTTTTAAACCAATGTTCTGTCTGCTGCCTTAGATGTCATGATACTTTTTGAAGGACAGATGTCTCGAGGAGCAATAATCCTTCATCTGCTGTCACTAAAAAGAGATTGTCTGTTCGTGAATTTATTTCTTACTTGTGAGATCTTGCTGTGCACATTTTGGTTGTCATGTGTCCCTGCATTGCAACAATGTACGCTTCAGAACGTTCTTTACTGTTTGTGGAGGTACGAGAGATGTCTTGCTTAGTGAAAGGTTGTACAAATGCAAGTTCCTTTCTCTTCATTGCAAATCCCCCCGTGTATGAAGTTGTAAAAAACATTATCTTACATCTTTTCTCTTACTGTAATGGAACCTAGCCGTAGCTTTATGTTCTTAGATAGTGTTTTCAGAGACTAACCAAATGCTGAACAAAGCTGCTCCAGTGGACTAGGTTTTGTCTGTGAATTTGTTTAATGTCTATTTAAATGTACAGAAACGCAATAGAACAAAAGACAGAAATTGGAATGCACATCGGCTGCTCGTAAGCAGTCAGGGAATAGTGTGATAATAAAATGTGAGGCTGGATGAACACAGCAGGCCAAGCAGCATCTCAGGTGCTCCTGAGATGCTGCTTGGCCTGCTGTGTTCATCCAGCCTCACATTTTATTATCTTGGAATCTCCAGCATCTGCAGTTCCCATTATCAGGGAATAGTGTGATGCATGGTATTAGAGAAGATGGCTGGTCTACTGAATAATTCTCCATATAGCTCACTGCTGGTTTGTTCTACTGCAGTCCTGACCCTGGATCAAAATCTGACCTCTGCAATGCATTGCACACATGATATGCGAAGCCCTGCTCTTAAGGTCACAGTTGAGATCTCAAAGATACAAACAGTGCAGGGAGATGAGTGCAATTTGAATCAGACTGCTATTACCTTCACATTAATTCAATTACCAATTTTATCCTATTTCATATTTTCTAGCTGTTTTTCCTTGCAATTAACTTATCTCCTGCTTTATCCAATTGTTTGAGAGGACAGACAACAATCAAGTCCTCTGTAACTAGCCTAAGACTTAGGTAATGCTGACAAACGAATGGTATAGACTAATATAACCCGTAGATTCCCAATTGTTAAGAGACAGCATGAACCATTTCTACAACTACATGTACAAATCACATTTCTGGAAGGAATGCATTTTCTTTTGTACAACTCACACCCTATTCAGATGAACATGAGTAGAGTGCTTGCAGGAGATTTGGATACACCAGTACTCGTGCATTGTTCTTATTTGTTTGTAAGAGAGGGAGAGGAACAGGCACCTGATTGAAGTTTAGCTCCCCTGCACAAAGAGGACCATGTCATATAAATATGAGAGTTATCAAGAACCAAATAGGTTTGAAATCTTCCAAAATCTGACCTGACTTAGACCATTTGTTAATATTTGCATTTCTCCTGTCTGAGGCGTGACCAGATCTCCCAGCGGCAGTCAAAGATCAGATATGCTTCAGTCTGTTAAAACACTTTCAGTGATCTGAAACTAATGCTATGATTGATGATAGGAAATGGTTTACGTTTCATCAGTTCTGTATAGAATAGGAAGGATTGATTTTCTTTACAGCTGTGTAAAGTTTTCTCTTGCTTTTCCCACTATTGTTACCAAGATTGAACTTAACGTTTACTACGGCAACAAAATGGTGTTTATGAGTGAACAGTGTGCTGAATAAACCATTACTAGGATTGATATTGGCTGCATTGGGGTACCCTATACCTCTTCTTCTCCAAAATTTGATTTAGTCACAGACTTTGCTGTTGTAACTCAGTAGAAAGCGATAAATTTTGTGCTATTTGGTACAGGTACATAAGCTCACTGTACTGTAGCAGCCGCTGCTCATGATGAAGATTGCTGCCAATTTCCATTTTAAATGTAGGAAATGGCAGGGCCTGCTTGGTTTATGGTGACTGAGGAAAACGATTTCCTGATCTAACTAGAAGAGTCTCTTGTAGCTGATAAGATAGAATTTATTGTGTGTTAACAACTAGTTAAAGGTTTATCATACAAGCTTATATTGTATTATTTTATTTGGGAACTAGGATCCTAAAGTGCAGGTCAATGAGTTTTTGATTTTCATTGCTGTAAAGATTAGATTTTTTTCGGAAAGTGTCAGAAAGTGATTTGGAGTTGAGTAAAAAAACAGGCTTTTCCAAGAAATCATATAAAATAGACTAAGTGAGTGGATAAGCTACCGAGTGAGATATTTGCTGGGGTGTTTATTCAGTGGAGCTTTTACAGCTTGCGAAGATAGATAATCAAAGGGCATTAGCAGGTTGAGCCTTTAATAAATGTGTTACTTCTGAGTTCATTGAAGAAACCTGGTTTCTTTTGTTCCTGATAACAACAACTTTGGGAGACTAATTACCATTTTGGTGATTTATATTTGTGGTATGCTTTGGAATTATGGGGTTCAGTAGGATTTAGGTTTTCTGGTGCATGAATCACAAATTATTACCATGCAGGTACAGCACAGAATCAAGAGGCTAATGACATGTTTTATTATGAGAGGAATTGAAACTAAAAGTAAGGATGGTATGCTACAGTTTTAGAGGACATTGATGAGACTATATCTCAAAACCTGTGTACAGTTTTGGCTTTTGTACTTAAGGAAGAATAAATACATTGACTCAGAGGAGATTTCCTAGAATGATACCTGAAATGAGCAATTTGTCTTATGAGAATTGTTCGAACAGGCTGGGGTTATTTCCTTTGGAGTTTAAAAGAGCAAGGGGTGACTTCGTTGAAATTTACACTTGCTCTTGTGAAACACAAAAAGATCAGTCGTGACTTTTTTGAAAGATAGAGTAGGCTTGAGAGGTTAAATAAAATAATCTACTTCTGCTCCTAATTCATATGTTTGTCTGATGTAATCATAAGTGGATGGTGCTTATGCGAGTCCTTAGCATTAACCGTTTCAGACCCGTAATACAACAGAACTCTACAGAAATGCACTAATCCTTCTGTTCACAAATGCACTGGCAACATAGGAGATAAAAGTTTAGTATCTGCTGCATTCCTAAAATTATTATAAGCAACGCTTTCAAAAGTGCACTAATTAAATGAATACTTCTTCTAATTGTATCATACTGACTGACTGGTTAATTTGTGTATCGTATTTGTAAACTACTGTAACGTGCAGTTTTACATTCTGAGAGAGAAGCCTCAGGAATGAAGTACACAAGGACTTTTTATTCTCTTTCATCTCTTCAACCCTAGTAATTCAGAGCTACAGACACAATTCTAAGTAATTTAATTTTAAGTTCAAAGAGTTGAAATTCAGAGTGTTAGGAGATCCTAGCAAATGAGAAGTCTGATATTTCCAGATCTGTATTCTCATTTTCTTAAGACTTTTGAAAGTAGATTTAAAGCATGGCTTACGTTCTGGGGATGGGATAGAGAGAAATTATTGTAACTTGGAAGCTCACAAGACAAAACCTTGTAGGAAATACTTTGAATGACAGAGTAAAATGAATACCAGCAAATGAATCTGTCTTCATAAGCTTCAAACAGTCCTAAAGATAGGATTAGAGAATAGCACATTCATACTGCTTTTTCTTGTTTTAATGGGGCTTGTACCTGACTCATAGACTTCACTTTGCAGCTGTGGTACGTGCTACATTCAAGCACAAACTGTCCCAGATAGATTAGTTAAAATATTATCGATCAACAGGATAAAAGAGTTGGTGGTTTTGTTTGATATTGTCTGTCTGCAGGAATGACAAAAGTGAGAAAAACAAATCAACACAGTTGTGAAAAAAAATTCTTTCCTGTTCTATATGTCAGTCAAGTGTTCCTGCATTAATTTTTACAGCACAAAACCTCCACAAAAAGTGTTCCTTATCTGGAAACCAACTTGTTCTGGATAGAGTAGTTGGAACGTGACCTGAAATGGATTTTAAAGTGGATTCTGGATTCACAATTGGTCTCAGGTGCTTAAAGACCACCATCCAATCATTTTTGGAAAGAAAGTTTCCAAAAACTATAAGCACATATTAAAGAAGTCAAAAAGGCAAACACAAAATGAGCCTTTCTGTTTACCTAAACAAAAGTATACTTGCCGAGCACAATTTATAAAGGCACTTTTCCTTTCAATAAAAGCTGAGCACGTAGCTGATTTAAGAAACCTAAAGTCAGAAATACATGTTAACATGAAAAAAGATGTGTAGATCTGAAAATGGCTTCACTGTCCTGATTGACTATCTAATTTCGCTGACATGTCTACTGTGTAGCAATTTATTAAATACCTTTTGAAAGGTTGATGTAAGGTGTGTGATTTATGTTTATATATTTAGAACTAGTGGCATGTGGGTTTTGGTTTGTGTGCATGGGAAGATGTAATGATCAACTTGTCAGTATTCCTGGAGCCTGGTCTTTTAAAATGAAAATGAGGGAGTTACTTCCTGAGGTATTAATTGGAATTTACTTCCACTGGGTGGAATCTTATGAATGAACAGGAACATTGGTTTGGCCACTTTTGGAGAATAGCATGCAGTTCTGGTCTCCCTCCAAAAGGAAGGATGTTGTGCATTTAGAAAGGATTCAGAAAAGATTTACAAGATGTTGCCAGCGTTGGAGGGTTTAAGCTATAGGAAGAGGTTGAATCGGCTTGGGCTATTTTCCCTGGAGCATTGGAGGCTGAGGGGTGGCCTTATGTTGGTTCATAAAATCACTGGGGAAATAGGCAAAGTCTTTTTCCTGGGCTGGGAGAGCCCAAAACTAGAGGGCATAAGTTTAAGGGGAGGGGGAAAAACATGAAAGGGATCTAAGGGGAAATTCTCGCCTAGGGTGGTGCGTATATAGAATGAGTTGCCAGAGGAAGTGCTGGAGGCTGGTATGTTTACATCATTTAAAAGGCATCTAGATGGGTATTTGAATAGGAAGGGTTTAGAGGAATATAGACCAAATGCTGGCAACTGGGACTAGATTTGTTTAGGATATCTGATTGCCATGGACGAGTTGGACTGAAGGGTCTGTTTCCTTGCTGTATATCTCTATGGCTCTAAAACAGAGTAAAGTTTGAAGAAAATTTGCTTGCTTTCAGTTAACAGAATCAGGAATTACATTTTTCTTGTGAAGGGGGAAATCCTATAGCTTGGAAAGCTTTTGTTTTCACGTTGCAAACATTCTGCTTGGAGTAAAATAACAGTTCCTCTTGAAGAAAGATGGTAATTCAGAACTGTTAGAAAACAGATTACCTGCGTGTAAATTGTCGATGTGGAGTTTGCACATTCTCCCTGTGTCTGCATGGGTTCCTCCAGGTGCCCCAGTTTCTTCCACAGTCCAAAGATGGGCAAGTTAGGTGGGTTGACCGTGCTAAATTGTCCGTAGATTCCAGGGATTTGCAGGCTGGGTAGGTTAGTCATGAGAAATGCAGGTTACAGGGTAGCAGGGTGTGTCTGGGTGAGATGCTTTTCGGAGGATCATTGTGGACTTGATGGGCCAAATGGCCTGCTTCCACACTGTAGGTATTCTATTCTATTCTATTCTAAAACATGTAAGCACAAGTCCAAGCTGAACTCGGAAGCTCGGAGACCACTCTGAACAGCTCCTGCACTTGGCCCGCGACAAACAACAACTCCTTTCGGTCGCAAACTACTTGAACCCCTCCTCCCACTCCCTGGATGACATGTCCATCTTCCAGTATCACAATGATGCGACCTGGAAACTAGAGGAGCAGCACCTCCTATTCTGCCTTGGGAGTCTGCAATCCAATAGTCTCAATGTGGACTTCACTAGCTTCAAAATCTCTCCAACCCTAGCCTCATCCCATGACCAACCCTCCTTCTTGTCCCCGCCTCCTTGACCTATCCGTCTTCTCTCCTACCTGTCTACTCCTCCCCCCTCACTGACCAATCCCCACCACTCCCTAACTGCACTCTGCTATCTCTATCCCACCTATCTTCCTCAGCCCTACCCCTCCTCTCTTTACTGATTTCAGAGTCCCCGCCTCCCTCCCCCATTTCTGAAGAAGGGTCCCGACCCGAAATGTCAGCTTTCCTGCTCCTCTGAAGCTGCCTGGCCTGCTGTGTTCCTTCAGTTCCACACCGTGTTATCTTCAAGCTGAACTCTGTGGCATCAAGAGCACAAAGTCAGGCAGCATTGCGAAACTTGTCTCGGTACTTGCTTACAGCGTTGAGCACCTAAGAGCTTTTGCTCAGATAACAAAGTGAGAAGCTGGATGAACACAGCAAGCCTTCATCAGAAGGGTCTAGTCCCGAAACGTCAGTGTTTGTGCTCCTGAGATGCTGCTTGGCCTGCTGTGTTCATCCAGCCTCACATTTTATTATCTTGGATTCTCTAGCATCTGCAGTTCCCATGATCACATCACAGCTTTTGCTCAGTTGTTCAGTTGAGGCTGTGTTTTCCATGCAGCCTCTGTCAAGCTTCTCATAAACTCAACAGAGGCCAGGAATGAATGTGTGCAGTTGAATTCTGAATCTGCAGGTCAACACTTCCAGCATTATAATTCAACATCAAAAGTTATGTGTTCAGTTCTCATTTACCATTGTAAGTAAAGGATGGCTGATGACAATTTCCGAAGCCTTACTGTAGTGAGCTGGACATTTGAAGTGGAATATACTTACTAATTGACATTTTCAGTAACCATCCTTCCCACCCACCAAGCCTCAGATTTTCTGATGATGTACCCAATCCGTATAATTTGCACAAAATCATATCTTTCACCTAAAAGTATACAATCAATTGTAAATCTTTGTTAAAGTTTTTTTTCAGCAGAATTCATTTCTGCTGGGATGATTACACACAAATGATAGTTTTACTACATAGTGAGAAGTTGTCATTGATTTGATCCATTTAACATCACTGGGAAAGCTGAAATTAATTCCCAAATGCTTTTTAGTTTTTAATGAAGTTAAGGGCTGTTAAATGGAGATTGGCAGTAAATCCTTCTCCTTAATTATATACACACTGGTAATTTGTTAGTGTACTGCCCCTTATGGGTTCACTGTTAAATTAAACATATGTTGAAAGTAATTTGATCCTATCATTATGTAGCATGAATAGTAGGCATTTTGCACAATTCTTTTTCACTGAAGATTGTATAAGTTGTTAAAAACTGTCAGAATCAGTGTAACACAAATTTATTAATAACACTGTAATCTGTAAGATGCTTTTTAAACATGTTACATCATCTGTTGAACTTGTATGTACACATAGTTATTAATGGACAAACTTTTTTTATTCATCGATGGGATGAGGGTCTTGTTGGCTAGGCCAGCATTTATTGCCCATCCCTAGTTGTCCTTTTGAAGGTGGCAGTGAGCTGCCTTCTTTAACCGCAAAAATGCCACTTGGGATAGAGTTCCAGGATTTTGGCTCATTGATGCTGAAGAGACAGTGATATATTTCCAAGTCAGCGTGGTAAGTGATTCAGAGGGAAACTTGCAGGGGGTGGTGTTCCCATGTATTTGCTGCCCTTGTCCTTCTAGATGGAAGTTGTGCTTTGGAAACATGGAATTTTGGAAATTTTCTGCTGTGCATCTTGTAGATGGTCCATGCTGCTGTAGCTGAGCATCAGAGGTGGAGGGAGTGAATGTTTGTGGATATAGTGCTAATCAAATGGATTGCTTTGTCCTGGATTGTGTCAGGCTTCTTGAGTGTTGTTGGTTCTGGACACATCCAAGCAATTGGGGTGTATTGCATCACACTCTTTGTGCTTTGTAGATAGTACACAGGCTTTGGGAAATCAGCAGATGCGTTACTCACTGTGGGATTCCTGGCAGCTAACTCGCTCTTGTATCCACACTATTCATGTGGCTAATCTAGTTTGGTTTCTGGTCAATGGTAAACCCCAGGATGTTCATAGTGTAGGATAGGTGATGCCATTGAATGTCATGGGGAGATAGTTTAATTCTCTCTTGTTAGAGGTGGCCATTGCTTGGCACTTATGTGATCTGAATGTTCCTTGCCACTTCTCAGCCCAAACTTAGATATTGTCCGCATATTGCTGCATGTGGACCTGGACTGCTTCAGAAGCATATTCAGAAAAAACTAAACACCAAACCAAACAAGGAGGCATTAAAAGAATTGAGCAAGTTTTTGTGCAAAAGGGCCCTAGAACAGTGGTAAAGTCAATGCTTTCCTATGACTAATGATTATTTCTCTTTGTTCTGTTTGTACTAAATTTATTGATCATTCCCTGTAGAAATTTACCGAAGGAATGATTCTACGCTGCTGCAAATGGTGCAAACATGACTTTTATTTTGGAGATTTTGAAGAAATATTTCAAGGACAAACTCTGAAAATTGTAAATTACAGATTGAAGATTTGAAATGGTTGCTCTGAACATGGCTGAATCTGAGAATTTTGAAACACAAAGCCAATTGGATTCAGATAGATAGCTAGTTTTCAGGCAGAATATTAGATTCAGTGAATTTAATAGTTGATGCCCAAATTTCCTTTTCGATGTTGACATGTAACGTATAGGGATATTTTTTACTGGGCTTGGGAGCCTCTTAAATGCACAACTAGAGCAAGGGAAATGTGTACAACACTGTAGTCCAGATGTTCCAGCCAGTGCTCTTTATTTTCCAATTTCCAAACAGAGCGAATCACTTACAGACAAACATATAAAGATATAAAATAGGAGCCATTCAGCCCCTGCCTGCTCTGCCAGTTAATATGTGTATGACTGATTGAATGATTTGTGTTTCAAATTTCACACTCCCATCTGCCCCAAAAACTCCTCAAGACCCCTGACATAACCAGAATCTATCTGCTTCTGACTTAAAAATATTAGTATGCAGGAATGGCAGGTAAAACGGGATGCTATTGTTTACTATGAGAGGAATTAAACATCAAAAGAAAGATATTATGCCTCAATTACACAGGGCCTCCACCACCTTCTAAGGCAGAAAATTCCAATGTTGCATTACCTGTAACAGAAAAAGATAGTCCTAATCTCTGTCTGAAAATGGCGAGCCCTTATTTTAAAACTGTGCCCCTGGTTTTGGACCTCCCCACAAGGCAAAACATCCTTTTCATTTCCAGCTTGTCAAGATCATTCAGGATCTTGTACTCTTTGATCAAGTCACTCCTCATTCTTCTAAACTCCAGTAAAATAAGCCCAACCTGTCCAACATATCCTCATTCCAGGTATCGATCTAGCAAACCTCCTCTGAACCGTCTTCAATGCATCTACAACCCTCCTTAAATAAGGAGACCTTAATTTTCACAATATTTAGATGTGGTCTCACCAATGCCTGCGTAAGTGGAACAATACAATTTTACTTCTTTCTTTAATTCATCTCATAATAAAGGATAGCATCCAATTAGCCTTCTTGTACTTGCTATACCTGCACACTACTACTTTGTGATTCATGCACAAGAACATATAACTCTCAAAACTTTGCATTTCTACAGTCATTCTTCATTTAAATAATACTCTGTCTTTTCATTCTTCCTGCCAAAGTGAATAACTTCACATCTTCCTACATTACACTCCATCTGCCGAGTATTTGCCCCGCAGTCAACTTATTTACATCAGTCTACAACATATTATAGAACCATGGTTGCTTACAGCGCAAAGAGAGGAACTTTGGTACATTGTATACATAATAATGCTTTGATGAATCACTTGCAACTGCAATCCAAAATACCATTGCCCTACTCTCTCACTTTTCCCAGTGTTATCCTCAGTTTTAAATACTAAACTTGCATTAAAAATGCAATATGTTTCATCCTTATGGTTTCCTATGGCAAAACAATTCATGCTTCATAATGAAATGTCTCCCAGTCCCTTGCAAGTCAGACAAAGGATTGTGAAGACCATCTGAGAACTGTCTGGTGCAAAGTGGGATTCAATTAATAGTTACAGCATCATAGACATTTACAGCACAGAAAAAGGCCCTTCATGCTACCAAGCCTGTGCCAGGCTTAACTATAAGCATTTAACTATTTTAGTGCCATTTCCCATAGCCTTGTATGTCATGACATGGCAAAAGCACATCTAAATGCTTCATAAATGCTATGAGGGTTTCTGCCTCAACCAGCCTTGTAGACAGTGAGTTCCAGATTCCCAGCACCCATGTGAGTACAAAAAATATTTTCTCACAACTCCGCAAACCCCCCTGCCCCTTACCTTAAATCTATGCTTCCAGTCATTTATCCCTCCATCAAGAAGAAAAATGCCTTCCTGTCTGTGACCCTCATAATTTTATACATCTCAATAACATCGCCCCTCCCAGTCTCATTTGCTCCAAAGAAAATCCACCCAAACTCATTTCATGATAAAACTCTCAACTTAGGCAATATCTTGACAAATATCCTTTGCACCTTCTCCAGTCCCATTACATCCCTCCTATAATGTGGATTCCAGAACTGCATACAACACTTCTGCAATACTGTGGCCTAACAAATGTTTTGTATAGTTCCAGCACAACCTTCCCGTACTTACTTCTATGCCTAAGCTAATAAAAGCAAGAATCCCATATACTTTGTTAACCACTTTGACTCAGTGACCTACCTCAGAAGACAGTCCATCCCAATACTAACCCAAACACTGACCACAACACGAGCTCATCATGAACTAAAACCAAATCCCAACTAACAACACACTCAGAAGCAATCCCGTCAGTTCTTAAATGTAGTACATATTTAAATTATTTATAGGAGTTTTGCCTCTGGCTTTGGTGGGAGGCCCAGTGGTATTATCGCTGGACTGTTACCCAGATAACATTCTGGGAATATGGGTTTGAATCCCACCATGGCAGATGGTGGAATTTGAATTCACTAATTGTCTGCAGTCTGGAGTCTAAAGATGACTATGAATCCATTGTTCATTGTTGGGAAAAACCCATCTGCTTTACTAATGCCTTTTAGGGAAGGAGATTACCATCCTTACCTGGTCTGGCCTGCAAGTGACTCCAGATCCACAGCAACGTGATTGACTCTGAACTGCCCTCTGGGCAATTAGGGATGAGCAATAAATTCTGCCCAGCCAGCAATGCCCTCATTCGTGAATGAATAATGGAAAAAAAATGTGGAATTACTAATTTATGATAATTGAATTAGCAAACACATATTTGGATACAGTAAGAAAATAAGTATTGCGGCAGTTGTGCAGTCCTATGTGTGTACAGCGTACTGTGAGCATATGATAGCAAGCTTTTACTACACTTCTAGAGAGAACTACATAATGTTGAAAATCATGACTTTTCCAGTGTGGTTTAGATCACCTTTTACTTGCAATTGCACAACACATGAGCACAGTTATCACTGTGCAACACATTTAGATTTATTTCATATTGTCACTTGTAAGTAGGTACAGTGAAAGGTGTATAATGTTGCCATGCTCTGGCACCGTCTTCCACTAAAGAATAAATTACTGAAAAAACAATACTGAGCTGAATAAATACTGAACAAATACTGAATAAATTAATATTAAATTGATGTTACTAAGACTGAAACAGCTTCAAAAGTTCATCTTTCCATCTCCTTAGTGGTCACCCTCTCTGGCTCCTCCCATTGCCACCATTCAACATCATCCCTGGGCTCCTGGCAATGTACTCCTTTTCTGCTGCTACTTGCACCATTACTTCTGCACCAGCCACCTCTGAGCCAGGGGTGGTCATACTGCGCGGGTGGGGGTCCTGCACCTCCGCTGGACACTGACTGGCATGGCCCTAGCTCGTCATCCAAGGTGGAGCCGGGGATGGAGATACATTGGGCCCTGGCCTTCCATAGGGGGATGCCAGGAGGAGGCCCCAGGGAAATCAAAAGCAAAAGAAAAGGTGACCTACCTATCGAGCTGGAAAGACAATGATGAAGTTGTATGAGAACGGCCAGACCTGCCACGTGAGCTCATGAGTTGCCATGCCGTGAGCTCAGAAGCCAAATGCTGCCCACGCCCCCACCATCTTGGAAGTCAGTTGAACACACCTGTCGCTAGGCAACATATAATCACATTGATTGAGAGGCCACACATAAATACATGTATCACTGCACAATACATGAACACACTGTCAAAGATAGACCATTGTCAATAATGAACTTTCAGAGAAATCAGTTCAGAATTCACCAGCACAAATCATCTATCCATAACAGACACCATTAAGGGAAAAACCTCAATGAATGCAACCACACGTAGACAGGACACTGTCCATTTACAACTAATTTCAAGGCGAGGCCAAGATCAAACAAAGTTGCTTTAACCCTTTAGCCTGCCCTGATCCCAGTGCTCACAAATCAGGACAAGAAACCTCAATGTAAGAATATAAAGACTCCCAAAAGTACTGTGCGATTACGACATGGACTGACTTTCTAAAGTATTAATACACAGTGAACTATTTAAGAAAATCAATTCAAAATAAAGAGCTGCTCAGTTTCATTAAAATCCTTCACAGATAATAAAAAGGAGCTTGTGATGTTTGTAATCTTAAACCTCGGATAAAATTTGATTCACTATCCAACAATATTATACCAAACTATTGACTATTATGACAATCAGTATAATAAAGGATTAGGTAATGCCATCCTACCTTCAAGGTAGTAACTTTCTGTAAGATATCATTTGAAGACTACACTTTTGAAATTATATGAAATATTTCTGTATAATAGATAATCTTCACACCATTAGCTAATGGGCAAGCTGTTAAATTAATTAATTCTCTAAAGATTCACAGACCAGAGGCATTCAGAAACCATGTGCTATGAAGATTTCTTGTTGCTAAAGGATACAAGAATACTTAGAAGTTTAGTTGTTGGGGAATCATTGATCAAGGCAGAGTTAATCCACGCCCAGTCTAGTTCAAAACTCCAGACCATGTATTACAACATGCTGTAACGAGTTGAATAAAGCTTGTAGAACTGGACAGGGCCACAGCATCATTGGTGTTCACAGAAGTGACAGAGCATGGAGTGCCTGTGATGTTCTTCTCATCAGTTCGTAGGCAGTTTTCGAAGGACATGCTGCAGAGGCAGATGACTGTGGGAGCTGCTACAAATAGTTTTACACAGAATCTCTAGGCTGCATGCTTCAGTAACCATGGAAGTAGAGAGAACTTCTTCCCAGTTTCAGCTCTCTGCTGAGCTGATTCTGCTGTTCCTCTTCATTTGGGGTAGGTTAGCTGTCAGTCTTTTGTACTAAACTTTCTTCACTAACACCATGATCTAAAGTTTAGTTTGACAGAGTAACTGCCTATTGAAACTGCCAGGAATAGACTGGCTTAACTCAATCAACATGGTCTTTATTTCCAAAGCACTAAGCTGGATTGCTGGAGAGCTATTCGTATTTTATTATCATGTGAGCTGAATCCTTTGTGCAGTGCCTGTCTGTGTGGAGTGATACTTAATACTTAAAAACTACATTTCATCATTGAAAATCAACTTTGCATTTTACCTGATTTATTCATTTTCAAGTAAGGTCGATGTCCTGTTTGCCACTAACTTACATTTAGTTTTAAGTGGATTTATGTTGCTTAACGTCTGAACCTGTGAAACAAAAGCAGTTGACTGGCATTTTCTTGCAGTAACCATAGTTACACCAGTTAGCAGTGTTTGATAATTACATTATAATAATACACTGCGCTTTATGGATGGATTGCAAATTGTTCGGTTATATTTTAAAATGCATGATAGTAGGAAATTCCCTGCACCTATACTCACACACTTCATGATTTCCTTCAATATTGAGATTAAGGATCAGTTCACACTGGTGCATGTTTCAATTGAGATGTTCAGACAGACTGCTATAAAAGTATCTTGTTTATGGTAGAATACAAATTCATCAGGAAGATTAATGTCTAGGTTTAATATTTTAAATCTAAATAAATAGTTAGAGAAGTCACATTGGGTACGTGGCTCTGACTGTAAGATAAACATGAAAAAGGAGTTACGAGCAAAACTAACATAAAAAGCTTCAGAAATGTCATTGGGCATAAGCCTGAAACTTTCCTTGCATTACTTTAAGTAAAATGATCAATGATAGGGAAGGCAACTAGGAAAGTGATGTTGGGAATGTGTATCACACTAGATGTTTATCCAGGTTATATTCTGATTCAAATTTCTCCTTCTCTAAACTATATTTTTCATTAGCCCATTAGAATGATTTCTTCAGTGTAATTCTGGAGTTATGTGGATGTTTAAATTTATTTTCTGTCATGATTCAATCATTTTTATATTATTCATCTTCTTAGCATTTTGAAAGAAGTTAATAAATACATGCAATAGAAGCATAAATGTTAATCTTGGCTGCATGTGGATGATATTGAAAATCAATTAGTTATAGGCTTTAAGTTATAGCTATTGTGAAAACGTTTCAGAAACCGCAGATGACATTTAAAAGAATATAATCTTCTGTCCAAAAGGTTAGCTGTTGACGATTCTGACAGTGAGTGGGCCAGATGGTACTGCCAGATGAATGTCACCATTAGAACCGTTTCTTGTGACCTCAGCCTGTGCTTTTATCCAGCTCTATTTGTTCATGCCTTGTATCCTGTACTGGTTCTACCCAGATCAAGGCCAGTGACGTATATAAATCTCCTAATTTGAGCTCTGTCTTGGAATCAGTAAATGGCTGATCATGGCCTAAGTCAGTTGATGAAATTTGTTCAGCTTTGTTGAGTTCAACAGCATTTCAAATATCTATTTTTCTGTAATTCACAAGTTTGAATATACCTATCTTTTGAAAATATACTTTACAGTGAACATGTGGATATGGTTGCCAACATAGGCACAAACTACAGCCAAATTTGGTGCCTCTGAACTTAAACGCTGGTGGTCTCTACAGCTACTTAATGCACATATTTTTGTGCAAAAGAAATATATTTATCCTGTAAGGGTGGAGAGTAGTGAATTATTTGAAGATGGCTTTGAATAGTCCTGGTTGCTTCATTAGCTAAGAATGCAGTGGGGCTTTCCTTTTCTTTCGTCTCAAACCACGTCACAGTTTTTCAATTAACAGTTGCTATGGGAAACAGAAGAATTTGCCGACACTGAATGCACAAGACTTCAAACTGCTTTTGGGCTCGCTGTGGTGCTTTATGTCTGATAGATGATTGTCAGGATTTCAATGCTGCTGCATTTGGCTGGTGCTCCAAATTGAGTTTCTCTGTGTGTCACTGCTTCTTGTGCGCTACTGTCTTCAAAATTTATTAATTCCACGGACACTGGAAGCAGCGTTGCCTATGGACCTTGCCAAGCCATTAGAAAAATTCTTCTGTTTGTGGAACATTATGTTCAGAATGCCTAGGGTTCTGAAAGCAATATTTCTGCATTTCTCAATAGAATTGCATTTTCTAGCATAACTCTTTGTGGAGCAGAGTTTAATTTATCATTACGTTAATTTCTAATGAAAACGTAACTTAACCTTCTTTATACTGCTTACCAGATCGGTTTTTTTCAACAATCAGTGATGGTTTCATAGTCTTCATTAGACTCTTAATTCCAGATTTATTATGGAATTCAATCTGTTTTCATGTTTATCCAAGATAAAGAACTTGATTTTGGTTGACAGTAGTCACTGTTAATTGAGTGAAATTCATTATTTTACACATTCTTCAAAAACCTTTGCAACAATCGCATTTTAAAAAGTAAACTATGTATTAGATTTACATCATAGTTGATAATGAAGCAATATTGCCTGTTCAAAATAAGAAGATGATGGAATCTTATACAAGCTCATCACTTTACATCTGAAACCTTATTTTGTCAAGTGATTCTATTGAAAACTACAACACCACAAGGTAATAACAGAGCAAAATCATCTCTCTGTTTAGAAATTTGAAATTTCTAATTTCTGTAGCTGAATCTGTAGCTACATGACACATCAGCAATTTGTTTTTACAACTACACCTCTGTCAAGACTCTTGCTAGTAGCTTTTAGTACTCACTTAACACAGGCTTTGAACTTTTAAATGATCTCCTGCCATATGGCTCATTGACCCATTAATGCTTATTGATTGAAAGCTGTTCAAATTGTCTAAACAGTAATGACAAACCTTGGAACAGGTCACCTATCTGTCCTCCAGAAATTATCTGTGAGAGAATGAACCCAAAAATGGAAAGAACAGCTGAAGTTATGTGAAATAATTTTAATTATTAAATATTAGAATGGTTAAGCAAAATTAACAAAAAGTCAAATTTCCATTGTAAAATTCAATGCTAGTATCTCTCCACTGACCAACCCATGGATCATGAGATAAGCTGAGGATTATTAGATTTCTAGGTCAGGAAATGAGACTGTCAATGCTGGACAACATGTCTTTAATGGCACCCTTGACTTTACTCCACATGTGACAGAGAACATAGCATACTATCTGATTTAAATCTCTACCTGGTACTTTATTAAAAGCATCAGAATTCTGCCTGGAAGGACCTTGCCATATGTTACTAAGTGCTTACACCACAAAATCACTGAGTATTAAAAAAGTTTGTAGAAAATGATGCTATCAAACACTAAGAGTAGGTTTGTGCCTGATTTGTGAAACAGCATTAACACTCTTGGGACGACTTCTTTTGCATTCACTCATGGAATGTGAGCATCACTGGCTGGCCCAGCATTTATTGCCTATCCCCGTTGCCCTTGAGAAGGTGGTCATGAGCTGACTTCTTGAACCACTGCAGCCCATGGGCAGAAGGTAGACCCACAATGCCCTTAGGGAGAGAATTCCAGGGTTTTGACCCAGGACACTGAAGGAATTGCAACACATTTTCAGGTCAGGATGGTGAGTGGCTTGGAGGGGAACTTTCAGGTGGTGGTCCTCCCATGTATCTGCTGTCCTTGTCCTTCTAGATGGAAGTGGTTGTGGGTTTAGAAGGAGCTGTCTAAAAATCCTTGGCAAATTTCTGAAGTGCATCTTGGAGATAGTACACACTGCTGTTAATGAATATTAAGTAGAGCTACGGATACAGTGCAGAATGCTTTGAACGTGGTGGTGCATTTGTATCCAAAACTTCACTTGGTAACCGCAATATACGTTTTGAGTTTCAGAATAGTTTGGTAGATCATGTCATACAGGTATACAGCATGGAAACAGACCTTTCAATCCAACTCATCCAAGTTGACCAGACATCCCAAATAAATCTAACTCCATTTGCCAGCATTTAGGCATATCCGTCTAAATCCTCCCTATAACAATGAAGCAGAAATAAAAGAGAACAAAAAGAGATTTGAGAAAATCACTGTGCAGAGAATTGTTTCTGCCAAGTATTTTTGGTTAAGTATAGTCACATTTAAATTGATATTAATTCATTCTCACTGTTCATCATACATTTCTGTTCATCAGTGCTTTTTCAGACGGAAATGTTCCAGTGTTTTCTTATGGCCAAGGATTATCTACAACTCTCCACTTAGAGGAGAGCTCCATGAAAGAATGCAGATGTATGGTTAAACTGAAAATGTCTTGTGTTATACATTTTTACGTTTCACGTGTTTGCAGTTTTATTAGCTTCCTCAATTATTCCTCACGTGAATGTGAGTTTGCTCGCTGAGCTGGAAGGTTAGTTTTCAGACGTATCGTCACCATTCTAGGTAACATCATCAGTGAGCCTCCGACGAAGCGCTGGTGTTATGTCCCGCTTTCTATTTATCTGGTTAGGTTTCCTTGGGTTGGTGATGTCATTTCCTGCGTTGGTGATGTCACGAAATGACATCACCAACCCAAGGAAACCTAAACAGATAAATAGAAAGCGGGACATAACACCAGCGCTTCGTCGGAGGCTCACTGATGATGTTACCTAGAATGGTGATGAAACGTCTGAAAACTAACCTCCCAGCTCAGCGAGCAAACTCACATCCAGAACCTCAACCTGAGCTACAAATCTTCTGAAAACTCGCTATTCCTCACGTTTCTATCTCCTTTAGTTCCAGTAGGTGGACTATGCAGACTTGCATGGAGTGGGAGGATCACGTATCTGGTCATCCATCTGTACAGAGCTAATTCATTTCAGACATGGGGCAGTAACCCCATAATTTGTCTCAGCACCCTCAGACCAACAAGTATTAACCAGAATCCAATGAGCTTAGTTGCAATGATGCTAGTTGTATTTTACTGTTCATTCATGAGATGAGGGTGTTGCTGACTGGGCAGCATTTACTGTCCTTCCCTAATTGCCCAGAGGGCAGTTAAGAGTCAACCACATTGCTGTGTGTCTGGAGTCACATGTAGACCAGACCAGGTAAGGAAGGTAGTTTCCTCCCCTATAGGACATTAGTGAACCAGATGGGTTTTTCCTAGCAATCGACAATATCGACATTTGGCTCTTAATTCCAGATATTTGTTCAATTCAAATTCCACTATCTGCCATGGTGGGATTCAAACTGGGTCCCCATTACATTATCTGGGTCTCTGGATTTGACAGTCCAGTGATATTACTACTAGGCCATCACCTTCCCTGTTGGCTGAGGACAGTGACTGTCAGCTAAATGAGTATTAGTTCAGCTGATGTGGTGTATAGGATATGGTTTTCTAAACCAATATTCATATTTTTCAAAACATGGCTACATTTAAACCAGTAAGGATATAAAAATACACTGAAATAAGCCATTATACCACCTCCTCTAGATTTCAGGAATCAAACGTGTATATCATGGGCTTGTACAGATACTGCCTTTAGACTTTCATAAAGCCAGAATCATGTCAACTCCTAGTTGTCAGAATAATATATCCTCGCTGTACATTATTTGGAATTTAAGATATTCTGAAACAAGATCATCCGGGAATCGGGCAAATGACTGCTCTAGGTTACCAAATCAACATCACTCTAGACCACGAGGGGTCAGGTACATGATGACTAGTAAACCAGGGAATAAGGCATATATTGACTCAGATTATCAGAAAAATTCAGATCCACATTAGGATGAGATTGTGAGAGACAAACAGACTGAAGGCTGTCAGAGAATGAGGCACATATTGGCTCCGGAAACACACAGTGCCGGAGAACCTCAAGAGAAACAGACTCAAGATGATTTTTCTTCAGAACACCAAAGTTCCAACAAGGCATATTGGGCTTGAAATACTCACTATTCCTGTGTCCACAGACGAGCTGAGATTCTTCAGTACTTTCATATTTTATTTCAGGTTACCAGCATCTGCAATACTTTTGCTCTGTATATTGGTTTTAGTTGATGGAAGTTTAGCTCACTTTCTGTAACGTTTTTACATTATATACAAAGATGACACAAAGCAAGAAAAATAATCAGCACTCTACAAGGTTTGGTCTAAGTACGTTCTGTTGAGCTCTGTACATACTGATAGTTATTACAAGGCTGGATTCTTTTTGTGTATTTTGTTCATTGTGGCCAGCATTGTACATGTCTACAGTTACTGGTGAGTGAAGAGAATAACATCTATCAGGTCCTTCTTTCTCATTGGTTAAATCATCAACAATCCCACTGTCGTAGGTTTTATACTAGGCTACAAGATCATTTAACATTGGGCCCTTTTATATAACATTCCAAAATAATGCGGTCCATTAAAACACAACGAGAGAGACCTTGAAACAATCAAAATGGGGTTGGGGCTGTTATCATATTCCTTATAGAGGTGTAACTGTGGGGATGGTACATAAGAAGGCATTCGTGGAAGCTTTGTATATCTGAACAATTTTCCCAAATGTCTGTTTGTCAAAAGTCATTAAGGAATTTGTTTTAACTCCATCAATTTCCAAATAAGGGAGTGGAAGCAGGCAATTCATCATCCTCATACTGGGGGCAGTGAGAATCCGATATTTCAAAACTGATCTATTTTCGCTATAGATAACAGACTACTGTCAGTACAAGGCAGAGATCCGCGTTTTCCTCCTTGTTGATAACTTTTCTGAACTCTCAGAACAGTGTGATGAGACAGCGCCTGCTATTTATATTAAAAGCTTATTCGTTTTCAAAAAGAAACTGTTAAATTAGCAGAACTCCAAACATTTTAAGCAAATGCCAGATAATATAACCACCAGTCATTTCTTTCATAATACAGCTTTAAATTAAAAATTCCCAAGTCTTACAATGGTATTAGCAAGTAGAAGTATTGGGGAAACTGAAGTACTTTAATTAGAATATGTAAAACATTTTCAGAATCACCAGTCTTGCGCCAAGTAATTTTCAATTTCCTGGGTTTCCCCATCTTCATAGTAACAGGGGGGACGTTCCATCACTGGAGACTTTTTCTGTATTAAAAGTCCCTGGTGCCCAGACTTTCACTGACAAGCAAACATTTTTATTTGAATGATCAGGCATTTTAGCTTTCACTAGTCTTCCTAAACATTACGTTAGAGGGGGATGGCAGCAGAATGAGCAGTCAAGTTGAAAATTGAAGCATTTTTATTTATGCCATGATTATGTGAACAGCACAAAGCCCATGAGCAAAGTAAAATTTGGACTTGTGACTCTAACAGGTTGCTATGTTGATCCATTCGCACACATATTTTCTTTTTGTCTTTCAGATCCATTCAATGCCAGAAATGCATTAGCGCAGTTTCTTGCTGTAAAGGAATGATTTTTTAATGCATGTTTGTCAGTTGTTGATAAGCCAAAGTTCGCTTATAGATTTGGTTTTTTTTAAATCTGTAACACAATTTGGGGGAAAAAGGAACTATATTAGAAAATTAAAATGCTAATGCTTGTGATCTTTCAATGTTTATTTGATTAGAATATCCACTGGCTAATAATGTAAAGTGAAATAACCCAACTTTGACCAGACAAAGAGAGATAAAAATGTGAAGAAATGAGTCAAGAGGGTTGACACACTAACTTTTCATATCACAATGCCATTTTCTAGATGTTGCAACCGGCCTACTTTGTAAACAAAACACGATTTCAAAATGTGAACTGTCTAAGAAAGCTTGCTCCTGATGTGTTAAACTCGTTAATACTTCAGATTATACACTTGGTTGTTCAGTAGGTAAAATGATTCCAGTTGATTCAGGACATTGCTCACTGGGAGCAGAGACAGGTGGAAATTCCGGATGTTGGAATAGTGGTGTGCAGCAATAGGAATACACTTATGCAGGAGGCTAAAAGATTACACAGGTCAAGAGGTCTGAACCACAGGAATAGTAAAATCACACATCCAAGGAGAGCAAAAAGTGCACTGTAATTAACAAGATACTAAAATGTGAGGCTGGATGAACACAGCAGGCCCAGCAGCATCTCAGGAGCACAAAAGCTGATGTTTCGGGCCTAGACCCTTCATCAGAGAGGGGCCCGGGGTGAGGGTTCTGGAATAAACAGGGAGAGAGGGGGAGGCGGACCGAAGACGGAGAGAAAAGAAGATAGGTGGAGAGGAGAGTATAGGTGGGGAGGTAGGGAGGGGATAGGTCAGTCCAGGGAAGACAGACAGGTCAAGGAGGTGGGATGAGGATAGTAGGTAGGAGATGGAGGTGCGGCTTGGGGTGGGAGGAAGGGATGGGTGAGAGGAAGAACAGGTTAGGGAGGCAGAGACACGTTGGACTGGTTTTGGGATGCAGTGGGTGGAGGGGAAGAGCTGGGCTGGTTGCATGGTGCAGTGGGGGGAGGGGACGAACTGGGCTGGTTTTGGGATGCGGTGGGGGAAGGGGAGATTTTGAAGCTGGTGAAGTCCACATTGATACCATTGGGCTGTGGGGTTCCCAAGCGGAATATGAGTTGCTGTTCCTGCAACCTTGTGGCGCTGCAGGAGGCCCATGATGGACATGTCATCTAAAGAATGGGAGGGGGAGTTGAAATGGTTTGCGACTGGGAGGTGCAGTTGTTTATTCCGAACCGAGCGGAGGTGTTCTGCAAAGCGGTTCCCAAGCCTCTGCTTGGTTTCCCCATTGTAGAGGAAGCCACACCAGGTACAATGGATGCAGTATACCACATTGGCAGATGTGCGGGTGAACCTCTGCTTAATATGGAAAGTCATCTTGGGGCCTGGGATAGGGGTGAGGGAGGAGGTGTGGGGGCAAGTGTAACCAGCCCAGTTCGTCCCCTCCCCCCACTGCACCACACAACCAGCCTAGCTCTTCCCCTCCACCCACTGCATCCCAAAACCAGTCCAACCTGTCTCTGCCTCCCTAACCTGTTCTTCCTCTCACCCCTCCCACCCCAAGCCATGCCTCCATCTCCTACCTACTATCCTCATCCCACCTCCTTGACCTGTCCGTCTTCCCTGGACTGACCTATCCCCTCCCTACCTCCCCACCTATCCTCTCCTCTCCACCTATCTTCTTCTCTATCCATCTTTGGTCCGCCTCCCCCTCTCTCCCTCTTTATTCCAGAACCCTCACCCCATCTCCCTCTCTGATGAAGGGTCTAGGCCTGAAATGTCAGCTTTTGTGCTCCTGAGATGCTGCTGGGCCTGCTGTGTTCATCCAGCCTCACATTTTATTATCTTGGATTCTCCAGCATCTGCAGTTCCCATTATCACTGTAATTAACAAAGTAGTCAAGGACAGAAAGAGGTATGATCCCTGGAAATAGCAGGAGAGAAGAGTCACCTTACTAAGAATGAGGGGGTATAAATTGAGAAATACACAATGAGTAAATGTATTGATTTGTATTAATGCTTCAGAATTTTTGAATAGTGTCTACTTTTTTTTCATGTTATGTTTCTTCCAGACATACGGCAGCTTTGGTGAGAAAGCAAGGTAGCCACTGCTTGCTTTTCTTAAAAAAGAGCTTGAATAAGAGATTTAGTTATTTTTATCAGCTGGGAAGAAATATTCTGGTTGCAGACATATTGAGCAGAATCTACTTTTGAAACAGGTGTATGAAGGCAGGCCTAAAAGCAGGAGGTATTTCCCCACAGGCTCAGGTCAGGCTTCCTTATGCGGTAATGTTCTTAGCTCATTGTATAATTGTGTGAGGGTGGAATGGCAAATGAAACGGGATGGCAGGCAGGAAGCTCCAAGAACCACCAGGACATTCCAGGCTCCAACATCCAGGGGCAACATTTACAAGACACTTGGACAACATTTCACTCTTTCCAACCCAGGAGCATCAAGCAACCCCGGCTCATCACCCCCACACACTGGTGAGAGCGGGTAACACAGCAACACAGCAACACAGGTCAGTGATGCCTCCCTTCCTGAAAGCTGCCCAAGAGAGAAGCGAGATGACAGTGTGGAGCTGGAGGAACATGGCAGGCCAGGCAGCATCAGAGGAGCAGGAAAGCTGACATTTTGGGTTGGGACCCTTCTTCAGGAAAAAAAAGATGAAGGGTCCCGATCCAAAACGTCAGCTTTCCTGCTCCTCTGTTGCTGCCTGACCTGATGTGTTCCTCCAGCTCCACACTGTGTTATCACTGACTACATCATCTGCGGTTCTTACTATCTCCAAGAGAGAAGCGTAGTGCATTTCCCTGGATCTGGCAACAATAGGTCATCTTGCTAATGTCCATGGACAGTTCAGCAAATCTAGATCCAGAGCTACAAGAGGATGCATGATTGGTTATGCTGGATCAGGCTATGTACTACTCCTCCACACAATGCTTCATGTTCCTATGAGTGTGAATTAGAACTCCTGCAAACTTGTCACCGTGCAGGACTTTCTCACACACAATAATGGTGCTGGCGATCTCCGTCCCTCATGTGGTCAATATTTGTCATTTCATTGCAGCTAGTAATGTAACACTGCTGGCAGTATGATGACACTGTCTCTCACACGTCTGTCAGGGTTCATACTTAACACAGAAAAGAAATTTGAACATCAACAGCTCTCAGTAGCTGAGAGTTCACTGACTTAACATTAAGGCCACATTTGAATGAGTGCAGCATCAAGAGACTCTGGCAAAAGTAGAGTCAATGAGGGGCAAACTCTCCATTGGCTAGAGTCACAATTGGCACATAGGAAGATGGTCATGGTTGTTGCAGGTCAGTCACCTCAGCTCCAGGGCATTCAGCAGGAGTTCCTCAGGGTAGTGTCCTAGGCTCAACCATTTCCAGCTGCTTCAACAATGATGTTCCCTCCAACATTAGGTCAGAAGTGGGGATGTTCACCGATGATTGCACTATGTTCAACGGTATTTACAATTCCTCAGATACAGTCCAAATCCAAATGCAATAAGATCTGGTAAAAAAAATCTAGTTTTTTGCAAGTGACAAGGAACATTTATGCTACAGAAATGCCAGGCAATGATCATCTCCAAAAAACCCCAATTTAACCATCACCCTTGACATTCAATGGCATTACTATGATTGAATCCCCCACTAGTAATATCCTCTGGGTTACCATTGACCAGAAACTATACTGGACTATATAAATGCAGTGGCTACAAGAACAGGTCAGAGACTAGGAATATGACTGTGAGTAACTCACCCCCTGAATTCCCAAAGACTATCCACCTTCTAAAGACACACAGCACAGGTCAGGAGTATGATGGAATATGCCCCACTTGCCTGGATGAATGCAGCCCCAGCAACAATCAAGAAACTTGGCACCATCCAGGACAAAGCAGCCTGCCTGATCTACAAACATTCACTCCCTCCACCACCGATGCTCAGTATCAGCAGGATGTACTATCTACAAGATGCATTTTAGGAAGTCAGCAAAGATCTTCAGACAGCATCAAATCCATGACCATTTCCATCGAGAAGGACAAGGGCAACAGATATATGGGAACACCACCGCTTGTAAGTTCCCGTCGGAGCCGATTACTATCCTGACTAGGAAATATATTGCTGTTCTTTTCCTGTCACTAGGTTCCAATTCCACCACTAACAGGATTGTGGGTCAACCTACAGCAAAGAACTGCAGCAGTTCAAGAAGACAGCTCACCACTGCCTTTTCAAGGGCAACTAGGGACGGGTAATAAATGCTGGCCAGCCAGTGATGCCTACATCCCTAGACTGCATAGAAATCTGTTAAATCTTCTGAGCATTTATAACTTGGTTATACGACCTGAGGAATGATGACAGCCTTGAATGCTCACATACACATCATGTACAGCTGGGAGAGCTCTGTAGGCAACATGTGTCAATGGATCTCCTGTACTTCTGGGAATTCGGCAATGGCTGCAAATCAGAGAGCTCAGACACCTTGGCTGAACTGGACAGACTGCAACTTCTCCCTGTCATGTCAGAAGTGCATGATGTGTATGCACAAGTGCATTTGTGGGCTTCTGTTAGGGAGATACCACATGTATCTCCAGTTGGCCTTTGAAAGAAGCTGGTGGCCAGAAAATTCAATGTTACTTTGAACTGTAGTGCCACAGGCATTGACTGCCTTTCAAGAGGCAAGCTGCAGATCTGCCTGCTGAAGGTGCTAGATGTAGGTGACAGATTCCCTCCACATGCTGAGATACCTCTGGCACTATCTTTCATTTGCCAGCAGCTGACCATACACCCTTTAAAGTACTCAACTGCGCTAACGACCCTGGTTCTACTGTTTCGACACTGTTTGCCCATCCACAGATTCAACCCCGTGAGCCTCTGGTCACTGGTTGTGTCGATGTTGTTGAGCCCTTCCTCACCCCTTTCTCCTTGTTATGACCAGGCGAAGAAGGCAAACCAGCTCCCTCCCTTTTCTAGAACAAAAACAAAGTTGCTGGAAAAGCTCAGCATGTCTGGCAGTATCTGTGAACGAAAAAACAGTTAACATTTTGGTTCCGGTGACCCTTCCTCCCTTCCTTTCAAACTCTCTATTTCCCATTTATTTTTTGTATGCAGCTATCATACTTTAAACTAAAATGTAGTTTGCAAGAAAATGAAGGAGCTAATTACAAAGGTGAAAGAAAGAGGAATTTTATTATCTACTAAGTGTGCAAAAATAACAAAAATCTGACATTAAACAAACTGGTACAAACACAGGTAATAGATTTTTTACAAAGTGGGACAGAAATAAGGATACACAGTTTATAAATTCTTCAAATATTTGAATGTTAAATTTTAACCCTGAGGCCAGACTATGGTTAATTGCTATTTGTATCTGCACCAGTCACAGAATCTATAAATATCTTTGTGTTTTTGGGAAATGGTTGTTTTCCCAATTTTTTTTTTACTCATTAACAGAACGAGGGCATTTCTGGCTTGGCAACACCTGCCCTAATTGCCCAGAGGGCAGTTCAGAGTCAACCACCTTGCTGTAGGTCTGGAGTCACATGTAGGCCAGATCGGGTAAGGATGGCAGTTTCCTTCCCTTAAGGACATTAGTGAACCAGATGGGTTTTTACAACAATCAACAGTGGGTTCATCGTCATCATTAGATTCTTAATTCCAGATTTGTTTTAATTGAATTCAAATTCCACCATCTGCTGCAGCAGGGTTCAAACCCAGAATGTTACCTGGGTCTCTGGATTAACAGTCCAGTGACAATACCACTAGGCTATTGCCTCCCTGTGAAATTTGCTTTCTTGTTGGATCCAATTTTGAAATGATAAGAGAAACAGGCAGGGTAAGTGAGTTTCAGCTCTTATTGTCACATATTTTTGTTTTCTTCTCTTTCCTCTTCTGCTCAAAAGTGGCTATTGAAATATAGGTCAGTTCAGTTTCTAGAGTTTATCTCCATTGTCTTTCTAATTGAACCTTTCATTTTCTAATACAAGCAATCATCACACAATGTGAAGTAAACAGGAGATATTCAACTGGTTGGCTTTGATTTTCTTTTAAAATAGTAATTTTAATGTACGTAGTTTTGTTTATTCCACTTAGGTCTCAAAGTTGCCTTAATCTGAGGTCAGGTAACCACTGCTACCATTTCAGTTCTATTTTCCCTTCCTTTTAAAAAAGCATTTCAGTCCATGAGAGATCTCAGGTGTACCAATCAGGTGAAGTTAAAATATAATCATCCACATTTACCACGCTCTTCATAATCTTACTAAAGCTTACATGCCTGCTGGGTTAAGGTTGTCAAATGCCTGACATGGAAGTACTGATCTGTGAAGAAATCTCAGGAATGAAATGTATGTTTTCCATGTGAGACCTTGACATTATTAATCTGCGCGCTGGGGTCTGATCAGGCTGCTCATGTTTTGGTAAAAGCCTACTTTACAGTCACTTGTGCGTAGGGATAATTAGTGCAATCTGACTCCACTGCAATATAGCCTTACAAGCCTGTAATTTACATCCTGCAGATGTCCACAAGCATAGGTCGGTGAAAGTGTAAAATTTTTAATTATGTAACTAAGCTACAATTACAGCATGTGATTTTCAGTCCATTGGTATTGCATCTTCATAGGCACTGGGCAATATAATGACCCAAAGCATCATGGTGGCAAAATGATCTAAGTGTTGCAGCTTGATATCATGCCCTCCAGTGGAATAATATATGTCCTCCAGTGTCACTCTTCACCATAATGGCAACCGAAATGGGGAGTTAGTAGCCCAGTGCACATCAGTAAGTTTTAAAAAAGATCAAAGAACTGCAGGTGCTGGAAATCTGAAACAAAGACAGAAATTGCTGGAGAAACTCAGCAGGTCTGGCAGTATCCATGGAAAGGAAGCAAGGTTAACATGCCTGATCGGTGACCTTTCTTCAGTTTTGAGTCACTCGATGTTAACTCTACTTTCTCTTCGCAGGTGCTGCCAGACCTGCTGAGTTTCTCTAGCAGTTTCAGTTTTTGTTTGGGTCAATAAGTAAATGTGTTAGTTGCTCTCTTTTCTTTCCTCTGTGACCCCAGCCTCTTCAAATTCCATACCCTAAAAGTAGTCTGGTTTTCTGTACTGCAAACAAGTGGCAGTGCCTCCTGGGACACTCATTCTGAAGGATATTTTTATGTGCAAAATCCCTGGACCGTTGTTCCACACTTTCAAGTAGACGATAAGGTATATCCACATAAAACCACCACAGAAATGTTCCACTGATTTCTATAATTCTGCCTCTTTGCGCATTGCTTAAAGTGTAACTATTTTTTTCTCAGTCACTTCCAGGAGTTGGTTTGATTAGTGTTCATATTAATGAGATCTTAGTTGGAATTTTTAAACAAAAGAATAAAACTATATATTGTGCCAAGAGTTAAATTTAGCGGTATAGGACAATACTTGCATTGTCCTTTTAATCCCTGTGGGTAAACTTCTCTTGCATAAGATTAAGAATCCTTGGTCTCACGGTCTGCTGTATGGTGAGAATAAAAACATGTTTTATTTTGTCAAGGGTATGGAGATTGATGGCAAGAGAAAGATTTAGTAAAGATTTCAAAATAAAAAGAATGTAAGTGCAGCTGTTTATGTATTTAATATGCCAAAATGATTTCAATACAGGGTTAATGGGAACTGCAGATGCTGATGAATCCAAGATAATAAAGAGTGAAGCTGGATGAACACATCAGGCCAAGCAGCATCTCAGGAGCACAAAAGCTGACGTTTCGGGCCTAGACCCATCATCAGAGAGGGGGATGGGATGAGGGTTCTGGAATAAATAGGGAGAGAAGGGAGGGCAGACTGAAAGATGGAAAGAAAAGAAGATAGGTGGAGAGGAGAGTATAGGTGGGGAGGTAGGGAGGGGATAGGTCAGTCCAGGGAAGATGGACAGGTCAAGGAGGTGGGATGAGGTTAGTAGGTAGGAAATGGAGGTGCGACTTTAGGTGGGAGGAAGGGATAGTTGAGAGGAAGAACAGGTTAGGGAGGCAGAGACAGGCTGGGCTGGTATTGGGATGCAGTGGGGGGAGGGGAAGAGCTGGGCTGGTTGTATGATGCCATGGGGGGAGGGAACGAACTGGGCTGGTTTTGGGATGCGGTGGGGGAAGGGGAGATTTTGAAGCTGGTGAAGTCCACATTGATACCATTGGGCTGCAGGGTTCCCAAGCGGAATATGAGTTGCTGTTCCTGCAACCTTCGGGTGGCATCATTGTGGCACTGCAGGAGGCCCATGATGGACATGTCTTCTAAAGAATGGGAGGGGGAGTGGAAATGGTTTGCGACTGGGAGGTGCAGTTGTTTATTGCGAACCGAGCGGAGGTGTTCTGCAAAGCGGTCCCCGAGCCTCCGCTTGGTTTCCCCAATGTAGAGGAAGCCACACCGGGTACAATGGATGCAGTATATCCCATTGGCAGATGTGCAGGTGAACGTCTGCTTAATGTTGAATGTCATCTTGGGGCCTGGGATAGGGGTGAGGGAGGTGTGGGGGCAAGTGTAGCATTTCCTGCGGTTGCAGGGGAAGGTGCCGGGTGTGGTGGGGTTGGAGGGCAGTGTGGAGCGAACAAGGGAGTCACGGAGAGAGTGGTCTCTCCGGAAAGCAGACAGGGGTGGGGATGGAAAAATGTCTTGGGTGGTGGGGTCGGATTGTAGATGGCGGAAGTGTCGGAGGATGATGCGTTGTATCCGGAGGTTGGTGGGGTGGTACGTGAGAACGAGGGGTATACAAACAGGGTACCAGTTTAACCATAGTAGACATGCTTGTGTTTTTGAGACTCGAGTTAATCTTTTTACTTAAATGTTGGTCTAATATGAATAAAACTGTTCCATTACAGGATCTTAGTTTTGCCAAGTAGAGAAAGTGAGCTGGGTGCTACAAACAGCAAGCTTGACAGACTTACCGAACCATTTCACAGACTGGTACACCAGTAGCGGTGAGAATGACCACAGCAGTTACCATAAACAGCTTGCAACAGTTGTGAACTCACATTGTTCCCTATTGCAGAGCAATACATGGAACAGCCAGGAGGCAGGGGACTTATCTGATTTCTGGTGGCCATTTGGAAAAGATAGAACCAATTGCCCTTGAATGTTTCAAGGAGCATTGGATATTGTCAACTGTCCTTGATTCAAGGTTGATGTTAGCTCAGGGTTGTGTAATTTTTATCCGTAGGTCTTTGATAAAATGGGGCAGTACATCCCACAAGATCAGGATAGCAAGATCTGCTTCCTTCCCTTCTGGGTCGCTGCTCTCCCTCATCGTTATAGGCCTTACACTCAAAGCATGCTGGATATGTTGTTGCCATTTGGAGCAATGAGTAGCAGGTTCCTTCCAGTCATTAATGGCAATGCTTCAAGGAGAGCCTCAGAGCATCTTTGTAGCTTTTATTTATTGTCTACTGTTAGAACACAGACCGTTTGAGAATAGAGGGATCTGAGCTTGACAGTGGAGATGCCTTTCGGCCATACGGTCACAGCATTCAGCCTATTGTGGCTGATTACACAAAAGTTTTGCCTCATTGCTGGCAGAACTGTCTTCTACAAAGACACAAGCAATTGCTCAATGATCCTCCCACTAACTGCGAGGATAGTGGCAGAGCCAGTACTCATGGGTCACTGGTGATGAAAAGGCAGAATATAGTTGTGATTTCTCCAGAGTGGATCTGAGGTGAAGTGTCAATGTACAATCCTCAGTGATATAAAAATGAATATGTACCCATTTTTTCCTCCCAGCAATATAATGAGGGCATATGTGCCTGTTTGATCATCTCTGCGAGACTGTTCCAAATACTCTTATTGCAAAAATGACAGCGGGCTTCAAGATCACTGCCTTGTCGACTTGACATAAGGCGCTGAAAATGAAGAATGCAGAAACACAATAGGATGCACTATTAAGACAGGATTGGGCTCCAGAACATTTTAGCCTGACGTCTTCATTACAATTTCATTCCCTACTTGGTATATTTTAATATGTAAAGTATGAGTACATTTTTGCATCTTAACATTCATCTTTAGATCCAGCCCTTATCACTTTTTCATGCAGTGTAAGTGGTTTCTTCAACCGATTTTCACGAATAATGTTTTAAATTAAAGCAAAAATGCAAAAGAGTCAAGCCCACGTCAAAAAGAGACAATGTCATAGCCAATGTTTGACAGCGAGACTGTGTGCAGCAACTGTCAACTCTGACAGCGCTCAGCCCCTTTAGTCAGCTTATTAGTGGCCCACAAGTAAAATCACTTCCTTCACTTTGAGATGGAAGGCCATCAGCACCAACAATTGATTGGAAGGAGAAGAAAATACGGCTCTGAGAGCTGATCATATCAATTTGAGAATAGGGCAGAACAATACCCTTCAAATTTTACCCCCATACTCCACCAAACCACCACTGCTGGCTACATGCAAACACAAGGCATGGGGTAGAATCTTAACAAGGAATCCTTCATGTTCCACTATAACTTTGTCAGGTGATTAACAAAAATCCTGGAAAAAATATTTCCTGTATTTTTCCAAGGAGTGGCAGTCTCACACAGATTGACACTCCACTCCTTTTTCTAAAAAAAAAGGAGCTCCCCATTTCTGACCGGAGATTCTGATCAGGATTCCTTCAGAAATGTGGAGCTGTGCTGACATTGTGATGGCTCGCTCAAACCACCCAGCCTACATTTTTACCGCACTAGCTCCCCGTACTCTGCCATGTAATTGTCCTGCATTATTGCCCCTTTGGCCAATGTTGTGAAAGGGTAAGCACACAAGGTGAGTTTGAGCTTAGTGTGCTAGGAGGATAGGTTGCCAGATGGGGTAAGAAGTAATGTGCTGGGTAAGCAGGATGCCAAGTGGGTAAAGTACCAGGTGGGGTCAGGGCTGTGTACCAGGTAGCATTTGTGCTGGGGCCCAAAGTGGCAAGATGGACTGGTAATAAAGTGTTTAGGTTAGGACGAGGTGGAAGGGAACTGTTAGGCCCAGAGGGGATGAGGGGTGGGGAGGGTGGTGGTGGGCACTATCTGGTCCAGAGCAGCGGATGGTGTGGGGATGGGTTGGGGATGGGGATGGGGAGAGGTGTCGGGTCCAGAGCAAGGAATGGTTGGTGTCAGTCCTGATGGTGAGGGGAGGGCTGTCAGCTCCAGATGGGGGTAGGTGTCAATGGTAGAGGTAGGAGGTGGCAGGAAAGTGGGGTGGGACCTGACAGTGAGACAGGGGCTGGTGTGGCAGTAGGTCTGGAGAGGGAGGTCTGTCAGACATTTTACAGTAGTAAGTACTTCGAACATCCCACTAATAGTAAAGAATACAGAGGAAGATTTAAGTGTCATCACCATCACTAGAATTAGAATTAGATTTTATTGTCAAATGTACACATGAGTACAGTAAAAAGTATACAAAGTTGCTGTTTCCAGCACCATGTTAAGTACAAAGATGCCTAGGTACAAAATTTTAGGTTGTAAATTAGAAAAATAAAGAAATAAAGTTAAAAGTTCAACCTTACAGAAAGGGAAAAAATTCAAAGCAGATGGACCAGATGAGTCTGCACTGATTTTCACTTTGAAGCTGACGTCCCTCCAGATCCCACCCATGATTTACCTTGAGGCTGGGAGTCCCTTAAGTCCGCACTGGGCTTCACCTCAAGGCTGAGGGTTCTCTGAGTCTGCACAGGTTCAACTCACCAGCACCAATGTGTCTGAGGTTGGGAGGTAAGTAGAAAGAGGAAAAAAAAGCATGGAAGGAGAAAAAAAGAAATAAAGGACAGAGCGGAGGGGCCCTAATCCACTGCCAACTAGCATTAGTATTAGACAAACTAATGTGGCTAAGGGCAGCTAAGTCCCCTGGCCCTGATGGCTTGCATCTTAGGGTTCTAAAAGAGGTAACCACAGAGACAGTGGATGCATTGATTGCCATTTTCCAAAGGTCCTTGGATTCTGGAGAAGTTCCAGAGGGTTGGAAAACTGCTAATGTAAAATGCCTATCCAAAAAGGGAGGGACGTAGGTAACAATAGGCTGATTAGACTAACATCTATTGTTGGAAATATATTGGAATTAATTATTAAGGAAGTCATAGCAGAACATTTGGAAAATCATTATGTAATCAAGCAGAATTAGCTTGGCTTCATGAAAGGGAAATTAATTTATTAGAATTTTTGAGGAAATCTCAACCAGAATGGTTAGAATTAATAGAGACAAAAAAAACTGCAGATGCTGGAATCTAAGGTAGACAAACAGGAGGCTGGAAGAACGCAGCAAGCCAGGCAGCATCTGGAGGAAAGGAGAAGCCAGCTTTTTGGGTACTACCTTCCTTTCTTCAGCTCTGGATGTGGGGCTAGGGGGAAATGCAGATAAAGAGCTTGGGGCAAGGGTGGTAGCGGAATAGTCAGGTTAGGTGGGCACTGGTAGTAGATACAACCTGGTTGGTCGATGGGAGGGATGGATGCAGTTGGTGACTGAGAGGGAGGGTCAGAAGGTGAAATGGAAGGTAAGAGGTGGGGCTGGAAAGTGTACCGGGGATGGGTGGGTAGATTTTTGAAATTAAAGAACTCAATATTGAGACCTCCGGGCTGTAGGGTGCCCAGGCAGAAGGTAAGGTGTGTGTGTTTTGAGTCACTGTGCCTTTGCAGGAGGCCAAGGACAAACGTGTCAGAGGGAGGCTTTGGGCAGGGAGTTGAAATAGATGGTGACAGGGAGGTTAGGTTGGCCGTTACAGGTCAAGCAAAGATGCTCAATAAAATGGTCCCCTAGTCTATGTTTGGTCTCATTGACATAGAGAAGGCCACTTCGGGAGCACCGGATGCAGTAGACTAGGTTGGAGGAGGTGCAGGTGAAGCTCTGTCTCACTTGGAAGGGCTGTTTAGGGCCCTGAATGGAGGTGAGGGAGGTGATGTGTAGGGAGTTGTTGTATCTTTTACGGTTACAGGGGAAGGTACCTGATGGATCTCTTTATCTGCACCTCCCTCACCACCACATCCAGTCATGAAGAAGGATAATAAATGAAATGTTGACTTCTACTTTCCTCCAGATGCTGCCTGTCTTATTGTGTTCTTCCACCCTCCTGTTTGTTTACCTTGGATAAAACTTGTAGCTGTCTTGTTTTTGGACTCCCAGAAGATGTTTGGCAATGTACCTCACAAAAAGTTGTCATAAGAGCTTATGGTGTTGGAGGTAGTATATTGGCATGAATTGGGATTTGGCTCATCGGCAGGAAACAGCGAGTGGGGATAAGGAGATTTTTTTTGTGTTGGTGACCCATGGCCAGTGGAGATCCACAGGACTCAGTGCTGCATCCCAATTGTTTATAATAGCTGTACGTGACGTGGAGGAAGGAAGTGTATGTTATGTAGCAAAATTTGCAGATGACACAATAGCAAGTGGCAGATTATGAAAGGGAAACAGTTTACTGAGAGATTTTCCTAAGTAGGTAGCCAAAGAGTTGGCATACAGAGCATAACGTGAAAAAATATGAAGTTATTCAATTTGGAAGGGAGAACAAAAGAAGAATATCATTTGAATGGAGAAAAACTGCAGAAGGCTGCTACACAGAGCCACTTGGGGGTACTTGTACACTAAACAGAAAGCTCGCACACAGAGGCAGCGGGTAATCAGGAGGGCTAGTGGAATGTTGGCTCTTATTTCGAACGGGTTGGAGTATGAGAGTAGGGATGTCTTACTGCAACTGTAGAAAGGGCTGGAGAGACCAGATCTAGAGTAATTTTGGTCCCCTAATTTAATAAAATATTATTTCACTGGAGGCAGTTCAGAGAATGATCGCTAGAATGATCCCTGGTATGGAAGGATTGTCTTATGACCAAAAGCTAAAGTTTGGCCCTTTATTCACTGGAGTTTAGAAGAATGAAAGCTGATCTCATTGAAGTATATAGAATTTTTAAGGGGCTTGACAGATAAATGCTGAGAGGTTGTTTCTCCTCATTGAAAATCTAGGACCAGAGGGTATAGTCTCAGTATTTAGGCAATTTAAGATGCAGATGAGGACAATTTTCTTGTCTCAGAGGGTTGTGAGTCTTTAGAACATTTTGACACAGAGAGCTGTGGGCCCAGGGTCCTTGTATATATTTAAGGCTGATATTGGATCGATGCTTGATAAGTACGGGAATTGAGAGTTATGGGCAGGAACTGGACATGAGGAATGTCGGATCAACCATGATACTATTAAATGTTGGAGCAGGCCTGAGGGAATGAATAGCCACCTCTTGTTCCTATTTCTTATGGTAGGGAGACAGGGTTATCAGGTTAGGTTTGTAAGTGGTCTGAGTAACAATTTACTTAACCGTAGCAAAGCCCTCCAAATTGTCAGATCTCATTAGCTATTTTCTGAGGGCTGTGGTGTAGAGAAATTGCCCAGTGTAATCTTCAATTTCCCAAGCAATTCCTTAAGTCTGCTACATCGAGGATTCTTCACGGTCCCAATGAGATACTGCCATCTATCCTGCAGAAAATCTAGGCCAATATTTCTTCTGGGTTCCGATTGACCTTGGACTGAAATATGGTAAAAGATGAGGACTCCATCTTTGGAAATTACTGATTACAAAGGACCTGAGGATATTTAGAGATAGTAGACACTGCAGATGCTGGAGAATCTGAGATAACAAGGTGTAGAGCTGGATGAAAACAACAGGCCAAGCAGCATCCGAGGAGCAGGAACGCTGACGTTTTGGGCCTAGACCCTTCTTCAGAAAATTTTTAGATCTTTAGGTTATTTAGAGTCATGTTTTCCAAAAGTTGCCGATACAAATGTGAATATTTATTGTTTGAAATGATATACAATCATAATAAAAATGTCTTCTTTTAAACAAAAGAACTTTATAAGTCATGTGCAACTAATATGAAAAATTATTTTCTTCAAGATTGTATCTGTTTTTAGAGAGTTAGGAGTGTATACCATTGTGCTGGCTGTTGGGAGTGAAATAGCACACGGTACACTGTATAGTGATGGTAATATCTGTGCCCTAAGCTTTTGCTAGAATCAAGACTAAATTTATCTGGCCCCTTGAATAGGTAACTTAGGGGCCCAACAGCTTCTGAGGGTGACTTTGTAAAGTCTATTGCCAGGGAGTATGCATGCTCCTGCCAAGGAATGTGGCAGAATCCTGGCACACTCACGATTCTCCAACAGAAGTTTGGTAATTGCCTTTTAAAACACCTCCTCAGCCAGTGAAATTGGAGTGCTACTGTGGCTTGTAGGAGCCATGATCAAAATGCACAATTTATGAAAAGTTTCTTCCATTACCCACATCCTGCAGCACCCCTGCCCCAATTATACACTCCTGACAAGGCAGGCAGCTCAACAGTAATGCCTTCACTAGAATGAGCTGCATGAGACTTAGCTTTTACCAAGTGTGCTGATCAAACCTGAGGAAAATCCCCAGAAAAATCTGGGACCTCTTGAATCAGATGGATTACTCAAGTGGAAATGAAAATCAGTCAAGTCGCAAAGTGGCTTGCCAATCCACCACTGGCCTTTTTATGCCCCATTATTAAGGTTAATCTCTACACCACCCCTGACACCGTGTGTTCCCTGTACCATGCTCCCCCACCCCAACAAATGTTGGGGACATATGTAACATAAATTGTGACAACATTAAGTTCTGCTACAGTTACATTTGCACTTGTTGCCTTCAATTATCCTACATTCACGTCCCATTTTAAGCTGTTAACCTTTTTGAACCTACACCAGCCTTCATTAGTTTTCTACCTGGCACTCATGAGCCAGGAATAATAAATACTAATCCTCTATAAAAGTGAAGTGGTAATACGTGGATTAGCACAACAACATTGTCTGATGTAAGACCTTCAAAGGACTGAATCAATTGTTTTATTCTGTTTGATTTTCTCTGAAGGAGTCATACATTCAAATATGAACTGAGTTGCCGGAACAATCAACATGTTTGATGAAAGTAACAGGTATAGGGGAGTCATGCTGCATTCACTGGAGATTCATTAGGTTAATGCATTAGTCACAGGCTGAGCAGGATGATTTGGATGAGAGGTGAATAGTTCAAATGTGGCTGTATAAAGAAAGGCTTTGTCATTGCTAATTATACAATCTGAAATGAAATGATGTGTAAGTTTACAGCTATGCCTTCTCTGAAATGGAAACAACAGAAGAAAATTACAATAGAAGAATTGAGATTCACAGTACACATTTACAACATAATGTAGGCATGACACATAGGCACATTCATTGTCAGCTCCACAAGTTACTCTCATACGCTCTGATGTGTTTCTTATGTGTTTAGATAAACTGCAGCCATACCAGTAACTAATGGCATGGTGCCATTTTATATTCAGCCTGAAGAAGGCACAGTTGTTGAATGGACAAAGCCAACATCTTTTCTATTCACGAGACTCACACAGAGTGGGCAAATACAAGTGGAACGCTGAAATGAAAAGCTAACACTTTAATTATTGTATTGTTGTATTATTTCATTTCATTCAAGTATTCTACCAATAATATCAATCAACCCAAGACAGGGCATAGTTTGCAAAGAGCTCTTGCAGTCCCAGCAGTGCCACAGGAGAGTAGTGGGCATTGCTGGGTCTACAAGAAGGCTCATGAAGAAGTTTCACTAGAGATGGTTAAGTTGGGTCTTTTTGTGCCAGGGCAGTATCAGGAACCCTAGGAAAGGGAAAAAGGACTGGGATGGTTTTGGACCCTAACTTGGGGGTTTCAAAAGGAGGGTTCAGTGCAATCTTTCTAGGAGTGGGGTGGTGTATTAGATCCACATCACCATTCCTTCTAGACTTCCACAAGCTTTGGAAAAAAGCGGTTTCCCCACCCTCATTTGCTTTCCACTGACCAACTCTTTCGTAAAGGTGGATTGAAATCACTCAGTCACCAGGCAAGCAGTGGCCACTTTACTCACCTTCATATGGAAGATGACCCTGCCAAAAGTACACAAGGGAGAAGGGTTAAGGGATCATAAAATCCAGCCAATGGGATAAAGTGCCCTGTATTGGATGTTAAATTTTCTCAACAGCTTGTTCAATTAATGCCTGGTATCTGTTAGATTTACTTGCCACTCTAGATGATCTTTTTATGATTTATGTCATAGATAAACTCACGTAAATTATTATGATGGAGTAAAAACTGCCTATAAATAAGCTTTGATAAAAGTGAAGAAGAAAGGCCCTATGAGGGAAGTAAAGAGAGAAATAGAAACAAAAAGATACACATATCAGGCTGCTGTTAACTTAGAGCACAATTGTATCCAAAAAAAGTTGTTTTTAATTAATTCGTGAATGCTCTGATGTTAGTGCCAATAATCTCAAGGTCAGGATGGACTAGTGGAATTTTCAAGTGCTGTATTGAAACAATTTTAGATTCCAGAACTGTTTCATTTGTAGTATATGATTGTCATTAATAAATTGAAATTAAAATATGATTTCTTTCTTAGTTATTTTAGGTATGATTTTGCAATGAGAGGTGTCAAGGTTGATATTGATCTGGGTCCAATTTATCATTAACAGAATTGTAATTAGAGTTGCATTCTAATTAAGTTCACTTTCTATTGAAAAATAATGTTGAAGGCAGTGATTACAATATAAAAGACTTAAAATCCTATAAATGGGAATGCATATTGTGAATTCACCATGTCAGTAATTCTAATCTACCAGGGGAAGATTTATAAAAGTGTATTTACCATAGCGAAGTAAGGTGGAAGAATCACAAAATGATGGATAGATGTTTGTAGGATCTATTTTGCTAACTGAAGTATTTTTATAACTTTGAGAAACCCATTTTGTTGGACACTACATCATTATGAAATATTTATGAGAGAACTAAAGTTGACAAATTTCCTGCTAATTCACTGGAAACCAGCAGTAAATGAATCATTTACAAGAATTACACAGACTGATTAGATCGGCTGCACATTATGCACAATATCTGCTACTTAATTCAATTGACTACAGTGCCACTGAATACTAGACGCTGTACACTTTGTCAGCCAAACTGATATGACCAAGTGACTTTCTACCCTATGTGAATACATAACAGAACACAGAAAAGTGTATTTAGTAAGATGGCGAGATTAGAATAGACACATAATTTTGGGGAAAAATAATGTGTAATTGTGACAATATGTGCCTTTTAGAGGAATGTGTTTTGTCCTATTTCTCTTCAACAGGGGTGCTGTAAACCTAGTGCCCAGGTGTCTGCTCCAGGGAAAGCAGAGTGATTAGTTTTGGGTTTTTAGAAAAATTAGACAAAAGCATGAGTGGTTGGAGTCAAGCTCACACAGATTTAAGGTTTTAGTTTTGCTTTCAGTTGTTGAAGTTGGGGTTTTGGAGTTGAAGCTACTAGATATAGTTCACTCTTTCCCTGATGCTACAAAAGCTTGAATTCTCTCTCAGCTGCTAAATTCATTGTGTTGCTATGCCTTCTCCTGGATTGGGGAGGTAACAAGTGAGGGAAATTTGTTTTGCTGAACTTGCCTTTGCCAAGGGTGTGTTTATGGGATGCTGCTTTATCGGAACAGTAGTAGAAATGATGAGTAGTAATTAAATAATTTTTTTGTTAAGTAATTTGATAGAGTTAAAGTTAAGCCAATTCTTATTTTTTGTTTCTATTTTAACTGTGGTGCAAGAATAAAGTATGTTTTGCTTAAAGCCTAGTTTTTTTGACCGATCAAACCACACCTAAAATGCAGCAACTTACACTTGCCATTAAATACGTTGAAATAAGATAGCCGAGGCTTTCTCTTTGATATGTTTTGTGGACGTTTGGTCCATGACACTCATCTTGACTTGATTGGCAGTATTTTTCCAATTGAGTCATAAGCATGAAAGTTGACACCTATTTAAAGGCTAGAACACATAATATTACCTGACACTTCAAAACAATGTTGACAGATTGTTGCATTTCTTGGAGATGCTGTCTTTCAGGTAATTGATAAATGAAAGCTCCACCTGCTTATTCCACTGGTTCAAGTGGATATAATTAAGTATGTGATGAGGACCAGGAGGTTCTCCCAATATTCTCATGGAAATTCCAGCCTCATTGAACATGACCTGATCTAGTCTTTCAGTTCATGTGCTATTGTAGGACTTGGTTGCTAGCAAATTGTTCATCATATTAGATACATGACAGTAACGATAAATGTCCAAAAAAGCAAATTGAAAATGCTGGAGAATCTCAGCAGATCTGACAGTGGAGAGAGAAACAGAGTTCACTTTTCAATGTCCAATCTGATTCTTCTTCAGAATTGAAGTGAGGTAGAAAAATGATGAGTTTTGTCTGTGGAAAAATGTCAGGAGCCCTTTTCTACTACTAAATATCTATCACTTTTCTACTTGTCTTCAGTTCTGAAGGAGCGTCATTTTGGATCATTGAAACATTAACTTTGTTTCTCTCTCTTCTGCTAGATATGCTAAGCTTCTCCAGCACTTTCTGTTTTAATTTTTAGTGTACTAGCATCACCCCATTTCCTTTTGTTTAAAAGTAAATACTTATAAAACAATTTTGGCTGTGACAAGGTATAGTATGACTGCAAATGATTCCTTATATATTTACAAATTTTGTTACGGTTGAAATAACTCTACAGAGGCTGGTATACCATCACCAAGTCACCCTTTATTTACAAATGAACAGTCTTTGACCTCCCTACTGTGTCATACAGAGTCAGGCACTTACAGTCGCCGTATCCCTGACACAGAACCTTTCTATGTCACCCATGGCTCTCTGGTCCAGATTAAACACCCCAGTCATGGAACTCCAACTCAGTGAGGTTTAGCAAGCTGACCTTGTTACAATCACTACAAAGGTCACCATTAAGACTAGAGATAACAAAGTGTGGAGCTGGATGAACACAGCAGGCCAAGCAGCATCTTAGGAGCACAAAAGCTGACGTTTCAGGCCTAGACCCTCTCATCATTAAGACTGATGAGTTTTGAATCCAAAATGACTAACTTAAAGGAATCGCACAAAGTTTCAAGTTTTAACACAGTTATTGCAACAAACTAACTGAACGCAAGAACAACTAAATATTACTTAGCCGTCGACCAATATTCTAAATTACAGAAAATTGCACAATTAACGTTTTCACACGATGTATGGCACCAGCCACAGAGATATACCTTACAAATCAGAAAAACAAGAGCGCCTTGAGGATTTTCACTGCTCAAACACAAATAGCTTCATAGACCTGCATTTTTAGTTCCATGTGAGGAATGTAGAATCTGGGACATTTTCTAGCTCTGCAAACCATATGCAGAAGAAAGTGGACTGGAAGTTGGAAATTTTCATCTGGCTTGGTTGTTTTTTTTCATGGATTGGCCTTAGGGTTCTAGGTTGAAGATTTCAAAAGAAATATAAAATTTCCCATCAGGCCTTACCCCTCACTCCTTGATTAGATTAGATTCCCTACAGTGTGGAAACAGGTCCTTCGGCCCAACAAGTCCACACTGCCCCTTGAAGCATCCCACCCATCCCCATCCCCATCCCCCTATAACCCACACACACCCCTGAACTCTATGGGCAATTTAACATGGCCGATCCACCTAGCCTGCACATCTTTGGACTGTGGGAGGAAACCGGAGCACCCGGAGGAAATCCACACAGACACAGGGAGAATGTGCAAGCTCCGCACAGACAGTCGCCTGAGGCTGGAATTGAACCCGGGTCCCTGGCGCTGTGAGGCTGCAGTGCTAACCACTGAGCCATTATGCTCATGCCTCATTTATGCCATCCCTAGTCATGACTCCCCTGACTGACATTTTCATTCACACCCTCCATGCCAACTTATGCCTTACTATCCACCTCAATAGCCCTTCACATCCTCCATGTCAACCCCCACCCAGTCAATGGTGTTCCCCATGCTAACCTAAGAATCCCTGCTAGTGCTCCATAAGCCCTCTTATCCCCGATGCCGAGCCATGATCCTCTGCCAATTCAGTGTCAACTCCTGCCAACCAACGCTTCTATCAACCATCATTTTCCCTTGCATCTACAGTGCTAACACATTTTCATGTCCACCATAGGCAGACCAATGGACTAAAACTGAAAGTACAGTTCTAGGTATCTATTTTGTTTTTGTTTAAAAACATATGCTCATTCATGAAAATCTATTGCCCACCTTGCCAAAGGACTCCACACAGAATCATAGAATCCCTACAGTGTGGAAGCAGGCCATTTGGCCCATTAATTTGACATTGACCCTCTGAAGAGCATCCATCTAGATTCACCACCTCACCCAATCCTTGTAACACTGAATTTCCTATGGCTAACATCTAACCTGCACATATCTGGACTGCTCCTAATCTGTACACATTATGTTTTACGTACCAAGATCACCAAAACCAAGTATGACTGGAAGAAGCTGTTTACAGTTTTCTCCCTGGAATATACAAGTTCAACAAGCATTCTGCACCACCCACTGCCCCCACTACCACCAAAATGGTTGTGTCGTTTTCAAGGGCATGCTTTCCAGATTTTCGCCTCTCCCGATATTTTTGCAATGGTGCAGAGGCTGTCAGGTGTTGCAAAAATCCAAGCCATTTGTGACCAGCAAGAATTTACAAAGATGTGTATCTGGAAATGAAAGAAGATTGAAAGGGCTGAAAGCACAGCTAGATCAACTCATATTATGCACAGAAAATGAATTAATGAGAGAGCTGGGATTCTTAGGTGAAAGAGATTTAATTAGCACTGGAACTGAAGGGAAGCAGCCACTGTGAAGTTTATATTCCTTGAGTTATTAAATACTCAATCTTCTCTGCTCCTCGCCCTTGCTTGCTGAGAATCTCAGCATGTGCATTTGACCAGCTGGGTTTTGACAAACTGAACATTCAACAGCGAGGAGCTTTTGATGAGCTGGTTCAAAGAAGGAGAAGGGCTGTTACGAGGGGAATGCATTAGGAATTCAAAAATCGGAATCTTTTATCTCAACAATCTTCTCTCCTCTGTTCCTAAATCATTGCTCTTAATCAAGTGGTCAATATTTTTGTACATTCCCTGACAGTTAAGTCATTAAATCAACAGGTGGTTTTCGCATTGTTTACATGTTTGCCCCTGACTTGTCAGGGCTGGGGCAGGAGTATGTGGCCTGCCTGCCCTTTGCCCTATTGAGGATCTCAATTGTTGATTTAATGGTGTAATTACGATAAATCTACTATTTCCCAAACAGGTATTCCGTCACCCTTTGTGACATTCATCAATTTTCTACTTCCCCATTTTGATTTTCTTATTGTCATTTTTAACGCAGTACGCGAATAATCATGTTAAAAAATCTGCAATGAAACAGATCTCAGAACTCAGGAACTGTGTCAAAACTTTTTAACGCTTGACCCAACAATGACAGTAACACATAGGTGAACAAGTCACAGAAACAAAGCTTTATTTGGACAGCTCTATTTGCTTATTAATATTGGACTTCCTGACATAGAACATAGAACATTACAGCACAGTACAGGCCCTTTGGCCCTCGATGTTGTGTCGACCTGTTATACCGATCTGAAGCCCATCTAACCTACACCATTCCATGTACGTCCATATGCTTATCCAATGATGACTTAAATGTACCTAAAGTTGGCGAATCTACTACCGTTGTAGGCAAAGCATTCCATTCCCTTACTATTCTCTGAGTAAAGAAACTACCTCTGACATCTGTCCTATATCTTTATTGCCAGAAAGAAAATCTGGGCGCTTAGCATCTGAGGTCAATTCTGTGAATGCGGTCTGCCTCTAATCTGCAGTAATTTATTTACAATCGCTTATAAGAAACCATTGAAGGCTCCATTTGAAAATACTTCTCAGCAGTAACTTGATGGTGATAGTTTTACTACTAACCACAAGCCAAATAGAATTATCATTGACTAAAATCCAAGTTAGTTAATCAAATGGGCCACACATTGTCCAGGATTAATGCACACGATAGGAGCTCACGTTCTTGGGGGTAATGTATTAGCATAGATTGAGGATTGGCTCGTACACGGAAGACAGAGAGTCAAGATTAATGGGTTTTTTTCAGATTTGAACGACCTAACTAGTAGAATACATCTAATGTCAGTCCAAGGGCCCCAATTATTTACTATCTGTATTAATGGCTTAGACGAGGGCAGAATGTAATGTATCCAAAATTGCTGACCATACCAAAATAGATGGGAGCGCATGTTGAGACGAGGGCACAAGGAACCTGTAAATGGCTATAGATAGGTTGAGTAAATGGGCAAATCGTGGTAGTTGGAGATTAATATAGTAAAGTATGATATCATACACATTGGTAGAAAGAATTAAATACATGCTATTAAATCAATGGAGAGGGACTCCAGTGCAAAGGGATCTAGCTGTTTTTGAGCATTACACACATAAAGTTAGCTTACTGGTAGAGCAAGTAATTAAGAAGGCAAATGCAATTTTGATCTAAATTTGTAGGGATTGTAATCATCCACTGCATGGTCAAGGTTGCTCTTGGTGAGAACTTGTGGTTGATATTGTTGGACACTGTATGAAGTTCACAACCAGAAATCTGCAATGTCTTTAACATGTACTGTGTCAGTGGCTGATTCATGCAATTTCCTCTTGAAGGTACTCACATCTCTCACAAGTAGAAGCAATCCCTTAAAGATGAACATTTATTCTGCCCACTATGGGCGCATGGGTAGCGATTTTTCTTTTCAGTGGCACAATTGGGATATGTATGTGGATGGAAGGGAACACAGCAGCCTTCACAGAGTAAGTTGTAGGCGCTGCCTGTCAATCTAGGTGACTCCCCAAACCTTCTTTTTCCTTTCTGTCTCCCACTCCTTGTCACGCCCATTGAGTTTGAGCCTTCCCATACTTCCATTGCACTCTTTCATTTAGCTCATCATTTCCCTACTTATCTCCTGAGTGTTGCGTAGTTGGGCAGAGTCATCATGGATTGGTAGGCAGGGCATTAGAACTTGGTGTTTGTAAAATGTTGATGTCTGTAAGATGTTATGGGGAAAGCAGTGCATAGTCCCTTTAAAAGATGAGCTTTTTCTATGCTTAGAGACTCAAAAAGGATGTTTGTTGCTTTGTAGATGCACAGAGCACTTGAATTGAAACATTTGTATCAAAAGGCTGTACTGTTAGCATGCAAAGCAGCATTTTTACCAAGACAGCAGGTTTTTGAAATTTGCCAATTAATTTAAACTAGGCCCTTAGGTACTAAAAATCAATTAAATTTAAATCTGATGGTTTTTACAACGTAGGACCAATTCTGTTTCAAGAAATTGATAGGTCACGAGGTTATAAAAGATTAGGGCATTTGGAAAATCGTGAGAAAGCCAGCCGCCATCTGCTAAGAGGACAGCTCTCAGCTCGAAAAGAAAGAATAATTGGCTCTCACTGAATTCTTTCAACCTTACAGTAAGCTCCGTCTAAATTAAAAGTACCTATTGCACAAATACTCAATGTTTCTGACAAAAAAAATTCAACGGAGAAGGCATTCCTGACAGAAAAATTCATTGGAGAAGATAGAGAACATTCCAGAAGATGTCACCTGCCTGTAATTTCAAGAGACTAAATTCTAATTTTTATTTATTTTACATAAGTGGGATTTGTATTTATTGGAACAGCATACCATTATAATCTTTTTTTTATTTAGGAACAGTTAGTTGTTAGAAGGGATTTATTCGGTTTGTTAATAGTTTAGCTAATTTGTTCACTGTTAGAGTTACACAGATAAATTGTTACTTGTTGATTATAAAGTGAATGTCAGGGGTTTATTTTATTTACCCACTCCTTTATAACAGATTATAGGGTGAGGCACTCCTTTCTGGGTGTTTCGGTTTTAGTTATCAGAGTAGGGGGGTGTCGACCTCCACTTTATAACACTGAGGCCCAGGCTCACAGCTTAGTTATGCTGAATATTATGATTCATTACTCTCTTTGCCCCTTCACCCAACCCAAGGTGGCAGTGAACGTTGATGACTTGCCCCCTCCCTCCAGCAATACTTCATACTGTCCCATGCTCTATTGTCTCCCAACCTTGTACAATGAGCTGGATCCTGTAGAAGTATTATCCCAGCATGCTGCCTCCAATCCTCACAACTGTCTTCTCCAGAGTTCCCACCACAGCAGCAGGCCCTGAGAACCCCTACAGACTGACAGTGTACAGACCCCCCACCCTCACCCCGGGACAGATGGCCTATCCTCTGACTGACTTGGATTATCAGCCCCAACTGATGAACTGACAAGACCCCTGCCCAACCTCTGAGCAGACCCCTGATTGAATTATGGCTAATCTCCAGATTGTTAAATCTGGATCTTCAGGACTGGTTGTGACCAATTTCGCAGATTGTAGTTATGCAAAACCATGGACCCTGAGCACCCAAAGTAGCCAGCTGACCAGATCCAAGTGTCTGGACTGAGGCCAGACAATGCCCTGACATCATCACTTCCATGTTCTCCCTTGATTTTCGCAGTAACCTGATTAAGGCATGCATTTTGTTTTGTCATCTACATTGGGCTCATATGCTACAATTACACAAATAATAATATTATGGGAGCATCTGAGAAAATGAGAAACAAATGCAGCATTGACAATGTTTTCCATATTCTGACACCAAAATGTAAAACTCCAAAAGTGGAGGAGGCTTAGAGAGTATAGTTGGGAACCAGGGGCCTTCCAGCAGTGGAAACAACATCTGGTCAAAGATCATCAGAAATGACTTTAACTTGAAAGTCAAGAAATTAGCCCCAAGCAAGTCCCAGGCAAGATGGGAAACTCGATTCGGTGGAAACAAATCTGAACAGGGTGACAAACTCCAAGAATAACCCGTCAACTGAAGCTGCCAATGCCGATACCATCTTGAAGAAGGATTGTCCAGTACAGTTTGGATTTGTATTTCTCTAGCCAGATTTTGTTTTATTTCTTTGGACAGCATTATATCTACACAAGTACTTTCCTTTTGTATTTGAATGACTGTCACTATCAAATGTTCTTGCCTTCTCTTACCTTAATCAAGCAGTGTTCACATTAGCTCCTCCTTTGATCAGCTGGTAGATGTGATATGTATTACAAGGATACAGATGCATTTCTTGCCACTCCCCAGATATTCATTCCCCATGGACTGTTCCTTCTAATGCCATAGTTAAAAAAATTTCTGGAATATGGCATTCTTTCAACCTCAACACTGTCCTAGATCTCTAACTTGGGTAGTAGTTGCTTGATATTATGGAGTGGCCAAAATTTCCACTGATTATTTTGCAATCTTACATGTAGATCATAAAAAGAAAATCAAATTAATGATTTTGAGATTCCCCGTTGGGAACAAATATAAAAGAATGGATTGGTCTGTCACTATTGTTCAGCTAATTGATATCTGTCTCAACTGAATGCCATTGCTAAGGCTTTAGAAATCTGCAATAGAGGCAGGTGCACCACAATTAGTTAGAAATTCTAATGGAACAGTGATTTAAGTTACCATTGATATGAAACTGTGATTAGCTGGCCAACCTGTCAAAATATCTCCGACTGAGAGTTCACTGGGTTAACCTTATTACTACAGCACTCCCTTCCGTGATGCAGGTTGTTGAGATCACTGCCTGGTGAGACAGCGAGAACCACAAACAAAAATGCAAGTGTCACATGCTGTTCAGTTGACAGGAGCTGTGCTTGCTGAAATGCAAAATATTATTTTCCCCTCTGCAAGGCATTATACCACCTACGAAACAGCATGAGGACTGACAGAACCCATCACAGAGGTGCCTTCAACATGAAAATGTTTCTCAATCTGCAGATCTTTATAAGTAGCTGGTACTAAGCTGTGTTTTATTGTGTCAGGCCTAGCTGAGGATAAATATTCAAGTCACGCAATTAGTGTTGTAATATTTTTGAGATTTACAAAAATATTATGATCTCAACTGATGTTATTATGGAGAAGTCAGATCCAGAATGAAATCTAGCTTGATAGATCATTTTATTTTTGTTTAAACAAATGGTCTTTCACTGAAGCACAAACACCGAATGCTGTACAAAGAAGTTTAGCAATAAAACAGAAGCTTACCACAAAAGAAATGAAGATAATATTGAATGAATCGAACTATTTATAGGTATCCCACATTTGTTTTCCATACTATGGGTGTTTTCCCTAAGCCCAAAAAATTCCAGAGTTCTCTATGAGAAAGCTTTGTGCACTACAATTTTTATTTTGTATGCTCGTAAACTCTCCCAATGTGAATAAAGTACCATTAACTCCCAAAACCCCCTCTGAGATATTACCATGACTACAGAAATGCAAGTTAATCATGAAACCCCTTCAGAGATACACAATATCCAAACAACAGAGTTCAAATTCAAAAATCCAAACTCAAAAATAAATAATAATAAAATATACCTATAAATCATACACTTTCTATCACAACATCATAATTACTACTTCCAATTTTAAAACACAACATCACAGACATAGTTGGAATGGAATAGTTTCAAAGTTCAACAATCACTTTTCAGTTTCCGAAACTATCTTGAAATGTTTTATTTTTATTCATTCAATGTCTATAGATTTCTGACAAGGCCAGTATGTATTGTCCTTACCTAACTACAGTCTAAAAGCGATGGGTTGGAAGCTTAAGCTCCTGGAATCTGTAAATGATGATTGTGTCTGTTTTTATGAAACTTGTTGGCTTGCTAAGCCAGTTCAGAGGTCAGCAAATCTGGAATTACATACCTGCCAGATCAGGTTGGATGGAAGAATCAAAAGACATTAGTGATTTAGATGTGTTTTATAACAATCTGATAATTTTATTGTCATCATTATTGATAATAGCCTTTCTCATTTCAATTTAATTCATTGACTCTAAATTCCCACACTTGCAACGGTGGGAATGGAACACATGCCCCTAGATAAATATGACAGGCTTTTGGATTATTAGTCCAGTAATATAACCACCATTCTACAAATAGCCTTAACACTATCATTTTTACCATTTGTACCAACAAAAGATAGCTGAATTTTGGGAAATGACATTCCAGGTAAAATACAAAAAGACAGTAGAGTACTAGATTAAAAATAGCCTGAAAGTTTTTACTGAGTATCCAAATCTCTGTTCAAATAATACAAGGTTGCTTATTCTCAAACATAAACCTGATGGTGAATGTAAGGATTTATTAAGTTAATACATTGTCTTGGACTTTTGATATTTAAACATGGTGACTGAATCATGTGATATATTTGCTGCTTTTGTGATTTTAAAAGCCAGAAATGATGGCATCTGCTCATTATGAGAACAAAGGGAGGTAATTTGCCATAAAAATGAGTTACATTGTAGAAAGGGGTTGCTGGTCTCACTAGACTAATTGATATGAATTCCCTGCCTCTCTGACCGTTAACATGTGCTGCCTCAATGATGTCTTTTTTCCCTGTGTAGAAATGAAAGAATAATGGGAGCACTCATGGACTGGGAAATTTGGGCTGATCACACAGCAGCATATTTAGTGCAGGATGCCAGATACTGAACTTCTGTGATAATTAATAAAATAGGTCTCAATGGAGTGATGAGGGAGTATTATGTTATTGGAGATGTCACCTTTTAGATGATTGAGGCTCCAATTGCCCTCGCAGGTCTGCGTAATTTGAAGAAGAGCAGAGTACCTTTGGCCAACTTTAGTCACTCAATCAACATCATTAATGAAACAGATGAATTGACCAGTTATCTCACTCATGCTCAGGTTTTGCTGAGCATAACTTGCTTGTTGTGTTTTTCTACATTGCAACAATGGCTATTCAAAGTGACTCCTTGGTTGTGTAGCACCTTTGGACATCTTGAAGATGAGATAGGTGCTACATAAATTTTCTTTTGGGCTGTGATGAAGTTGATGAAACTTGAGAATGAATGACCAATTAATGTAATGGAAACTTGCTCGTAGAAAAAAAAACTGAAAATGTTTGAACCTTTAATTTTTTTTCTTTTCTGCTCTTCCACTTTATTCCGTTGATTTTCCTCATCGAACTGGCTGCTTGTGAGGGGGCTATCTGCCATCTAGTCTCCAGTTCCAAAACTTTACTTTGGAACCAACTGAGATATTGCTTAACAGGCGTTTTTTTAGATCTCCACTATGCTCGGATATAGCTCTGAAGTAATTCTCCACTAATGCCATGGTGGGTCAACGTGGTGTTAACTATTAGTTGCTGTGGCTCAGGAGGCCAACACTGGTTGCATTTACTGCAAAGAACGGCAATAGGCTCACCGTTTCAAACTGTCTGTAGTTCCCTATCCCACTGGGGTAAAGTTCCATAATTACCTCTAAAGACATCCCAAAGTACACATTTTTCATAGATGAGCATGGGTTGTCTATTGTTCATTTGCAAATAGCTGCTTCTAACAAGCACATTTAAATAACAGATCAATCTGCTTGCTATTGTAAGTTATTAATGCTCCTAAAATAATTCAAGGCCAAGAAGTGGCAGATGGATTTTAATTTAGATAATTGTGAGGAGTTGCATTTAGTAAGGCAAATCAGATCAGATCATACTAAATGATAGGGCCCTGGGGAGTGTTTCCAAACAAAGAGACCTCGGGGTGCAGGTTCACAGTTCCTTGAAGGTGGACTGACAGATAGCCGGGGTAGTGAAGAAGGCATTTGGTATGTTTGCCTTTATTGATCAGTGCATGAGTACAGGAGTTGGAATGTCATGCTGCTGCTCTACAGGACACTGGTTAGTTCACTTTTGGAATACTGCATTCAATTTGTTCTCCCTGCTCTCGGAAAGATGTTGTTAAGTTTGAAAAGGTGCAGAAAAGATTTACAAGGATGTTGCTGGGGTTGGAAGGCTTGAGCTGCTGGGAGAGGTTAAAGAGGTTGGGGCTATTTTCCCTGCAGCGTCACAGGTTGGGGGTTGGGGTGACCTTATAGAGGTTTATAAAATCATGAGGGGCATGGATAGGGTGAATTACCAAAGTCTTTTTTTTCCCCAGAATAGGGGAGTGCAAAACTAGAGGGCATAGGTTTAAGGTCAGAGGGGAAAAATATAAAAGTGATTTAAGGGTATCTTTTTCATGCAGAAAGTGGTGGGTGTATGGAATAAGTTGCCAGAGGAAGTGGTGGAGACTGGTACAATTACAACATTTAAAAGGCATTTGGATGGGTATTTGAATAGGAAGGGTTTAGAGGGATATGGACCAAATGCTTGCAAATAGGATTAGATTAATATAGGATATCTGGTCAGCATGGACGAGTTGGACTCTATCAGTTGACGGACTGCAGACTTAGGGAATAGGTCCAACTGTGCATCACCTTTTGCAGTTCAGCCATTGCAAGACCATGCTTTTCCTTCAATTCGCAAGGTTAAATTCAAGTCTGTTTCCTGCTGAGCGGGCACCCCATTGTAAGACCTCTGCCAAAACATCAAGCAAGTCTCGTGAGCAACCAGTGAAATACATATTGGCTTTCTGACCTTACTGGGGAGAAGAGTTTTGTCTTGTTTCAGAACGTGTTCCAGGCATTGGGGAAAAAAAATTCTGTTCAATAGAAGTACTATTGCTAATCACAGAATCCCTAGAGTGTCAAAGGCTGTTTGGCCCAACAAGTCCACACCGTCTTTCTGAAGAGCATCCCACCCTAAGCCATCCCCCTGTCTTTCCCTATAACCCTACATTTCCCATGGCTAATCCACCTAATGTACACACCCTAGACATTAAGGCAATTTCATATGGTTAATCTACCTAGCTTGCACACCTTTTGGTCTGTGGGAGGAAACCAGAGCACCCAGCGGAAACCCATGCCGACATAGGGAGAATATGCGAACTCCGCACAGACAGTCACCTGAGGGTGGAACTGAAGCCAGGTCCCTGGCACTGTGAGGCAACAGTGCTAACCACTGAGCCACTGTGCTGTGAACAAACTCGTTGTAATTGAATGCAGTCAAGAATCAAAGTTTCTTGCATTTAGTCATCTCTATATTCTACAAACTTGATGCCTGCCCTTGATCTTGAGACACAATAGTTTATGCCATGCTGGTCATCCTGGTGTTAAGTATTATTTGCTGTGGCTCAGGAGGCCAACACTGGTTAAATTTACTGCAAAGAACAGCAGTGGGCTGACAGAAGGTTCTCAATTTGCTGACCTTTGGTTTTTTTTCTGGGCCCTCCTCTTGGCCAGGTGAACTTCTTATTTCCGCTGTCCTTTTCCAACATCCTTCCAAGCAGCCAGTCTCCAGAGAGCATGACCATCAGTGACTGTCAGATGCCTCAGCTGTCAGTACAATTGTTCGCCACCTTCTCCTGTCTAGCACCTCCATCGTCCAGGACTCACCACTGTACAGGAATGTACTGAACACACAGGCTTGCTACAGTAATACTGCACTGAAAATACTGGTGAAAACCTACTTTACAGACCCTTGTGAACAATGGATAACTATCAAATATGATGCTTCAAAATGTTCCCAGATATTTAATATTAAGATACAAGAGTTACCCAGAACTGCCAGACATCACCAAATTATGGTCTAAAGACAGCCTTCATGACACTAAGCTCTAATTCCTTGGTGTATTTCACATGTTAAAACATGAACTATAGTTTCTTTCATATGATGAGGAGCTCAGATCTGAACACTAAGCTCCAAATAACCTCAGACAAGAGATCTGTGTGACTACAGCAGTGCTTCACTGCTTTTATACTTGAAACTACTTGTGAGAAAATGCAACATCCAAAACATCCTTTGATCACTTTCTGCAAAATGAAAGAACCTTTTATAAGCAGTGGCAGAGAAGATGGGTATGTATGTGAGCTGCTGTCAGCTTTTCCAAAACTGATGCCAAAAATGGAAGGCTTATAGCTTTCCCTGTTGATCCTCACCTCCTGAAACTGACTGCTTGGACACCAGTTCCAGCTGTAGAACCAAGCCTGGAATTCACACTGGAGTAGAGATCCAGGATGAAGTCTTGCTACTTGTTGACTTTTCAAACTTGCCTCCTTCCTCTCTGTGACACATTGCAGTTTAGAAATCTTCACATTTCCTATTTTGTGCCTGTCATGCAACCACTTTTTTGATTGTTTGTCAATCTGGAAATAAGCCATCCGGAATTGTAAAATATGTGGTTGTCCTTGTTGTGGTCTTGTTTAATAATCAGCATATGAACCTGGATTCCAACGACGGCCGCTTAGATTTAAGAAAAACCGCATTGGCCTCGAGGCATTAGGAACTAATGGATAGATTCCTGCTTGTAAGCCCTCCATTGTGAATTCTGATCTAGAGAGAACTAAGGAAATCACATTATCTTCAGCAAAGAAGGAAAATAATGCAGATTCTGCAAATGAAAAATAAAAACAGAGAATGTTACAAATACTCTGCTGTTCAAGCAGCATTTACATCTCATTTTAGGATCGGTTATTGTTGAACAACTGAGTTTCTCAGACTAAAGACAATAGCAAAACAAAACAGGTTGATGATGACAGTCCTGACAATATGTATGTATGAAATGGGCAGATTTCATTACCTTTTGTCAAGATTTGAATAAGGCATATATAAAGGAGAAATGAGGATCATTGAGATCAAAATTGTGTTCAGAAATCATTAAAATAGCTTAGAAAACTTTTATTTTTCTCCACATGAAAATTTATGTTTTATAATTTCTGTTGCTAATTTTTAAAGCTGCTCTCTTTGAACCTCTTCAGAGAAAGGCTGAAGGCTTTCAATGAATTCATCAGCTTTGTTCCAGTTCAATGTTTTTATGCAGCCTATGTTTTATATTCATTGTTACATCTACTTGCATATCAGCATGTTAAAGTTGGTTGACAATGGTTTTTTTGATGCTGACTAGAGGCAGGAATTTAAAGTAAAATGGTCTGTTTTGAAGGCGCATTTCAAACAGAAGGCACTGATGAGGTTTTCCCATTTCTTGAGATCAGTGTAGGGGAAAAATGTGTTGGATTTCTTTTCATTAAATAATTTTTTCAGATTTTTGTTTCATCACTTAAAGCTCAGTCAAACCAAAGTTAATAATCATTCTTCCTCTACATTGGGGAAACCAAGCGGAGGCTTGGGGACTGGTTTGCAGAACACCTCTGCTCGGTTCGCAATAAACAACTGCACCTCCCAGTCGCAAACCATTTCAACTCCCCCTCCCATTCTTTAGATGACATGTCCATCATGGGCCTCCTGCAGTGCCACAATGATGCCACCCGAAGGTTGCAGGAACAGCAACTCATATTCTGCTTGGGAACCCTGCAGCCCAATGGTATCAATGTGGACTTCACCAGCTTCAAAATCTTCCCTTCCCCCACCGCATCCCAAACCCAGCCCAGTTCGTCCCCTCCCCTGACTGCATCACACAACCAGCCCAGCTCTTCCCCTCCACCCACTGCATCCCAAAACCAGCCCAGCCTGTCTCTGCCTCCCTAACCTGTTCTTCCTCTCATCCATCCCTTCCTCCCACCCCAAGCTGCACCTCCATCTCCTACCTACTAACCTCATCCCACCTCCTTGACCTGTCCGTCTTCCCTGGACTGACTTATCCCCTCCCTCGCTCCCCACCTATACTCTCCTCTCCACCTATCTTGTTTTCTCTCCATCTTCGGTCCGCCTCCCCCTCTCTCCCTATTTATTCCAGAACCCTCACCCCATCCCCCTCTCTGATGAAGGGTCTAGGCCCAAAACGTCAGCTTTTGTGCTCCTGAGATGCTGCTTGGCCTGCTGTGTTCATCCAGCTTCACACTTTATTATCTTGGATTCTCCAGCATCTGCAGTTCCCATTATCTCTGATAATAATCATTCCAAATTGCTTGAAGGGGGTATAAAAAACTGCTAATACCCTTTTGAATGACTGCTGAATTAAATGTGCCCAGGTAATAGACTACTTTTGGGATCTTACATTGCTTGAGTTCTACATTCCAGATGAATTATATTGGGTAGATTTGGTCATTTTTCCACATAAACAATGAATTTGACTGAATTAACAAGGGCCAGTACATTAAAGTGAACTAGAAATTGGCACGTCCACTGTATCACTTAGTACTAACTACTGTGGGTAATTACATTACTAAATAATGGCACATTTCTTTCATTGACCCATTTTACCATAACAACTTTTTAAAGCACAATACTGGTTCAGATGGAACCTAAAATGAGTTGGGAATAGAAAAAGTATTGGAATATGACTTTAATAATTAGTTGTAAGACCTCAAATGCTCCTTGTGTTTAAGTGTCTAAATTAGGGTTTGAGCTGTAGGGAGAAGCCGAATAGGCTGGAGATATTTTCCCCAGAGCATCAGAAGCTGACGGGTGACCTCTTGGAGGTTTATAAAATCATGACAGGCATGGATTGGGTGAATAGCCAAGGTCTTTTCTCCGGGGTAGGTAAGTCCAAAACTAGAGGGCATAAGTTTAATGTGAGGCAGAAAAGATTTAAAAAGGACCTAAGGGGTAACTTTTTCACTCAGAGGATGGTACGTGTATAGAATAAACTGCCAGAGGAAGTGGCGAAGGCTGGTACAATTATAACATTTAAGAGACATCTGGATGGGTATTGAGATTCTCTCAATGTTCTGTACAGTTGTCTGGTTCATAGCTATGTTTCACTAATTTCATCATGATTGAGGTCTGATGGAGCTTAATGGTCAAGTTTGTTCAAAAGTGAGGGAAGGGTGATGCTGTGTTTGAATCTCACTTTTAGTGGACATCCATTTCTCTTTTGGGTTCTGTCCGGTTCCCAGAGGGAGTTGTTAAGTATGTGTGGTGTTTTAACTGCCCTTGTAAAATATGCATGGAAGTTGATCCAGAACTGCTTCAGTGATGGCCATAGAGTGGGACAATCCAAACCACAGATTGCAGAATGGAGACCGGAAGGGCTGTAAGTAAGATTGTTAAAAAGATTAAAAACAAAACACCAGCACCCTTTAACATAGGTGCTGATGCTCCATTTCCCACTTTTAATTTCATTTCTAGTATGGGTGAGGACACATTTGCTGAGTATTTGGAATCATTCAAGACTTCAGGCAATTTCTTCCCCGATGGTTTGGAGGTTCCACTTCAGCTCCTTCTGAGCAAATTATTTTGGGATGATTAAACCGCAAATGGCAGAAACAATTTAAACACATGGAGCATGTGGATAGTACAGACAACACCAGTCAAATGTGAGGTTAGGTGAATTAACACAATAACGGAGTTGTTCATAGATAACACTCACTAAAAAATTTATCATCAAGGTGTACATGAACAGTTCTGAATTAGATTCCACTCATAATAAAAGAAGCAATTGTGTGGTCTCAATAAATCTATTAACCCAGTACAGAAGACTCCGTGACATGATATATAAAACATTATAGTGTACACAACAGTGGTGGAGGTATTAGAATTTCAAATCTTAAATATTGACTGACACATTGAATGTTTAAAATATTAATGAACAGTGTAGAGAAAACAAATGCTTTTCTGATTCTGGCTGGATTATGCAGGTTTGTAGCCAGAGGCAGTGATAAAGCCAGAGGGAGAAGGTAGGGAAGACTTACTAAGCAGCCCGAAGAGAGTCACTTCCCGCAAACTTGTTTCAATTCTCCTGCTTATGCCTCATACACTGGGGAAGGTAATGATAATGCACAGAAAACCTGATACACTGCTGTCAAACATTGTGTAACAAATTGAAAACCAACCAACAAATTGATGTCCTTATTTTGGGCTTTAGGCTGAAAAGTGCACACAAGTGTAAATTTAATTTGGGCACCTGAAGTAATTTTCCAAGTTAAGCTCTTCGGTTGCAGCTGCTTAGGGGGTGATTTTTAAAGTGCTAAGTTTCCAGTAAGGGCTACTGCATTTCATAACCACTAACGATAGTAGACCAGACCACAAAGAGTAGTTCAACTTAAACAATATTCTCCTGTACCTGTCCCATCACATTACACCAACGAGAGGACAACAGCGTGGCAGCAATCTGCCACCATGTTATTTATTTTTAATCTGATTTAGCAATTGACAGCCACGACAGTGCAGTTGAGTAAAGAGTTCTGACTTAGCTCAAGGCTGACTTTCATCGGATCCTGTGGTGAGAATACAAAAAGGCAAATTAAAAATTTAAGCTGACTAATTAAAAATACAATGAACCATTTCAGATAGTTATGGAAATTTTTACGATTTAGTATATCCAATTAAAATTTAACACTGCTCTACAGGTGCTTTATTTAATAATGACACTCAATTTTTTTTTGAAAACCACTTGCCCCACACAGGTTTGAAAGCCTAAGGGATTACACATAAACTCTCATTTCAAAGGTATGCTAATCCATTCTTGAATTGTACTAAACATGATAGTTATGACCTAGCACTGAACCACGTGCAGGAAAGATCACAGTTTAATCTGGATCCTCCACTGAAAACACCAATGGCACCATTTGGCCTGAGAATGTGACTAGGAAAGTATTTGCATGGAAAACATGAATATTTGGCCAGAATAACAATATGATCCCCAAAGTAAGCTATATTTTGAATCATGCTTCTGACAATAGTTAAAGAAAGTAGATCAAACAGAATTCAAAATGTCGCCAAATAAGGGTAACTAAAGAGGGAGTAGGGTCTCTTAAAGATCAAGGAGGTCATCTTTGTGTTGAACCCAGGGAGAGGGGAGACATACTAAATGAATATCTCACGTTAGCTTTTACTGTGGAGAAAGAAGTGGAGGTTAGAGAATGCAGAGAAATAAATTTTGATTTTTAAAAACAGTTCACATTACAGAACAGAACTTTTAGAAGGTCTGAGAGAATATAAAAGTGGATAAATTTCTGGGACCTGGTCTGTTGTATCCCAGAATGTTGTGGGAAATAAGGGAGGAGATTACAAGACCCCATGCAGAAATGTTTGCACCATCTATAACTGATGACTGGAGGATGGAAAATGCTGTACTTTTGTTTAAGAAATGTTATAAGGAGAAGCAGGGGAACTATAGACCTGTGAGTCTGACTTTGTGTGTGTATAAATTGTTGGAGGTGATTATAAAAGATAGGCTCTATGAACATTTAGGGAGGTAAAAAATTGCTTAGGGATAATCAGTACTGTTTTGCACGAGGAAAATCATACCTTGCAAACTTGATTGAGTTTTCTGAGGAAGTCACCAAAAAGATTGATGAGGATAGAATAGTAGATGTGTTGACTTGGACTTTAGTAAAGCCTTTGACAAGATTTGGCATGGTAGATGAATTAGTAAAGTTAGGTCATATGGGATTCAGGTGAGATTGACAATTGGATTGTCAAACTTGGCTTAACAGCAGGAACCAGAGAGTGATGTTTCAGGGTTGCTTTGCAGACTGGAGGCCTGTGACAGCAGTGTTCCACAGGGATCAGTTCTGGGTCCTCTTATGTTTATCATTTATAAAAATGATTTGGATGAGGATGTAGAAGGCATGGTTAGTAAGTTTGCGGATGACAGCAGAATTGGTGGCATAGTGGACAGTGAAGAAGGTTTTCTGAGATTACAGTGAGATCTTGATCAAATGGGTCAATGTACTGAAAAATGCCAGATAGAGTTAAATCTGGATATAGCATCTGTGGGGAGAAAGTAGAGTTAATGTTTTGGGTACAGTGACTCTTCTTCAGAACACAAACTATACTGTTCTTAATTACAGAATGTTCATTTCTTTCATCCAAGTCATTAACATATACAGTAGATAATTGTAGCCCCCGCATTTATCCCTGTAACTCTCCAGTAGTTACAAGTTGCTTTCCTGAAATTGGTCCCTTATCCCAACTCTCTGCCTTCTATTAGTTGGCTAATCCTCCATCTTTGCTAATATATTACCCCAAAAACCATGGGCTCTTATCTTGTTAAGCAACCATATTTGTGATACCTCATCAAAGTCTTTTTGGAAATCCAAAAAAAAATCCACTGATTCCCCTACATCTATCCTGCTTGTTAATAAATTCTGACATGTTCGTAATGAAAGATGTTAAGATGACTAACCTGCTTTTTGCTTCTTTTCATTTTTGAATATAAGTGTTACATTGGTAATTTTCCAAACCTCTGGAAATTTTTCAGAATCTAAGGATTCTTAGAAAATTACTACTAATTCATACTTCTTAAAATTTATTCACGGGATGAGGGTGTCACTAGCTAGGCCAACATTTATTGCCTATCTCTAATTGCCCAGCAGGTAGTTCAGAATCAACTGTATCACTTTGGGTCTGGAGTCACAGGTAAACCACACCAGGTAAGGATGGCAGCTTCCTCCACTAAAGGACATTAGTGAACTAGGTGGTTTTTTTTCCTAACAATTGACAATGGATTTGTGGCCAGTATTTGATTCTTAATTCCAGATTTTCAAAAATTGAATTCAAATTCCACTGTCTGGATTTAAACCCAGGTACCCAGAAACTTACCTGGGTCTCTGGATGAAGTCTAGTGATAACACTACCACACCATTACCTTCCCTTTAATTAATCCAGTATTCTGTAGCTACTTCTTCTAATATCTTAGAATGTAACCCATCATACCTTAAGGACTTGTTAGAATTTAGAGCCATTGTTTGTCTAGTACCTTTACTCTCTATTCACTGTTATTGTATTTATTTCCTATCCTTGCTTTCCCCTTTGTTATTTAGGATTTTTGAAATGCCAGTAGTATCTTCTTCTATGAAGGCTGATAGAAAGTATCATTTACACCCTTCTGCTATTTTATGGGTCCACAGTATTATTTTCCCAGCCTCATTCTTTAAAGGACGCATGTTCACTTTAAACTTTGATGTTATTTGCTAATTGTGATGATACTGTGGCTTTAAGAGTTTTTTTTACTGGTTTCTTTTAAATAAAAGATTGAATGAGAAGTGTCAAGCAGTCTATGGTGACGTAAGCAGCTTGTGAGGTCTTGAGGCAATTTAAAAAGTTGGAACAATAGAAGCAGCCTGGCCAGGTGTGGCCATATCTCACAGACCAGGATTTCTAGGTTTTTTTTAGATTCTTAGGCTTACTTTTAAACAAAAGCTGCTGGAGTTCCAAAGAAGTAAAAGCTTCTTTTTCCTCTCTATTACAATTAGAAGCTGAGGTTTCTCTTCCCATTGCAAGCATTGCTTGTGGGAAAATCTGATTTTTGAATTTGCTGTTTTGCCAAGAGGTGGGTTTATGAAATGTTACTATATTGGAACAGTTAATTAGTAATACTTGCTATATCTATTATTCTGTTAAGTTTTCCAGTAGACTTGATTTACACTAAGTTCTTTTTTTTGCTGTATTTTAACTATAGTGTTTGAATGAATTGTATTTTGCTTAACGGAGAATAGTTTGACCAGACAAGTTGCATCTGGAACATAGCAATTGTCTTTAAAATAAGAAAAAATTAGGGTCTAATCTATCTTCTTAAATATTTTGAGGGGGTCTGGTCTGATCCATAATATAGTTTACCCTCAAAGATTATTTTTCCCTTTTTATTACTTCTTTGATTTTCTTTTTTTGGTTTTTAAAACGTTCCTAATCCTCTGTCTGACCACTAATCATTACCACATAGTTCATTTTTAGTTCAATTTGATACAATCCTTAACTTTTTGGTTAACCATGGTTGGTTGATCCCTTTAAAAGAATTCTTCTTCTTCACTGGGATATATCTACGTTGTGAGCCATGAACTATTTTCCTTCATATCTGCCTCTGTACATCAACTCCTGGAATTCATATCTATCCCAGTCCACTTCAGTCAACTCTGCAGTGGTCCTGACATAATGGGAGAGAATACATTGTTCCAGTGCTACTTCTGCAGCTGCAGGTGATATTCTATTCAAGAGATTTTCTTCCTTTCTGATATCATACATCAGGGCAGACATTGACACAGTCATATATGCTTAATCTCCTTGCTGCCACTCTTTTCATTAACCCACAGCACGTAGGCAGCACTAGCTGAATCATAGAAACATAGAAGATAGGAGCAGGAGGAGGAGATTCAGCCCTTTGAGACTGAACCGCCATTCTTCATGGTCATGGCTGATCATCCAACTCAGTAGCCTAATCCTGCTTTCTCCCCATAATCTTTGATCCCATTCACCCCAAGTGCCACATCTAGTCACCTCTTGACTGCATTCAATGTTTTGGCATCAACTACTTCCTGTGGTAATGAATTCCACAGCTCACCACTCTTTGGGTGAAGAAATGTCTCCTCATTTCTGTCCAAAATTGTCTACCCAGAATCCTCAGACTGTAACCCCTGGTTCCGGACACAACCACCATCAGGAACATTCTCCCTGCATCTACCCTGTCCAGTCCCATTAGAATTTTATAAGTCTCTATAAGATCACCCCTCATTCGTTTGAACCCCAGCAAAAATAATCCCAACCTGGTCAATCTCTCCTCAGAACCGCCATCCCTGGAATCAGCCTGGTAAACCTTTGCCACTCTCCTTCGAGAGCAAGAGCATCATTCCTCAGAAAAGGAGACCAAAACTGCACACAATATTCCAGGTGTGGCCTCAGCAAGTCCCTGTATAACTGCAACAACACATCCCTGCTCCTGTACTCGAAACCTCTCACAATGAAGGCCAACATACAGTTTGCCTTCTTTACCGCCTGCTGCACCTGCATGCTTACCTTCAGCGACTGGTGCACAAGGACACCCAGGTCCCACTGTGCACTCCCCTCTCCCAATTTACAGCCATTTAGGTATTAATCTGCCTTCTTGTTTTTACTTCCAAAGCGAATAATGTTAACATTGATGCAAATTATATAGCAACTGTCATTTTGCCCACTCCCCCAAACTGTCCAGATCATGCTGAAGGATCTTTGTACCTTCATCACATTTCACCATCCCACTTAACTTGGTATAATCTGCAAACTTTGAGATGTTGCATTTTGTCCCCTCATCTAAATAATTAATATATATCATGAATAGCTGGGGTTTAGCACCAATCCCTGTGGAACCCCACTAGTTATTGCCTGCCAATTTGAAAAGGACCCATCAATTCCTACACTTTGTTTCCTCTGTGTAAACCAATTTCCCATCCATCTCAATACACTTTCCCAATTCTTTTGAGCTTTAATATTTTATGTGGGACTTGTCAAACACTTTCTAAAAGTCCAAATATAGTACATCAATGGCTCCCCTTTGTCAACTCTACCAGCTACATCTTCATAGAACTCCAACAGATTTAGCAAGCATGATTTCCCCTTCATAAATTCATGCTGACTCTGTCTGATCCTGCCACTGCTTTCTAAATGCTCTGCTATAAAATCCTTGACAATGATTTCAAGAATTTTCCATAGAACTGATGTTAGGCTCACTGGTCTACATTTCACTGTTTTCTCTCTACCTCCCTTTTTGAATATTGGAGTGATATTCGCCATCTAATTTTCCAGAGTCTACAGACTCTGGATGATGACCACCAATACATCCGTTATTTCTATATCTACTTCCTTAAGTACTCTGGGATGTAGATTATTAGGCCCTATATATTTATCCGCCTTCAATCCCATCAATTTTCCCAGTACCATTTCTCTACCATTGTTGATCTCCCTTAGCTCTTCCCACTCACTAAATCTTGCTTCCTCCAGCAATTCTGGTATCTGATTTGTGTCCTCTTTTGTGAAGTCAAAACCAATGTAAGTATTCATTTCCTCAGCCATTTCTTTGTCATATACATTCTCCCATTTCTGTCTGTAGGGGACCTACATTTGTCTTGACTAATCTCTTTCTCTTCACGCACCTATAGAAGCTCCTAGCATCAGTCTTTATGTTCCCTGCAAGCTTACTTTCATACCCTATTTCCCCCTTCTTAGCTAATCTCTTGGTATCTCTGCTGAATTCTAAACTACTCCCAATCCTCAGATTTATTATTTTTCTCGGCCAATTTGTATGCTTCTTCCTTGGATCAGATACCATCTCTTACTTCCTTTGTCAGCCATGAATTGGCCCTCTTACCCATTTTGCTTTTGTGACTGACAGGAATAAACAGTTGTAGCAGTTCCCCTATGCTTTCCCTGAATGTTTGCCATTGCCTATCCACTGTCGTCCCTTTAAGTAACTCTCCTCAATCTATCGAGGCCAACTTTATTAAGGTTTAACATTTTAGACTCTGAATCAACAACCTCACTCTCCATCTTGATAATAAAATTCTATCATGTTATGGTTGCTCTTCCCCAAGGGGTCTCATGTAGCTAGATTGGCAATGATTCCCTTCTGATTACACTGTCCCCAGTCTAAGATGGCCTGCTCTCTAGTTGGTTCCTCCACATATTGCCCAAAAAAATCTCGTATAGACTCCAGGAATTCTTGATCTATGGCATTGTGACTAATTTGATTTGCCCAATCTATGTGCAGGTTAAAATCACCCATGATTACCAATGTTCCCTTATCACATGCATCTCTAATTTCCTGTTTAATGCCATTCTCGACATCACCACTGCAGTTTGGGGGTCTATATGTGACCCCAATTAATGAATCAATGTTTATCACCACATCCCTAGTTGCCTTTGAGAAGGTAGTGGTGAGCTGCCCTCTTAAACCACTGCAGTCCATTGTGAGTAGATACATCTACAACTGGGGAGGGATTTCCAGGGCCTTGAACCAGCGACACTGAAAGAATGGCAATATGTTCCCAATTTTGGATGTTGAGTAGTTTGGAGGGGAGCTTGCAGGTGTCAGTGTCCCATATATTTGCTGTCCTTGTCCTTCAAATTGGCAGTGCTAGAACAAGTTAAAATTTTAGGTCAAGGTATAGCATAATAAAATGAGGTATACGCAAAAATGAGTTTTGTTGGTTAAAAACCTTGCAAATTATTAAATGCAGAAACTGGAATGCGAGCTTTCTTACAACATTAGAGATTGCAAACCAACCTAAGGAACAGAAAACTCTGTTTCGAATTCACCCACTCAGCATTAATTCTGTTACTTTTTAAGAGCAGAGTCTTGTTGATTTCGTGTATTATTAGCTAGGTTCTTTGAATATTTTAGTCCTTCATTCAATGTTTCTGAATGACTGTAATTAATGGATGCAAGCAAAATGAACATGAATTTTTTTGTGAAATCTTGAGTGGCTCACTGGTGAGTGGGTGTTGGGGATGCAGGAGGGCATGGATTTAAGATTCTTTTACAACCTTGTCTTTTAATACTGAATTCGTTGTGTGGAAATCGCATACCATTTGATTTCAAAGCGGCATCATCTTCTCACCAGCAAAAGATTGCCTTTTGGAAAGTTATGTAGTTTAAGCTACGTCTGCAGTATATCATGCAGATGAATCCCATCCCACCAGCACTATCCTACAAAAATTGAGAGTCGAATATTCCATTAAATGCACATTATGACATCCCAATCAAATCTACATTGCACTGTCCACCCCCTTAACTGACGGAAACTGAAATTCTCCACACTCAACACAAAAATGTGTTTTCACTGACCACTAGTACATCTGCAAGTTTACAAATAAAATTAACTCTGGTGATCCTAAACACCATTAATGCTGGTGATGTAACAGTGTTTCAGACAATGGCAAACTAGTTATCTTTCCTGAGATTATCATTTTCATTGTCCATCTTCTGAGTATACGTATTTGCATGCTGTGGCAGAATTATACCAAAGGTGTAGTACTTATATTGCTCACACACCAAAATGAAAACATTCCAAATATTAGATAAGAATGCTAGCTCATCTATTTGGCAAAAGAATTCAGTATATCTATCAACATGCACAACTGAACCCTTTATCATTCCTTGCCTGGACTTTTTCATTGAATTCCCTCTCCAGAACTTGCTTTCATATATTTGTCAGCATTTATCTGATGGTCTTTCTGAAACTAATACCAGTTTTGACACTTATCCACTTGAGTCTGTGCCTTTTATTCCACAAAACTGCATTTGTACTTTACTTACTCTGTACCATTTACCATCAGATGTAACTCTCTCTATTAGGTACCTCTCGGTCAACTCCTTTCCTTTTATCAGTGAATGGAATGTCAAACAGACATTTTAAATTAAAAGGCCCACCAAAAGAATATATGATTAGTATTTAAATATATTAGCATTTGAAAATGTTATACCAGGCTGTAAAGAAAATGAAAATGAATGCTTTCAAGAAGATATTTTAGAACTGAAGTGAGGAGAAATTTCTTCACTCAGAGAATGGTGAGCCTGTGGATACTTTTTCCATAGAAAGCAGTTAAGACCAAAACATTGAAGAAGGTATTAGATATAGTACTCAAGACTGCAGGGCTCGAAGAGTATGGGGTGAAAGCAGAAACAGTATGCTGAGTTGGATGATTAACTATGATCATATTGAATGGTGGAACAGGCTCAAAGGGCCGAATGGCCTACGCTCACTGTTAGTTTCTATGTATTTATTAAAATGATACACAAGAAAACAGCGTGCAGCAACAAAACTGTCTTGAATTCCTTATTTTGCTAATTTAACTCATGCAAAATCACATAAAGGTTATGGATTATCATTAAATGTGAATCAGTGTCTTGAGGCTACCTTTTCGGTAGTATTAAATGGGAAGTTGACATGCCATTAAGTGGGAACATACTGAGAAAATGGAGCACAAAGAAATATACACAAAATAATAAAGTCACCCTAGTCCCACTCTCTCATTAGAGAAAAACAATTAGCAGTGAGTTGAATGTGAGGGTCACCAAACTTCAGGCAAGGTGTGGGGTTGAGAAGGTGGGATCTTCATTGTAACCTCAGCCGGTACAGAAATTAAGCCCGTGCTGTTTACATTTCCTCTTTATTGCAAACCAGCTGTCCAGTCAACTGAGCTAGCCAACCCTAAATACACTGCCTCATAACTTAAGCACTCTACTTATTTCTATTCTCAGTAGAATAATATATGGCATTTTAACATGTAAACCTTGTGCAGCAATTTTATTGTCTTCCATTATTATAAGGTCAGCAGCGTCTCTATCAGTTTTATTTAGCATTACAAATGAATTGTGAAGACAATATTTTCTCTGTTAGACGTCTTCCTGGCTGTGGGATTTCCAGCTCTTTTAGCTCTTCTAGCTCTTCTCCACTAAAATGGATTACTGTGTTTTCCAACTGACAGTATTAGTGAAATAATCTGAATCAATGTGAAGCCCGAGAGGTTATTCTGAAAGTGTTAATATTTTAAACTGCTTTCAGATGAAAATAAATCTAACAGTTTGTGTAGGAAAAGATCCCAAAATTGACCACACAGCAGCAGAGTTTAATTTTCTCAGGGGGGGGGGGCCTATTGAACCTGCTCATCAATTGATAAACCTCCAGTGAGCAAAAGCTCACTTAAAATTGTAGCACAATGCAGAGCTGTGAAGTGGGAGTTTATTTTTAGCTTGGTTTAGATGTTGTAACATACAATCACATACTCAGCTGCTACCTCCTTTTTGAATAATTTGCTTTTCCTCAATTTCTACTCTAAGCTAAAACAAAAGAAAATCACTTTTCAATCCATTACCTAAAGTAAGCTTATGACTTTCCTTTTAGTCAATCATTCCTTCATCTTTGTTCCAGAAATGGGCAAACATGTATTAGTGCACTATGAATGAAGTGTTTGGAAGAGATTATCTTGTCCCTCTAAGGACAAGTTGCAATGCAAAAGCCATTGATGCAAAACCACAGCAAAGCATAAACTTTCATAGTTATTAAATTATGATTACCTGGTACACCATCTTTTCCATTTAATCAGTTAATTTATTTGTCCGCCTTTGAATCACTAAATACTATCAGACAGCAGTAAGCAGTGCTCCCATTCAGCTTTAGGTATGAAAACATTGGAAATTTGTTCACAACACTGGAATCAGATCCTTCAGCCAACTTGGGTACTTCGGAGGTACATTAACAGCAACTGGTTCCAATATTATCATCTGAAGTCAGGCCTGATGATTTGCATTACACGATGGATCACTGTTCTCCCCAGTACTAACTCATTAATACTTCGGATAGAACAACAACTAGAATTGCTTGGGGTGGAATTGTGAATTACGTTGTGCATGAAATTTATGTTCTCTGATTCTGTTGATGCAAAACATCAAAGTTCACAAGCTTAATTTGGTGTCTTTCCAAATATCTTTGAGTACAGCCTTTTTTACATACACTGGTGATTTTCTTTTAGTTAAGTGATTTGAAAGAAAGCACACATAGTTCACAGGTGCAGTAGTTAAATGAAAAGAACATTGAACCAAGAAGCTCACATATAATTCAACCCTTAACTGAAGCCAACCATTCTGATCCTTTTTAGAGTCATGGAAATATACAACACGGAAACAGATCCTTAGGTTCAACTTGTCCATGCCAGCCAGATATCCAATGTAAATCTAGTCCCATTTGCCAGCATTTGTCGTATATCTCTCCAAACCCTTCCCATTCATTTACCCATCAGATGCCTTTTAAATGCTGTAATTGTTCCAGCCTCCACCGCTTCCTTTGGCAGCTCAGTCCACACACACACCACCCTTGACAGGAAAAAGTTGCCCCTTAGGCCCCTTTTATAACTTTCCACTCTCAGCTTAAACCTATGCCCTCTAGTTTTGGACTGCCCTGCACTGGAGAAAAGACCTTGCCTATTTACCCCATCCATGCCCCTCATGATTTTATAAATCTCTATAAGGTCATTCCTCACCCTCTGACACTCCAGGGAAAATAACCCCAGCCTATTGAGCATCTTCTTGTAGCTCACACCCATCAATCTTGGCAACATCCTTATAAATCCTTTCTAAACTTTTTCCAGCTTCACAACATTCTTCTTATAGGAAGGAGATCAGAATTGCATTCAATACTCCAAAAGTGGCCGAACCAATGTTCTGTACATCTGCAGCATTATCTCCCAACTCCTATACTCAATACGCTGACCAATAAAGGCAAGCATACCAAACGCCACCTTCACTACCCTGTCTATCTGTGTCTTGACTTTCAAGGAAATATGAACCTGTGCTCCTAGGTCTTTTTGCTCAGCAACACTCCCCAGGACCTTACCATTTCATCTATAAGTCCTGCCCTGGTTTGCCTTTACAAAATGCAGCACTTCATATTTATCTAAATTAAACTCCATCTGCCACTCCTTAGCCCATTGGCCCATCTGATCAAGATCCTGTTTTACTCTGAGGTAACCTTGTTCACTGACCACTACACCACCAATTTTAGTGTCATGTGCAAACTTGCTAACCATAGTTCCTATGTTCACATCAAAATTATTCATACAAATGAGAAAAAACAATGGACCCAGTACCCAACCGTATGGCACATTGCTGGTCACAGGCCTCCAGTCTGATTCCTGTGTCCAATTTTACGATGGAATTGCCTATATGAGCGTGATTATACATTTGGGCCAACAATGACAATGCTTCTTGTAGGGTGGGATAGGGAGATGAGGGAACAATGCAATTGTTTGCAGCACAATGGAAAATGTTGATCGGAACCACACGCAAACATTGAGATTTTTAATACGGTGGGGGTTTTTTTATTCATTCATGGGATGTGGGCATTGCTGCTAGGCAGCATTCATTGTCCAACCCTAATTACCCAGAAGGCAATTTAGAGTCAAACACATTGCTGTGGGTCTGGAGTCACATATAGGCCAGACCAGATAAGGATGACACATTTCCTTCCCTAAAGGATATTAGTGAACCAGAGGGTTTTTTTTTCCTAACAGTTGACAATGGATTCATGGTCATCATGAGATTCTTAATTCCAGATATTTTATTGAATTCAAATCCCACCATCTGCTATGGTGGGATTTGAACCCAGGTCCCCAGAACATTTTCTGGGTCTCTGGATTAACAGTCCAGCAATAATACCACTAGGCGATCACCTCCCTAGTAAATAGTTACTGATACATATAGTATTTCATGCGAGGCTGGTAAGACAATGATTGTTATATGCAGTGGTAATTTATCATTCAGATAATAATAGCCACGCATTTCAGAATACTGTCAGAACAACTCTAACTGATTGGATCCAGGACAGTGGGAGGGTGTAGGCTACTAGGTGGGTGAGGGGCCAGGATGCCATGAATGGTTGATAGTGTAGAATACCAGCTGTGGTAGGGGCTTGATAGCCAGGAGAGTAGATGATGGGCTGGGGGGAAATGTGAGGGGTGGGTGAGCTGCCAGGTGGTTGGGTTACAAGGTGTGTGGGTAATGGTGTTAGGGAGAATGTAAGTGAGGGGTAGTGTGCCAGGCTGTTGGTGAGATTGTAAAGTGGGTCAGGTGCCAAGGAGTATGCTTGGGTATCCATGGGACAGGTAGATCAGGAGTTCGTGGGTGGGCATTGGATGGTATCCAGGCTGCATGGCCAGTATGAATAATTGTGGGGCTGATCTCAGTTTTATGGTTAACCACAAGTGACAGCAGCTTTTAAATATTCTAGCTTTACCTTGGCTAACTAAAGTAAGTCAGAGCCTACCAAGGTGCTTTCAAGGATATCTATGTCAGGCTCCTACTTATTGACTACAGCACTGCCTTCAACACCATCATTCCAAACAAAGTTAGCTGTAAGCTCCATGACTTATATTTTGATCGCCCCCTGTGTAACTGGGTCCTTGACTTTCTGACTCATTGACTGCAATCAGTAAGAATAGGTGACAACACTTTCAAAACTGGTGTCTCTTTTGGAGGCTTCCAGAAGTAGACGAATTGCCTACGGGAAGCTTAAATTTCTGGTTATTTACCACATTGCATCCTGCTGGACATCTTTCGGGGTGCATTCTGGTTTCCAACAATCGGAGACCAGAAAAAGTGGGCTAAAGTATTTGCTTAGCTTTTTGTTGTTGTTCCACAACATTATTTTGAGCCTTGAAATTCTGCATTTAATATTAAAATGAACCACTTGAGTCTCCTTTTTAAGCACATCTTTTTTTAAAAGTGGACAGTGGAATACCATGTGAATGCCTAGGAGATGTCCATCTTTAATGACACCAACAGTCAGTTCTCGTCTTCAGTTTGAAAATTATAGAAGCAGATTATTAGAACAAAGAGAACATAGAACAGTACTGTACAGTACAGGCCCTTTGGCCCACCATATTGTGCTGATCTATTATCCTGCTCCAAGGTCAAACTACCCTGCATATCCTACATTTTACTATCATTCTTGTGCCTGTCATTCTTCCTCCATCATAAGGTCAGAAGTGGGGATGTTTGCCAATGATTGCACAATGTTCTTCACCATTCGTGACTCCTCAGATACTGAGGCAGTCCGTGTTCAACTGCAACAAGGTCTAGACAATATCCAGGCTTGGGCTGACAAGTGGCAAGTAACATTTGTGCCACACAAATGCCAGGCTATGACCATCTTCAATAAGAGACAACATAACCACTGCCCATTGACATTCAATGGTGCTACCATCACTGAATCCCCTACTATCAACTATAACTGGGTGTTATCATTGCCCAGAAACTCCAGTTGGACTCACTACAGCGAGTGACTACCTCCTGACTCCTCAAAGCCTGTTCACCATCTACAAAACAAATGTCAGGAGTGGTATGGAACACTCCCCACTTGCCTGGATGAGTTCAGCCCCAACAATACCCAAAAAGCTTGACACCATCCAGGACAAAGCAATCTACTTGATTGGCACTACATGCACAAGCATTCACTCCCTCCACCACAGATGCTCAGTAGCAGCAGTGTGCACTAACTACGAGATGCAATGCAGAAATTCACCAAAGATCCTCAGACAGCACCTTCCAAAACCATGATCACTTCCATCTAGAAGGACAAGGGCAGCAGATATATGGGAACACTATAATCTTCAGGTTCCCCTCCAAACCACTCACTGTCCTGACTTGGAAGTATATTGCAGTTCCTTTGCTGACACTGGGTCAAAATCCTGGAATTCCCTCCCAAATAGCATTGTGGGTCGACCTACAGCAAGTGGGCTGCAGTGGTTCAAGAAGGCAGCTCACCACCAGCTTCTCAAGGGTAACTACAGATGGGCATGAAATGATGGCCCAGCCAGGGGTGCCCACAAATGAATTGAACAAAAAATGTGGTTGACTCTGAAGTGTCCAATGAAATGGCTGAGCAGATCAATCAGTTGTACTAATCTCTACAAAACCTGAAAAAATGAAATTGAACCAGATGGCACCTTAGGAACCAGAAATGATAATATGAAAAGTACAGTGCTGTTGACCCTGAAACTCCTCCTTACTAACATCTGGGGCCTAGTACAAAATTGGGCAGAACTGCTTCACAGACAGATAGTCATACAGAAACATATCTTACAATGTCCCAGGCACCACCATTACCATCCCTAGATACGTCCTGTCCACCGAGCAGAGTCGGGAGAGGGTTTCCCTAGCAGTCCTCAACATCGTCTCCGCACCTCATCACTTCTCACCGGATCAGGTTAAACACAGGAAAGGAAACCTCCTGCTGTTTACCATGCACCATCTTCTCTCAGCTGATGAATCAATACTGCTCCATGTTGAACATGAGTTGGAGGAAGTATGGATGATGGTAAGAATGCAGAATGTGCTCTCGGTGGCACATTTAAATTTCCAGCACAACTGATAGACCATTGAAGGATATTTCTGCTGGACTGAGCTAGTGGTCAGGAACCAACAATAAAGGAAAATCATACCTCACCTCATTCTCGACAACCTGTCTGTCGTGGATATGTGCGTACCAAAATCATCGCTGAGTGTCCACCCACCTAATCCTTACAGAGAAGAACCTCCATCATCACATTGAACATATCCTGCATCAATTTGCGTGATGTCACCACCGTGGTAAATGGAGCAGACTCTGGACAGATCTAGCCAGTAAAGGCCGGGCATTCATGAGGTGGTGTGGACAATCAACAGCTGCAGAATCCTGTTCCAAACATAATTTGCTAATTCATAGCCCGGCATATCCCACCATTCAGCTATTACTATGGAGAAAGAGGATCCATCTTGCTTCAATGAAGAGTGTAGGATGTCATGCCAAGAGAAGTGCCAGGTTTACCATTGCTTGATGCTGGGTATAATAATCATACAGGTACAGCTGCTCACAGCTACCATTTCCACGATGGTTCTGAAAATGCAGGCCCCCAACTGGTTAAATGTGAAAAATATTTTGAGTGGGTTTCAATTAAATATGACTAACCTAGGCACTACATTGCAGCAAATTTAAATTTTTAGCTATTGCCATTATGTTATAAAACAGGCTAAATTATGTAAAAGTGATTTGAATAAAATAATGCCTACAGCATTGTATAGAACAGATAGCTCATGAGTAACTTTTGACTAAATGTGTAAACTCCTGTTTCTGAAGTTCTCCAGCAGCCTAACTTGAAACACAGAACAGCACAACATCCAGAGGGCAATGGCTAATTACTGATGTTGCTATTAACAAGCCTGACCTATTGATTGGTTTGGACAAATAATTCTGTTCATCTGAGGCAAAAAGGGATTGAAGAAGAACGCATCAGGAATTGGTTATCTTGCTTTGGACCTGATAATGATTCAGCGACTGTTTGTTGCTCTGATAAAAGCCAGGGACCAGCAACAATGTTTCAATACTTCTGTATTATCCTTAGATAATTCTCTGTTTCCTTGGCACAAATAGAACATCATCAATAACAATCTTAAGTTGCTTTGCATTTTATTTTACTAAATGTGCAAACATCTTCTCCTCCACAGCTTGCAAAGTGTACTTACTTTGAGATGCTTGCATATGTTCACCGAAACAGATTTCAGAAGTAACATAGAGACATACATGCTATTCAGTTTAAAACATGCAGTAAATATACTTCTTTATACAAATAAGAGAACAGTAACAATTTTGCAAGCATTGTGGTGAATCAAAACTTGGATGCGTGCACATGGAACATGTGATAAGTGTGCGATATTAGAACTGATTGTAAGGGAGTACCTTTTGATATCAGATATCAGAGTGCAATGCAATAAATATAACCATAGCATGGGGCAATGGGTAAACAGCATGTGTAAATGGTTAATTTTCACTTGCAGCAAAATGGTACAAATTAAATAAATTAGATCTAATGTTTGTGTTGCAGTCTTAAGAAGTGACTTGTATCTATTCTCATGGGTTTGGCTGTTTGAATTTTATCAAATGATAAAAACAATCCGAAATTTGAAGTTTATGAAGTGCAGCTTCCAATTGTTACTGTGTTAACTTCTCCACTGGGACCAAACCACAGCATAAACTTTATCTTCATAGGCATTTAACAGCACTGTGGTTGTCATGAGTTATGTTTACTGCAGTTTGGACACAGCAGGCAACTGCCACTGAATGCTGCGCTGGTTTGCAATGTAAATGTCTTCATAAAATCATGATAATAGTTGAACCATAAAACTTTCATACAACCACCCCACAATGCCCAAAACAATGTGCAGAATTACAAGAGAGAAAATGGCTTCCTGACTATATTGAACCAAAACATAATGGGAGCCTGTGGGAATGATTACTTCAAACTTATTGACTTATACAAATCAGATACAGTTTAGTATAGTGTAGTTCATGCATCACATCCTTTATTTTAGGCAATTATAAACCAATAATTCATTTAAAACAGTTATTCATTTCATTAATTTACATTATAGACTGGAATTAACTGGAGCTAGTTTTGGATGAACAGTTGATCCAACTACGTTCTGAATTTGCCATCAGTGATCAGTTTCACTGCAAATGACTCATTTCATTAGTATTTGGCTTGATTTGTTGTGGATTCTGACTGAGGACTGTCTCAGGTTCGATTTGTGGTCTTAGTCCTGATAATGCAGAGACTTTGCAATTAGCCATAGCATCCTGAAGTAAGAAGAGAAAAGTAATACTCAGGCCCAAAATTCCTCTTCTTGATCATTTTACCAGCAATTTTCAAAGGCTATTTCTCTTTTCTAAACTTGTGACGACGATTGTGAAGCAGTGGTATCCCCTTCATGGTTGTATAGACAGCTGACACTTGGGGCAGAATCTTACAGGGCCTGAACAATCTACGCGAGAGCGGAAAATCTGGGAGAATTGTGTGAGAAGTTATTCTCGATGTCAAGAGCAAGTAGCTGCATTTTCCAACAGTGTTCCAGGTGTTGGGACACGGTTCTCGCAATGGAATGGCGAGATGCCTAATAAATAATATGGTTTATTATTAACTCAGAGATAGTACAAACTGCTGATGCTGGAGTCAGAGATGACACTGGAGCTGGAGGAACACAGTAGGCCAGGCAGCATCAGAGGAGCAGGAAGGCTGATGTTTCGGGTCTTTCTTCTGAAGAAGGGTCCCGACCTGAATTGTCAGCTTTCCTGCTCCTCTGCTGCCTGGCCTGCTGTGTTCCTCCAGCGCCGCACTGTGTTATCTATGGTTTATTATTTGTTGCTGGCCTTATTAACTGCAGATCCCACCTTGTAAATTCGCAGCTGGTAAATATTCCTCTGCTACGAGGAAACTAGATGTTGACGATCCTGACACAAATGCCAAAGCAGTTACCTACTGACTCTAGTTCACCATTTCCTCCTCTAGACTGTCACCTTGTACAGGTTTGTGTGCAACAACAGGTACCCAGCTTGCGGAATAAACCAGGGCTGGTCACTTGCTCTCTGTGTTCACTTCACTCCCTTTGAGCTGTCCTGGATACTCTCAGCATCCCTACATTACTTGCCTTACTTTGGCTTATGGTGGTGTGCCCCTTCAGCCAGAGTTACCAGGCTCTCAGTACCTCTTGTCTTTTAGCACAGATACAAAACCAGGAAGCTTGTCATGAACAGTCATCAGTCAAGCCAAGGGAGACCCTTCAATCAGAGGGTACTGGCTCAGTCAGTGAAGAACAGCCACTAACCTCCAATCAAGGGTGTGGATACAGTCAGTCAGCCACTCAGGGCACTCAGGGTCAGGACCCTCTACTTGAAATGGGTGAGAAGCAGAATGTTGGACAACTCATTAGCCATTTTGGCTTTTTCTGCCCTATTGTGAATTGTCTTCTCCTGGAATAATGGAAAGGGAGGTATGAAAGAGATAGAAGTGAGTGGCAAAGCTGCTAAAAAAGGTGGTAAGGTGTTCTGAAGGAGCAATTAAGCAGCACAGAAGCTATACTGGGTTAACAGTGTGGAGGGAAGCTGAAGAGGATAGCAAGAGGGAAAAGCATGAGCCTTAGTGGGGGGTGTTGGAGAGAAGATGTTCGCTCTTAGCCTGGCAGATCAGTGAACGTCATTGACCTTCCACCTACAGGGCTATACACTGACCCCGATGGCAACCTTGGACCACGTTTACATGGCATATTGTGGTGGCTTCCTTGTCTGCATCACCCCATCCACCAGGACCTCTAGGTCCCTGCCTGAAAATTGGGATGCTCTGCCATATCTGAGGCAGATATTGGCAACCAGGGAGTGGAAGTCCAGAGTAATGGTGCTTGTCTGGATGCACAATGTAAAGACAGTGCCAGTGACAGAGATGGCGCTCAGTTCTGGAATACCTAGGAAAAGGCGAGTTCTTCTGGCTTAGGTGAGTTTGGTAAAATAGCACAAGAATATGCACTGGGCCTCGTGGGGAAAAAAAAACTCCATGAAACTCAACAAAACTGACAATCTGCCAAAAACAAATTCCACCTTTGGTGTCAACTCTTAAACACCAATGACCACTTGGGTGCAATAATAATGGTAACTGGTACTCTTGACATTATATCCCTGAGTGGCTTACCTCAGTATAGGAAGGCAGTCAAAGACTTAAACAAAAATGGAATACAGCTTCAACATTCATCAAAACTGTCAAAAAATGATTTTGTCGTACATAATGGTTTTTACCATGCCCTTGTTAGTGAAAGAGATTGATTGATCATTTTGAAAAAGGGTGGAGCTCTTAGTTTGACCAGTTGTTTGAAGAGAGCTCTGTGGAGTTCCTTCTGCTGTAGCTGTCTGAAGGTTTTCAGTCACACTCTAGCTACATTTTGGCAGCTCAGAAAATAAATCACCAGCTCGGAATCCTGAGGGAACAGTAAAGCATACAGGACAAAATAAGACAATGCAAATACAAATGACGCTGGGTCATATTGGACAAAGACTGATCATGCCAGTTAACTGGTGTAAAACCCATCACTGAGCACTTTAGTAATTCACTGACAAACACACTACCACAACCAACTTTGCTGGAGAAGAATACTTATAGAGTGATGTAAAGATCATTATATGTGCAGTAAGTGTTTTAACTTTCCATATTACATTGACAAACTCAAAAAGGATCAACATATTACTTCATTTAGTAAATGCAATGGTTAATTTGGGTGGTTGTTTTTTAAAATTGCCCTTGAGTACAGCTCCTTTGATACCCATTCCTCACATTTCCAATCACTCCCTTTCATCTATTCTATTCTACCAGGGTGGCCTCCGTAAAAAGAAATACTTTGATTCCTGCAAGTGAGAAAGTTTACATGCTTAAAAAGGTCAGAATAACTTCTATTGATCCACTAAGCCAGCATAAAGCACTTGCTAACAATAATAGTCTTTGCCAATCTGGAAACCACCATCAAATTGGCTTCAATATAAAAACAAAATTGTTTTGGTTCCTTCTCCCATATTGCTAACATTCCTCTAATTAAAATGGGATAAAAGTGGTTTGAGCATTAAACACATTTTCATGATAAATACCTGGCAGGGAAATGTGTAATGTGCTTGAACATATATTTTAAAAGCATAGAAACTTGGAAACTAAGAGCAGGAGTAAGCTATTCGGCCCTTTAAGCCTCCTCCCACCATTCAGTATAATTATGGATCGTCATCTATCTCAATGACACATTTCCAATTCCCATTCCATACTCCTTGATACATTTAAAATCTAAAAATATATCTATTTCTTCCTCGAATATGTTCAGTGACTTGGCCCCCACAGCCGACTGTGGTAGAAAATTCCGTGGGCTCACTATCTTTTGCATGAAGAATTTTTTTGTCATCTTAAAAGAAAATAGTCAGTCAGTACAAAGCAATACTGCCCTGCTTTTAACATGAACATGTATGTTATTAGTTTTAACATCTCTGTAAAACCTTCCTGAACCACTTCTCTAGGACAGCTCATGGCTACAGCTTTAGTTCCTTGTAATGACGTTAGCTGTATTGGTTGTTAACATTTGCTGTTTAAAATCTCATTTGTGTAAATCTTCACATCTGAAAATAAGAAGAAATCCTTAGCTAACAATATTATTAAGAAACCTAGATAGCATTATGAAGGAATTGCAACTCTTGTGTATTGACATCATCTGGATACTGAGATAAATAGATTAATTGTTCACCATCACATCCTCACAAAGTATACTTTCAAGTGGTGAAATGGTGGCGTAATGGTAATGTCACGGGGCTAGTAATTCTGAGGCCAAATTAATGCTCTGGGGACATGGGTTCAAATCCCACCATGGTAGATGGTGAATTTTGAATTCAATTAAAAAATGGAATAAATAGTTAGGCAGTTGTCAGTAAAAACCCATTTGGCTCACTAATGCCCTTTAGGGAAGGAATTCAATACCAGCCTTACCTGATTTGCCCTACATGTGACTCCATACAGACAACAGTGTGGATGACTCTCAAAAGCTCCCTGGGCAATAAATTCTGACTGAGCCAGTGACACTTGCATCCCTTAAACAAATAACAAAAAATTGAGAAATGAAAGCAAGCTGCAGGAGGTAACTTTTTTTCTTACCGTCTGTTCTTACAGAACTGATGAGGCTGTAAATTGCAACTTAATCTGTGATAATTCGTGCAAACGCATATGAGAGCCTCATACTTCTTTAGATGGCAACAACATGGGAACTTGGTCAAGCTGCAGCACAGGATTAGATGCATGCTAAGTAGTTGCTATGTACTGGAGACAAAACTACGTAATGTCACAACTAATGGGTTGGATCAAGTTACGAATGGTGGTGAGAAATTAAATAAACAACAGAAGAACAAACACTAATGGATGAAGGAGTACAGCATATCAGAGCAAAAGATATGCTGTGAATTGTGCTGCAAATAACTCAACTACTGAATCCTCAAAACCTGTCAACCAGTTACACAGTCAGCATTGTGATGGCATTCTCTCCACTTGCCCTAAGTAAGCGCAGCTCCAACAACACTCGGAAAGCTTGACAATATCCAGCTCAAAGCTGGTCACTGATTGCCACCCTATCAGACACCATAAGCAGTCACAGTGGAGAAGTGTGTGTCAGCTAGAAGATGCAATGCAGCAACTCAATGAGGTTCATTCACTGGACTTTCTAATTCCCCAACTTGCATACCCTTGAGATCAAGGGCAGAGGATGCATGGGAACGTCTGCTCCAAGTCAACCTCCCAAATTACACATCATCCTGCTTTGACTCTTTATTTGCTGTTTCTTCACTGTTACTGGGATAAAGTCTTGGAACTGCCTCCCTGATACCCATGTCAAGCGTAACTACACCATGTGGACTGCGGCAGTTCAAGGCAATGCACTATCTTCTCAAAGGCAGTTCAGAATTTGTAATAAATATTGCACATACCAACCAACGATTTTTTTTTAAGTATAACTTGCAAAGCATTGCAGTCAGCAACAGCAAAACAGCCTGCTTTAAACTCATTCCCAATTAGTTATTTCATAACCTGCTCCCAATATTAGATTGTCACATTTTCTCTTCTGTCATTTTTGTAGCAGAGGTTTTCACACAGTAATACTGTCATGTTATTTTAAGTTTTTTTTTCAATAAAATAACCCCAGGCCAGAGAATGATTCAGGAACAAGCAATTTATTTTGGGACCATAACCATTAACAAATACGATGTGATCAGCTCTATATTTTCTCATTTTGTTTTATACTTTTATAAACTATAAATTGGTGTTGGTAGCTGTAACTGGTTTTATGAGGGGTTTGTGTGCTGCATTCATTAGGACATGCAGCAGGCTGGTATGGATTCGCAGTCTTTGTCTGTGTTAGACTACAGCATGACCAGAATATGATTGGATTGATTTTCATCTGCTCTGCCAGGCAGAAGGGCAATTAAGGTAGCATGGCAGCACCTTCTACCTTATTCTCAATATCCTTCAGATCTGTTATTTTGATTGTGGCCTTGAAATTGGTGAAAGCTTCATTAGCCCATTCAAATTGGAGCCCTGCTACGACAATAGGATGATGATGTAATTTTAAATTACAAATGTTCTGAGTTTCTGCTTAGCAAATTTATTATTAAAAAAGAAACCTTTGTCAATGAATTTTGAAAAGGTGAGGGGAGTTGATTAAACTCCTCCTGGCTTGGCAAAACTGGATTCTTGGGACGTTTGACTCACAATGGCCCTTCTCAGGATTGCCTGCCTGTCTTCTCAATTTACCTCCATTAGATAGATTTCTTGCTGAGTTTCCGGATTTCGAGTCCCTCTGACATGTGAGCTGCTCCAAATTTGTAAGTAAATTACTGATGTGATCATAACTGAGTCAAACAGTTGGTGAGGTCTTGAAGCATTTAACATGGACAATGTGTCAGGATTTCACATGGAATTCTAACTCAACTGTTCTAAAATGACTCAAATAGAATATTGTGTAGATCTTACGATTACTCAGCTCAGTTTGAAATGTCAATTGTCAGAAGATAACGTTCAACGGAAAGAGTAGGCTGGTGAAGTTACCAAACAGGGCTACTTGTGTACTGAATGGCATAAGCAGCAAGTGAAAGAGCTAAGCAATCCTACAACTAATGGATCAGGTCTAACCTCTGCAGTCCTGCCACATCCAGTTGTAAATGGTGGTAGACAATTACACAACTCACTGGAAGAGGAGGCACCACAAGTGTCCCATTCCTCAATGATGGAGCAGTCTAGCACACTAGTGCAACATTAAGGCTGAAGCATTTGCAAAAATATTCAACTGGAAATGCCAACTGAATAATCCATCTCGCCCTCCACCAGTGGTCCCCAGCATTACAGATACCAGTCTTTAGCCAATTTTATTCACTCGACGTAATACCAAGAAATGGTTGGAGGGTGGATACTGCAAAGGCTACGGGTCCTGACAACATTCCAACAATAGTACTGAAAACTTGTGCTCCAGAGCTTGCTGCTCCCCTTCCAAGCTCTTCCAGAACTGTTACTACACTAGCATCTCCCTGGCAATGGGGAGAATTGCCAAGTGACGTCCTGTGCATAAAAAACAGGACAAATCCAATCCGGCCAATTAGCGCCCCATCAGTCTACTCTCGATCATCAGTAAAGTGGTGGAAGGTGTCATCAACATTGCTATCAAGCAGCATCTGATCAGAAATAGCCTGCTCAGTGACGTCTATTTTGGGTTCCACCAGGGCCATTCAGCTCCTGACCTCATTACAGCCTTGGTTCAAACATGGACGAAACAGCGGAATTCCAGGGGTGACGTGAATGAGACAGCCCTTGACATCAAGGCCACATTTGACTGAGTGTGACATTAAGGATCCCAAACCAAACTGGAATCAATGGGTATTTGGGGGCAAACTCTCCCCACTTGTTGGTGTCATACCTGGCTCGTAGGAAGATGTTTGTGGTTTTTTGAGGCCAGTCATCTCACCTTCAGGACATCTCTCCAGGAGTTCCTCAGGGCAGTGTCCTCGGCCTAACCATCTTCAGTTGCTACATCAATGACCTACCTTCATAAGGTCAGAAATGGGGTTTTTTATCGATGACAATACCCAGGCTTGGGTATTGGCAAGTAACATTCAAACCATACAAATACCAGGCAATTTAATCACCACGCTCTTGATCCCTGGTGTTACCATCACTGAATCCCCCACTGGGAGTTACTATTGACCAGAGTCACTGCTGGATTAACCATGTAAACACAATGGCTACAAGATCAATTCAGAGGCTAGAAATTTTTTGAGAAGATTTTGAGAAGGCTAGGAATACTGTGGCAAGTAACTCATCTCCTGGCTCCCTAAAGCCTGTCCATCATTGACAAGGCACAAGTCTGGAGTGTGATGGAATACTCCCCACTTGCCCTGGATGGAGGCAGCCCCAACAGCATTCAAAATGTTTGACACCATCCAAAACAACACAACCCGCTTAATGGGCATCACTCCACAAACATCCACTCCCTTCACCACCGATGCTTAGTAGCAGCAATGTGAACCATCTACAAGATACAGTGCTGAAATTCACCAAAGATCCTTAGACAGCACCTTCCAAACCCACGATAAAAAAGTGTGAAGCTGGATGAACACAGCAGGCCAAGCAGCATCTCCAGGAGCACAAAAGCTGACATTTCAGCCCTAGACCCTTCTTCAGAGGGTGATGATGAAGGATCTGATGAAAGGTCTAGGGCCAAAACGTCAGCTTTTGTGCTCCTGAGATGCTGCTTGGCCTGCTATGTTCATCCAGCTTCACACTTTGTTATCTTGGATTCTCCAGCATCTGCAGTTCTCATTGTCTGTAATCACCTTCCAAACCCACTTCACCTAGAAGAACGAGGGCAGCAGATACACAGGAACATCACAACCTTCAAGTTCCCCTCCAAGCCACTCACCATCCTGACTTAGAAATATATCACTAATCTTCACTGTTGCTGGGTCAAAACCCTGAAACTCCATCTTTAGTGGTGTTGTGGGTCAACTCATAGCACAAGGACTGCAGCAGTTCAAGAACGCAGCTCACCACCACCTTCTGCAGGGCAACTAAGGATGGGCAAGAAATGCTGGCCCAGCCAGCGATGTCCACAACCCATGAGTGAATAAAAATATAATAAATTTCCGGTGACACTATTCCTTTTGTGTGAGCAATATCACCTTTCAAGGACACTGTCAGATTTGGCTGTTAATGTCAACTTAAGTAAACAGTGACTCACAAAAAGAAGCCTAAAGCTTTAACACCACCTCCCCAGGCACTGCATGCATACACATATATATGATATGTGTGTAATTAAATACATAGTATTTTGAAAAACAGAATGGTATTAAGACTTTGTGCATAGTGGATAGCTAAATATTAATTGTAACATGCTTGTGTTTGATCCTGGAAATGACCATGTGTGATATTATTGAGTTCATGTCAAATTCCTGCTAATTTAAGAGGGGTTAATAAATTGAAAATGGATGAGAGTTAGTGTTTCATTTAAAACAGCAGAAGATAAGATTTGATGAGAATTCTTTAAAGTTTACATGATAAAATGTCTCAAAATCATTCCCAGACTCGACAGTCACGATTTAGAACATTTCTTTGCCATTGCTAAGAAATTACTGTCCTTTAAGCAGCCCAGAATACATATTACTGTACATGTTATTATTTGAGCAGTGTATTCGCTCATTATTCTGGCCATAACCGGATGGAAATCTGTTAAACAAAACGTGCAAAATGGTTAAAAAAAAGCTTGCTATAGTTATTACATAAATAAAACTGGTACAGAGAATAAACGATGATTTTACAAAACTGCACTTACAGGACTGTGACCTGCTGGGAGCACATATCAGAAAATCACACGCTGATCACTTCTTTTTTTCATCCACATTACATTGTTTTTAAGACAACTCTGAAGCACAACCGAGCAGTATTGTCTATAATGAACAAATTGCAGATTTCACAACAGTTAGCCAGAAATCCCAAATGAACACTAGGCTCGTTATTTTGTACACAAAAGTTCAGCTAGCTCTGCATTCATGATACCTAACATGTTGCTGTACTTCAATCACTGAGGGTTGTACTTTTTACAGAACGTTCACAAAAAGGCAAGGTCGTGAAAGGAGAGCACATTCTTATTGATGTGGCACAATATGCATTACAATAAAGAGTGAAACTTGCCATTCTCATTCATATGTGGAGTGCAATTTTACAATAGCACAACAGGGGGCAGGGGACTCTAAACAGCTAATGACAGGTAACAGTTTTAAAGCATATTGCATGCTAAAAATGGACAAGAGGCACATAAAATAAATTTGCTTTTTAAATTATGTAAGATTTAGCGAAACTTCATTTTGCCATTTGCACATGAATTTGAGATGTACCTTTTTTTTATCTTAAATGATTGAATGTCCTTAAGGCGGGAATATGACACATTGCATTTATAACAGTTTTGTGCATTTAACTGTGTTACCATAATTGGAAATAATAGTTGTGATTGTCAACCTGGTATATCACTAACATATTTCCAAATATAGCTCATTTAAATATACATTAATGTTTCCTGAAGCAACACATTTGATTTTCAGAGATAGTAAGAATTCATTTGCAGTTTAGGAGATGTATCCAGCTTAAGATTCAGAAAGTGCAATGATTTAGCTCATATATTTGACTAACGTGGCCTGGTTGTGCAGTGTACATGAGACAATAGTCTAGCTTAACTAGTTTAGATTCAGAGACCTCTATTTGTAAACCACAGATACTGTAGATCTTCTCTCCCCTGTTGCTATGGATTTTTTTTTGACCATTGTGCAATGTAACTGCAGGGTTAATTATGGTCACTTACTCTGCTGCCTCATCCATCTTCCTTTTGCCAGGAATGGGCAAGTGGAATAAATTTTAAGTGACTTCAAAGACCATGACCATCCTTTGTTGAAATGTGAGGAGGTGTGTTTGATGCAAAATGAAATGGTAAAATAGTCTGCTTCCCCCAAGGCATTCTATATATCGATCCAGACAAAATAAAAAGCAAATGTGATCACTGAATGCAAATGTTGGTGCTAAGACTGGCTTCTGTATTTGTGACAATGTGTGGGAGGGCATAAAGATCTGCGCAGGCAACAGAAGCATTTTGAGTTTATTGCTGCTCCAAATTGAAATTAAATACAGTTTATTGAGAGATTACAGCACTATCAAGATAGGTCTTTCCCAATTGTCTGGCCTATTCTGCGTAAATGCAGGAGTTATACTGAAATTGTGGGCTGGACTTTCTCAGAGTCAGCGACACTCTGGGAGGGGTAAAGTGTGTAGCATTCAGAGCCTGATTCTGAGGGACCCAACCCCCTACCCTGTATCCACCAATGTTTTGTAGTGGCCTTTAAGAGTGTGAACTAGTTCAGTTTGTTAGCCCATACCCTGCGCTCCTGACTTGACCAGCTCCATAGTGGTGATCAACATCCCTGGAATTTTCAAGGGGTTGGGCCAGCTTTTCCAAGTGTCATTCATGGCATCTCAGAGGATTGTCTGGATGATGACGGGATAGTGTAGGGAGAGGGGCTTAGATTAGTTCACAGGTCGGTGCAACATCGAGAACCGAAGGGCCTGTTCCGCACTGTCTTGTTCTATGTTCTATGAGAGAACTGTTTGAAAGACGTTCTACACACCTGTCAAGTTTCACCTCATTCTCTAGCCTGTGCACTCCTACACCACAATGGTCTTTCATACCTTCCAAGCCAATTAATATAGAAAAGCTGTTCAACCACTGTATGTAGAACCAATAAACTCTACAGCAACAATAAAATATATTTAAATATGTTTGATAAAAAGTAATTCATTCACACCTTTCCACTTCTTTAAAAAAGTTTTGTTAATATGATAGAATCCCTACAGTATGTAGAAACAGGCCCTTTGGCCCAACAAGTCCACACTGGCCTAAACCCACCCACTCTACACAATAAAATTATCAATTGCCCATACCCTTTGAAATATCAAAACAGAAGTTGCTGAGCACTTGAAATCTCTTCATCTTGCGTAACTAAACATTGTGCAATTGACAGTGTGGGGCATAGGGCTGGATCTATCAATCAAGAAATGCTTTTCCTTCAGTTTAGCTGATTCAGTTGTGTAATGGATGTCTGGACCTTCAACCAAACATACATTATTTATTATCTGTAAGATGACTGAAACAATCGAAGCATGAGGAGCTTTATGGATGGGCAGACAAATATAGCTTTATGACCCAGCCATGCCACCCTGCTGTGGTAAATAGTTCCATGGGTTCACTTCCCACTGAAAGAAGAAATTCCTCCTCAGCCTAGCCTTAAATGTTTGACCCCTTACTCTGAGATTATGCCCTCTAGTCCTACAAGGGGAAATAGCCTCTCCACATCTGTGTGCCAAGATTAGTTGCTTAAAAATTAATGTATCTGACCTTCAATATTACATGATTTAACACAGGCAACTGGACATTAATTTCATCTAAATATATTGATAAGATATTACTTTTTTAAATTATACAGGTAATTTATGTTCTCCAGACATCGGCCAGTGCTCATCACAACCATGCAAGAATGGTGGAATTTGTGTTGAAGGACTAAATGACTACGTCTGTCAGTGTCAACAGTATCCTGTGATGTATGCAGGGAAGAATTGTGAAATACAGCTTGATGCCTGTCATTTTAACCTATGCATGAATAACAGCACCTGCCAGAGTACACCAGGAAGCCTGCTGTACAACTGCACCTGCTTACCTGGGTTTGGAGGTACTCTGTGCAACATTAACATAAATGAATGTGAGAGCAATCCTTGCCGAGGAGTTCATGTTGAATGCATAGATAGAGTGAATGGATACAATTGCCTGTGTTCTCCAGGATATGAAGGGGAAAACTGCACAACGGAAACGAATGAATGCCTTACAAACTCCTGTATGAACAATGGAACCTGCTTGGATGGAATTGGGAATTATACCTGTGATTGTCAACCTGGTTACACAGGGATCAACTGTGAAAACGATATTGACGATTGTGCATCAAATCCTTGTTTAAATGGAGCTCTGTGCCTTGAAGGGAGAAATGAATATAAATGCTTCTGTGTTCCTGGATATCAAGGGCCAAACTGTGAAATTGACATCAACGAATGTGCGTCCAGACCATGCAGAAATGGAGCCACGTGCATCCATGATGTGGATCAATACTTATGTGTCTGTCCTCCTGGCTACAAAGGTAATTTCTGCTGTAAGATGTAAAAAAATTAAATGTACCAGTCATACTGCAATTTAGCTATGCTTCTTACAGAAATATTTTGCAGAATGGTTATGTCAAAACTGTGTACATTAATCCTAGTTGAAATAATACTTTGGCACCTTGTGTTTGTCTCAATGTTAATATTTACTTTGGAGAAATAGAGATGTTGGTCCAATCTGACCTTTAGTATCTTGTAATAACGGTTCCAGATCTAGGATTCAGTAATTACTATCCCTTTTGCACACAGATTTATATTTAAGAAAAGGCTATCAAAATATTCATTACCACATTGAAGTACCCCTGAGAGAATCTTTTGTTCAGAACATTTTGTTCAATAATACTGGCCCAAAGGTGTTAAAAAAAATCTCCCTAGTTTGAAATCATCCTTATTCATTACACATACACGTAACCACCAGAAAACCATTACGAAACCAACTGAAATCATTGTCATAATTTTTGTCAGGGTAGTCTGTAGCTAACCAGTAACAGCTGACAATATGAGCTTGCCAATTTGTCTACATGGGCACCTCATCTGTTGTCCCTGTTATGCTTAGAAATTACGTTAATATCAGCAGTTTCCAGAAAGAGAAAACACAAGTATAAATGGCAGTCTAAACTTGGAATAGGCAGGAAAACTAAATGAAAGTTCAAATGGCATGCTTTGCAACGCTAAGCAACCAACAGACAAGGTCAACCCTCTGCAACAACTAGTCATAAATGACGGTGGACAATAAAATAACTAAAGGGAGGAGGCAGCTCCATAACTATCCTCACTGGCAACATGGTAGAGACTGGCATGTCAGCACAACTGACAAAGCTGAAGTGTTTGCAAATCTCTTCAGGAAGGGCTGCCAAGGGGAGATCTCCAGCATCATAGATCTCGGTCTTCAGACAGTGCAATTGATACCATGTGACATCCAGGAGCAGCTGAAAATGCTGAAGACAGGAAAGGTTATTTGGGCCCTGACAATATCCCAGCTGTAACACTACAGACAGAACTAGGCGAGTTTCTTCAGGACCACAATAATAGCTACCTAATAAAATGGAAAATTCCCCAGTTTGCTTGTGATCGCAAAGTGCAGGAGAAATCCAAATTGATCATTTACTGACCTATTGATCCAGCCATTCACAATCAGCAGTAAAGTGATGGTGCCCTCAACAGTGCTCTCAAGTGGCACTTACCCAGTAATAACCTGCTCACTAATGTTCAGGTTAGAGTATCACCGAGCTCCACACCTCACTGTAGCCCTGTTTCAAATGTGGACAAAAGAGCTGAATTCTAGAGGTCAGGTGAGAATGACTGCCTTTGAAATTAAGGCAGCATATTTGACTTCATGTGGCATTGAAGAATTCTAGTAAAACTATTGTTGGTGGAAATCATGGAAATATTTTCTTCTCCCTAGTCAAAGGGAAACAGACTGCAATTGCTGGAAGCCATTTATTTCAGCCAAGTATCCTGCTGCAGGACTTCTTCAGGATATTGTCCTGGACTTGTCCATTTTTGGTTGAGTGATGTACTTCCTATCATCAGTTCAGAGGTGGTGATGTTGAATGGTGATTACACAATGCTCAGTTGCACTCACAATTAATAGATCATGAAGCAGTCCATACCAAAAAGCAGCAAGTGGAGAACATTCAAGCCTAACAAGTAACGTTCAACATACAAGTCCCAGGCAATGATCATCACCAACAAGACAGAGAATCTGACGATCTAATCTAGACAAACAATGAGATTACCATCACTGAATTTTCACTATTGGCATACCCTCAACCAGAAACCTGACTGGATCCAAGCCAAATAATTATTGTAGCTACAGGTACAGAGCAGTGGCTGGGAATTTAGCAATGAGTAACTCACCTCCTGTTTCACCGAAGCCTGCCCACTATCTACAAAGCCCAAATAAGCAGTGTAATGGGATACATCCCATTTTTGGATGCATGCAGCCCCAACAAAACTCATGATGCTTAATGTCATCCCAAATAAAACAAGTTATTTGATTGGCAGATGCCCTCAAATGAACTCTTGTTCCATATCACCGTCAGGTGTGTGTACCATCTACAAGATGCACTAACAACTGGTCAATGTTCCTTTCAGAGCATCTTCCAAACTCTCAATTTGAAGAATTATGCAGCAGGTATGTGGGAATGCTATCACTTGCAAGTTCTTGTACAAGTCTCTCACCATCCTTATGTGGAAGTATATATGGGTTCCTTCACTGCTGGGTCAATACCCTGGAATTCCAGCCCTAACAGCACAGTAGGTGTATATGCACTTTTGGGCCTGCAGTGGTACAACAAGACAGCTCACCACCACCTTCTTAAATATAATTGGGGATGTGCAATAAATACAGGCCTGGCCAGCAGCACTAACACTACACTGCTGAGCAAAATTCACTGAGCTGATTATTTTATACCAATCATGGGGCAAAGACAACATTCTGGGACTCTGCTTTGTTTATTTCATAGCTGATAGCCCACATCATAGAATCCCTACAGTGTGGAAATAGACCTTTTGGCCTAACAAGCCTATGCTGACCATCGCAGCATCCCACCAAGACCTATCCCCCTACAACCCACCTATTCCTAAACACTATGGATATAGCATAGCCAGTCCACCTAGTCTGCACATTTGTAGACTGTGGGAGGAAACCAGAGCACCCAGAGGAAACCCACATAGACACGGGGAGAATGTGCAAACTCCACACAGACAGTTGGCTGAAGGTGGTATTGAACCTGGGTCCCTGGTGCTGTGAGGCAGCAGTGCTGGCCACTGTGCCACCGTGCCATCCCACATATTTATTTTCACAATTATGATTGCAAAGTGAAACTGCAATCACTTTGCTCCAACTATTAAAGAAATGTGACAAAATATATCCACTGACAGCCTATTTTCCATTTCCTCTTCCCAGAAACGTTTTCTCAGTGCTACATTTACAAACCTATATAAAGGTGGCCTTTGAATGAGACAAAGTTTCAAGTTAGCCACTAAATATTAATTCATTCTCGCAATGTATGATGCCCATGTGTTTGAAAAACTAATGTTTTCCTGAATCAGTCTTATACAATTTGGCTGTTGAGTGACAATGATACCAGAAGCTAGGGATTGTGACAGCTTTCAGAAAATTCAGGAGCACACTTTGGCTCATAAACACAATCCCACCAATTTACAGTGAGTTGAATTGTTCATCCAACTAAATGTGAATGAAACTTTTAAAAGAAAATACAGAAACAACAGAATCATAGAATTCTACGTCTCAGAAGGACCATTCAGCTTAAGTAGTTCACTCTAATCTCTTTTTCCTGCTTTCATTAATTGTCCTTTTAGAAAAGTATCCAATTCCTCTTTAAATCATTATCAAGTGTCTAATACAACTACCCCTTGCGATAGAGCATTTCTGTTCTCAATTATTCTCTGTGTGCCTAGCTTTCCCTTTTGTTCTTCTAGTATAATCATGAATTTATGTTCCCTACTGTCTTATTCACAAACTATGATGTGGAAGTGCTGAGGTGAACAAAATAGCACAACACTGGGTTATAGTCCAACAGGTTTACTTGAAAACACAAGCTTTCAGAACCTCTCTCCTAACACCTGAATGCTAATGCCTGAAGAAGGAGATTTCTGACCTTATTCACAAAATGGTGGAAAGAATCTTTCACTAATTATTTTCTCAAAAGTCTTCATTTTAATCAAACAAAATCAAAATTCCATAACATGAAATTAAGTACGTTGTGGAGGGACTGGTAGAAAAATAGTCTATGTAACTCCAGAGATAACAAGGTGTAGACCTGGATGACACAGCAGGTCAAGCAGCATCAGAGGAGCAAGAAAGCTGCTGTTTTGGGTCTGGACCCTTCTTCAGAAATGGGGGAGGGGAAGGGGATTCTGAAATAAATAGAGGTGGGTGGTGGTGGATGGAAATGGATAAAGGAGCAGATAGATGGAGAGGAGAAGGACAGGTCAAGGAAGCAGGGATGGAGCCAGCAAAAGTGAGTGTAGGTGGGGAGTTAGGATGGGGGTTGGTCAGTCCAGGGAAGACGGACAGGTCAAGGAGGTGGGGATGAGGCTGGTTGGTAGGAGGTAGGATGTGGGGGTGGGGGTTGAGGTGGGAGGAGTGGATAGGTGGGAGAAAGGTCAGAGAGGTTAGGGAGACGTGGACAAGCTGGGCTGGTTTTGGCGTGCGGGAGGATTTTGAAGCTTGCGAAGTCAACATTGATACCATTGGGCTGCAGTGTTCCCAAGCGAAATATGAGGTGCTGTTCCTGCAACCTTTGGGTGACATTGTTGTGACACGGGAGGAGGCTCAGGATGGACATGTCATCCAAGGAGTGGGAGGGGGAGTTGAAGTGGTTGGCGACTGGGAGGTGCAGTCGTTGGTTGTGAGGTCAGGCCCAGAGATATACCAAGTTCAGGTAAGTGCAACAGTACACAACAAGCATGTGGACCACATGAAAGCTGCAAACTCACAAATGGTGTTGGAGCAAAACATGCCTGGCTCCTCGACTACCTTTCTGACTGTTCTGAAACCCATGGGTTCTCTGTCTTTGTCAAGCATTGATGTTACCATGGAATGTGAGATGGGCACAGTGGAAGTCACTGTGACAACACCTTTGCCACCCGAAGAGGAAAATGAATTTCTTCTGAAATGCTTTGGGCACAAGATGTGCACTACTTTGTGTTACGTGTCACCCCGATCAGAGGCAGAGTTGGAGGAACCTGACCCAGTGCTTAAAAGCCGCAGGCAGAGTTCCAATAAAAAGAACCGGCCTATGTCCTTGGACTCAGAGGGGGACAGATATAGTCATTATAACGAGGCCAACCAGGTGGACCTCATAGAAAATGAGTTCCCTGACTGGGGCTGTTAATCTGGTCCAATCAGGGAGTCTTGTCTCACAGATAAGAACAGGAGTATCAGAGATTCTGTTCACTCTGAGAGCTGGCTTTGAGGAACTTGTCAAGGACTCTTAATGTGTAAATAAAGGATGACTTGGTGACAGCATACCAACCTCTGTGATGTTATTTCACCAATGGCTCCTCCTTCCTAATATTGACGTGGCTTAGAACATTAACAACCCCTCTCTAAACTTACTATCATCCAAGTCTTTCTGCTTGGTGAATACCAATGCAAAGTATTAATTTCCCTGGAGGGTCAGAGTCTGAGCAGTGACCTCATAGAGGTTCATAAAATCATGAGAGGCATCGATAGGGCGAATAATCAAGGTCTTTTCCCCAGAGTAGGGGAGTCCAAAACTAGACAGCGTGGATTTAAGGTAAGAGAGGAAAAAATTTAAAAGGGACCAAAGGGACAACTTTTTCACACAGATGGTGGTGCTTGTTTTGGAATGAGCTGCCAAGGGAGGTGATGGAGGCTAGTACAATTAAGAAAGGTATCTGGATAGGTACATGAATAGGAAGGGTATAGAAGGATATGGGCCAAATGCTAAAAAGTGGGACTAGATCAGTTTAGGATATCTGCTCAGCATGGACATGTTGGACTGAATGGTCTGTTTTTGTGCTGTACAATTCTATAACTTTATTCATTAGGGACTTCACCAACTTCCTCTGGCTACACATTCCCTTTGTTATTGACTGGATCTGCCATTTCCCTAGTTGTACTCTTGCTCTTAATATACATATAAACTGCCTTGGGATTCTCCTTAATCCTACTCGCCAAGGACATTTCATTGTGGCTGTCTGAACTTCTTTTTAAATCTCTCTGCTGTTTCCTTTATACTTGAGCAGTGAGGATGCAAAGTAAGGATTAAGAAATTGGTACTGGGGGAGGGGATAAAGCTAGGTTTGGGGGGAGTAGAGAGAGAAGCTGGGATTGGGAGGGGGAAGAGGGACAGGAGCTGGGATTGGGAGAAAGAAAGAAGGCCACGAAGGGAAGAAAATAACATAAAACTTTTCAAGAAAGAAACGCTGACTTAATTGGAAACATGAAAATTGAGTTAATGAATCGAGATGAAAGTTGCAGGAATTCAGGAACAACAACACGAAGGGAATGTAATGCATGTGATTGTAATGAATACTGTCTATTGTATTATTTAATATTGAAATTTCATTTCATGAATATTGCATTTATGTGTTATCACATTTTTTGCACATTATGAATTACATGAGGTACTGTGACCATTTTTGATACAAACATGCAATAGCCTATTTGCATCCTCACCAATCCATGGGGTATATTTAGAGGGATGACGTTTTGTGCATTGAAGTGTGCCAGTTATTTTTTAATGATGTTTGCTTCTAGTGCTAATTTAGGCCCTGTGCTGTCTAGGAAATTAACGTTTTCCTTCTGTGTTGTGGCTTTAAGTTTAATAGAAAAGTGGTGATTATTGCTGGTTTCTTCACATTCTGCTTCTGTGAGAGTCCAAGTAGCAAACTATATCAATGCAAATCCATAAGGTACTGTAGCTAATGATTGTATCACCTAATGAAGGAACCAGTGAGCCTGGAAATCAAGAACATAGCCCTTAAGAAATCTCAAGACCCCTCAAAAACAAAAAAAAAAGCAACTTAAGTGAACACATTATTTAATTTTAGCGTAGAACCAAACTTTTCTTTCTATATTTGACTGAGAAATTGGATGTACTCATTTATGATCTGATTAATTTCTTGTTTGACAATTGAGTTAACTGACTACGATCAGGAGAATGAATTTACTGATTTATTTGTAACGGACAATTTGTGACCATCATCCACATTTTCTCCATCTCCTGCCTAACTAAAATAGCTGGTGTTATATCAGTATTTTAGAGTCTGGAAAGCTACAGCTGACATTCTTATGCAGCAAATTGGAAATGTTTCCATATTCAGCAAATCAAATCCAGGACCATGGTAAAGTTGTGAATATCATGACTATTTTTGGAAAATACTGATAGCCTACTCTTTTTTAGAAAAACAATGAATTCTGAATTATCATAATTAGTCATATTAAATCATATCATTAAGTTAATTGATTAAAGGTTCAACAGAGTCCAGCAGGCTTGCCAACTGGCTTCAAAAACAGAAGTTGCTGGAAAAGCTCAGCAGGTCTGGCAGCATCTGTAAAGAAAAAAAATCAGAGTTAACGTTTCAGGTCTGACCCGATTCTTTTCTTCACAGTTGCTGCCAGACCTGCTCAACTTTTCCAGCAACTTTTATTTTTGTTCCTGATTTACAGCATCCGCAGTTCTTTTGGTTTTTATTGCCAATTGGCTTGCTGACTATGGACAACTGATTTTCTATCAGCTCTTGGTTCAAACAGGAATTTGAAGAGATTTTTCATTTAAAGAAGTTCATGATTAGGAAAGGTTTAGACGGATATGGGTCAAGCGCAGGCAGTGGGAGAAGGGTCTGGGCCCAAAACGTCTGCATTTCTGCTCCTCTAATGCTGCTTGGCCTGCTGTGTTCATCCAGCTCCACACCTTGTTATCTCATATTCGCCAGCATCTGCAATTCCTACTATCTTTGCAGGCAGGTGGGACTAGTTTAGTTTGGCAACATGGTCTGTGTGGACTGGTTGGATCGAAGGGTCTGTTTCCATGCTGTAAGAGTCTATGACTGTGTGAAATCAAGTTTCCATCACACTACTATTCAATCTGATGAGTAAGGTAATGTCATCATAGTCTCAAAGAACTATAAGGTTGCTCCCTCATTAGACAGGGCTGATGCTGATGGATGGTGAGTTTAATCTGAGGGTCTCCACACCTGAGGCCAGAGTTGAGCTTGAGAAGGCAGGACCTTCATGGTAACCTCAGCCAATATGGAAATTAAATCCATTTGGCTGGTGCCACTCTGCATCGCAAATCAGCCATCTGGCTAACTGAGAAAACTGGTCCCCTTTATGTGATGAGTGCATAATGGCATGAATCGCGTTAACAATGACACATTTTCAGTTGTACACTCCTAAGGCAATATTTACCTGCTCATATACTGGATTAAAAAAAAAATTTCACCCATAATTTTCCATACTAAGCCACGCAACAACGTATGTACCTCCTGTGAAATATAATGAAAGTCCCTCAGATGAATGGCATTCCAAAAAGAAATGTAGAATATGTGGTCTGGAAATCAACACAATCACTTCAATTCAGTAATTTAGTCAGCAGAGTTCCCACATTAAAAACCTTGGAGTTGGTTTTGAAATTCTGTGAATTGCACAAAAATGTAAATTGCAGTTCCTGCATGGATTTGGGAAAATATTGTAGAATATCTAAAAACTCAAGAAACTCTGGGAGCACACTTCTGGATAAAATTATTTCTGACAATGCAATGTAGAGGGAAAGACACATATCCAGGACTAGAAGAAAGCAGCGTTCTGGCAGACTGGCAGTTTCATGCACTTTAAAATGTTTTTCTTACTACATTGAATGAAAAAAACTCGAAAATAATCCAAACCCACTCTTGAAAGTAGTAACAGCATTTTTAATACATGAAAAAGCATCTTCTCGCTCAGAACGGCCAAAAGCAGATGTGAATTCCCTTTGAAATATTGCAGATTCCTGAAATTGTTAAATGAGAATTAGGTAAACACAGAACTGCAATATCTAAATGCAGGGAATATTTGTCAGGTGTCAGTCCAACAAGTTGAATCATATTTAAGTTTTAATTTTTTGATCTTTTTTAAAATACATAATGGACAGGTTGACGTAATACCCATGCTAAAGCGTACGTATGATTTACGACTTATCCTGTGTACATACAGAAATCAGTTCTGCGGATTACCGGTGTTGAAGGCCAGTAATGTGACTATACATCAGCTGATTAAGCTGCAAATGTCCTGGATCAGCTGTTTAAGGGATAAAGAGGGATGAGTTTTGTAAACTTCTAATGCTACTTGCACTGTAAAACCTGTTCCCATGATAGCATTTTGACTCACATGTTTTCAATTCTGAAGAAAATATTCTTCTTTCAATATGCTGTCCCTAGGTTAATAATGCTCGGGTTGTGTTCTTCTCAGTAGGATTCCAAATTGTGTTTTTCAGAAATATATGAAAAACATTTCTTTCAAACAGTTTCCAACAATGTATAAGATGTAACAGAGATATAACATGTATAAAATGTAATAGAGACATAAAAGCTGAGTTATGTTAAAATACATTTAATCTGGAACAGATTCAAGAGGTAAAATATTTAGGGTGCTACAGATGATTAAATAATCCTATATTTGTAGCTATTCATTCTTTAAGCCTTCTGTTGGCTGGCTTCTTTTTGTTAGTTTATTTCAATTCCCACTGACGTGCCATGACCTGTGACACTGCCTGAAACATTCTTGTCTGCTATCTGTACTGTTCATGAATCACCCTGAATAGTAAAAGCAGCATCAAAACAACCTGCGACATCTCAAGTGAGAGACTTTAAACCCACTTAAGCCCCAGGTTCCACTCAAACCCTGGTACCGTGCTGCTTTCCAGAGGGCTGACGCCATGAGTTATGTCTGATAGATGAGGGGGTGAAGCTAAAGCAGTCAGTGTTATCAGCAACCAAGGTTCAAGCACTCAGTTCCATTAGATACTGAAAGAGTTCAATTCTGTGTAATTACTTGCAGTCATAAATGAAAGTTAAAACAAGATTGTTGAAGTACCAAAAAATTCCAAAGTCATTGCACCACTGGTATGTTAAACAGAAATCCTATAGATTTGATCTCAGTTATTTGTACAATTTACAATTGCTATTAGTCCTGGATTTTTCCCCATAGTTGTGTCAAAACTTGCTAAGTAGATTAAATTCCGTTTTTATCATAAAATAAAAACAAATCATACATCGTAAAGCATCTTTTGCCACCTCCAGATATCTCAAAGCACCACATAATCAAGTAAGTGCTTTTGAAGCGTGGCAATCATTGCTACGGCTACAAGTGATGTGCATGGATTAAAGATTGCTAAGGATGGACACAGGAGTTGTGAATGTTAGCACTCATGTCTTGTTACCATGCAATGACAACAAATACACTTGCAGTTTGCGCATCATTTCCAAAAAAAAACAAAAGCAAATGTAATGTGAAAAAATATTTTTTCAGCCAGTGAGTTGTTAAGATATGGAATGCGCTGCCTGGCAAAGTGGTGGAGGCAGGTTCAATTCAGGAATTCAAGAGGGAATGGTTAATGCGATTGTCATTGTGTTATGGGGAGATTAGCATGAGATATTAGAACTGATGCAGGGACAATAGACCAAGTAGCCGCCTTCTACTTTGTAATGATTCTGTAATTCTGTGAGGGAAGCAGTAACGTCCTGTGATTCTCAGCTCCTGATCTCAGCCACTTTCAAAAAGATATGAACAAATTAAAATTGGTGGGTTCTTGTAGGAGAGATGAGGGATTGGGGTGAGATGACAAAGATGAGCGTTAGTAGACTTGGTAACCTCAAACAGATGAAGCATGACATTTCGATGCTACTCTGTATAAAAGGAAGGGCATGACAAATTCTAAAAGGGAGGAACTTGTCAGGTTATTTGCATCAAAATGGAATTTAATCTAATAAAGTAAGGAAGTAATTAGCCATAGTCCATATTGGACTATGGGAGAGAAACAGCTGGAGGGGCATTGCGCTGCCAGGATGGGGCAGACAAAGCTCACCCACAAAGAACAGTCACAGCCCTATTGGGCAAACAATCCATGCTGTTAGCATCATTCTGCATTAACCATCTCGCCAACCAAACTAACTGAAATTCCAATAGAATTTAACATTAATCAAGGGAGACACAATAGCCTAATGGTATTATCGTTAGACTGGTTTCTGCCTGGTGGGTGAGAGAACAGGAAACTTCATTTCGATGTGGTGAGATTAGGTGCTAGTTTCATGCTACTGCATTCAAATGAGTGCAAACAAGCCTCTTGCCTCTCATATTGAGATTCATGTCTCACTTGTTCAAAGCTTGGTTGAGAATCAAACCTTGCTTTTTTCTTGATGTTGAGAAGTAATTTTACCAATCTCACTTAATTTCCCCAAATAACTCACCAATGCCCACATCTTTGGAAAATTTTTTGCCTGGTTTTTGGGGCCAAAGGTGAGGAGAATGTTTTTGTTTTCACTCGGAGGACTGTGCGGCTTTCATACTCTGTATCTCAGAAGGCAGTGGAGAATGGGGTCAATTAATAATTTTATGGTGGAGGCAGATAACCTTGGGTTAACCAAAGCAATCAAAATTTATCAGGAGTAGATAAGAATGTATAATTTAAAGCAGAAATGATAATGATGATCTTGTTGAAGGGCAGAGCAGTCTCAAGGGACTCATGGATCTACTAATGTTCCTAATTCTTATGTTCATAAATTGCATGAATTTTGAAAGACCCAACAAGCAAAATACTCACCAATTGATTAATTATCTGTTTCCCTGCGCTGTCACATCTCCCTCAGAACGTAGGCCACAGGTAGAGCAGCTTCAGTTCCATACTCAATCTTCCTCATGTACTGGTTTTTAGTCTCTGGCACCCCTCTCTCTGTCACTTCACTGGAGTTGTATTAAGTCTCTCCTTCTACACTTTCTCTCACTCCCTCTTGCACCATTTTCAGATTGAAGTTGACTTTCTCTCTCTTTTGCTGCACTATATGCCATTACAAGACTTTGCGTCCACATAGATCATGTGCACAAATTCACCATAAAGCACCATAAAGACAGGTTCTTAACACATTACGCACACACTAAAATCTTAGCCAATCTGCTCACAAAAGAATGTGACCTCATTTGGAAAAGGCAAACACGGTTTTATTGTTTGAAAATATTTTTAAAAACACTATTCTATCCATTTAAGGCAATTACTATTGTGGCTGTGTTCTGATATTTCCTGTTCATGATGGAAAATTTATTTGTAGTTTTAAGCAGCTTTGGATCTGAGTTTATGCGCTAGAAGCTGAATTACAAGCACTGTGACACATCAGAAAAGAGGAAACTTACCTGGATGCATTGTACCTAGAGGCAGTTACACTTCTTAAGATTGGGTCTGATTTAATCAGTGTTCAAGGAAGGTATGACAGCAAATGAAGCACATTAAGGAGACCCAGAGGGCAGGACCTTCAACCTTTGCAATTGTCCAACATGCTTGAGGTTCTTTCACTTTGTTTGGATGAAAGTAAGGGCTTCAGGTGGATGAACTAATTGACCATGGCAGCATGGAAGTCCTTAAGGTTGGGGGGAGCAGAAACAAACGTTGTGGTGGTAGTTATGGTTGTATAATGAGGGTGTTGTTCATATCTCTTTTCAGCAAAGAGCATACATGCAAACTGCAATGCTGCCTGCTCAGCGCCAGGGTTCAAGACTTGGAGAGGAAGGTGCAGTGAAAGGCAAATCATCCAGTTGTTGTGGTCCCTGTAGGTACCAGTGACATAGGCATGATGCAGTAGGAGGTTTGTATTGTCAGCAAGAGAAGCTAGGTGCCACATTAAAAAAATAGAATCTCGAAGGTCATAATCCCCACATTATAAGCTGAGCCACTTTCAAATTAACATACGGCAAATATTATGAGAGGATACATGTGTGGCTCAAAGATTGGTGCAGGAGAAATGGCTCCTGATTAAAGGCAGCCAAACTGGGAAAAGTAGCTGGGTACTGAAGGATACTGGAGACCTGTATCAGAACTTGCTGAATCCCGAGCCTAAGTGCTCCAGTATAGCTACAACACTGGCATCTACCCGACAATGTGGAGAAACATAGAACAGTACAATACAGGAACAGGCGTTTTGAGCCACTGTGTCTGCGCTGACCTTAATGCCAACCTAAAATAATCCCACCTGTCTGCATGTGGTCCATATCCCTCTATTACCTGCCTATTCTTGTGTCTGCCTAAATGCCTCTTGAACATTGCAATATATCTGCCTCTACAACCTCCCTGTTCATGGCACCTATCACCCCTCTGGGGGCAAAAAACCTCACCTCACACGTCACCTTGAACTTTTCCCCTCTCACCTTAAAACCATGCCCTCTATTATTTGACATTTCCATTCTGGGAAAAAGACTCCAACTATCCACCCTATTTATGCCACTCATAATTTTATACATGTCTACAATGTCGCCCCTCAGCCTCCAATGAGTGAAAACAATCCAAGTTTGGCAACTTCTTATTATAGCTATTATTCCAATCCAGGCAACATCCTGGTAAACCTGTTTTGCACCCTCTCCAAACCCTCCACATCTTTTCTGTAGTATAGCAACAGAACCGCGCACATCACTCCCAAGAAAATTGCCAGATTAGGTCCAGGACACAAAAGCATTACAAATCCAACTCAGCCAATTACTACCCCATTAGATCAACAGTAAAGTGATCAAAGGTGTCATAAAAAATGCTATCAAGTAGCACCAACTCAACAATAACCTGCTCAGTGATTCCATGTTTGGGATCTACCATTGCCATTCAGTCTCTGACTTCATTACAGCCTTTGTTCAAACATGAACAAAAGAGCTAAATTCCAGGGGGTGAGGTGAGAGTGACAGCCCTTGACATCAAGGCTAAGTTAGATCAAGTGTGGCACATCAAGAGGCTCCAGCAAAACTAGAGTCATTAGGAATCAGGAGGCTATCTCTCCAGTGGTTGGGGTCAGAGCTGGCATGAAGGAAGATGGTTATGTTGGTTAGAGGCTAGTCATCCCAGCTCTGGGACTTCTCTGTAGGGTACTGTTGTTAGCCCAACCATCTTTAGCTACATTGTCAATGACCTTCCCTCCATCATAAGGTCAGACATGGGGATGTTAGCTGATTCTCTGTGAATTTCTGGGTTTCCTGGTACAACCAGATGTGTAGGTGGTATTGGCTTCCCTTATCTTTATCACTATTTGGTCATCAATATTTGTCTTCTTTTGGCAAGCAGCAATTGCACTTTTAATTAAAACACAGTTTACGAGAAATTGATAGAGCCAACTACCAAGTGAAAAAAAAGAGAAATCTTATTATTTGGTACGCCCATGGGAACAAAGAGTAAGAACACAACATCAAACATACACACAAACACATGTAATAACCTTTAAAAGAAGAGTGTCTGGTACTGATGGGGAGAAATAAGGATATGAAGTTTACAAGTCCTTATAATCCTTAAGGTTTTAAGCCTGCAGCAGAATTGATTAGTTGTTGATTCACATCTTCAGCGAATAGCTGTTTATGTAAGTTGTTTTTCACTAGGCACTATTTATTTAGGATGAGAGAACCAGGCAGGGGGAGGGGGAGAGAGAGAGAGAGAGAGAGAGAGAGAGAGAGAGAGAGAGAGAGAGAGAGAGAGAGAGAGAACAGCTCCCAGATTCTGCTCTTATGGATTCTCTCTGATCTGCTGCTTAAAAGTAGCTGTTGAGCTATAGTTCATTATAAATTCCAGAGTCCAGCTCCACTGTATTTCCAAGTTGGCTAACTGGCAGACAGGCCTTTTATCTTCCAATATATGAAGGTGTCATAACAGCGTGAATTAAACAGAAAATGCAAATTTCTTCACATTGACTCAGTTGTCTGGTTTCAATGACTTTACATGAAATGATCATTTCAGTGCAGATGCTTTAGTTTATTTCACATGGATCCCACAATTCAGGCTTCAGTTTGTGGCCAGGTGACCACTATAGTCATTTTAGGTCCACAAGTCTTCCTTTATAAAAAAAAAAATGTACTCCATGAAACATCCCAAATATAACAACCATATGATGGAATTTAAAAATCAGAAGTTCATATTTACCATTATCACAATGTTCTTTTCTCCATACAGTTGTGGAGTTCTATCTTTGACCATATTTAAGGCTGTGATAGGCAGAGTTTTGTTCTCTCAGGGAATCAAGTGGTACAGGGATCAGTCAGCAAAGTGGGAATTGAAATAATTCCACAGAGGCCTGTATCCAATCGCCAGGTCACCCTTTATTTCTGCATGGAGAGTCCTTGACACTGATCTAGCTTCTGTGGAGCCAGCTCTCAGAGTAAACAGAACCTGACACTCCTGTTTAACTTTGTCAGTTAGGGCTCCCTGATTGGACCAAGTTAACAGCCTCAATCAGGGAACCCCTATTCTGTGAAGTCCACCTGGCTGACCTTGTGTACAGTCATTCCAGGGATGAAGCCCAATTTCAGTCATGAATGGCCCAGCAGGCTTGGCTGACTGGATGATACTTTCCTGCTCCTATTTCTCATATATTAACATTCAGCCCAATGTTTAAGGCCGTTGATCTTGCTCCAGCCTAGTACAGAGTAGAAAGGTAACAGGTTCCAGACAAATTAAGGGAGGGGGCGGTGAATTCATGGTGAATGAAGAGCAAAATAGAAAGTCTATGATAAAGAGGAAATCCAGAAATTAGCAGTGCAGCAGAGGTGGGGTCAAGAGCAAAAGTAATCGATAATGGGAACAAGTAAAGAAATGAAGCACATCTAGAGGAGGTGTGAATAGCAGAACATTAAAGCAAAGGAAAAGAGGAAAGCAACAGCTAATCTAAAACCTCTAAAAATAAGGGAAACAAAATGGTGCAGATTGTTGTCTGGAATTGTTGAATTCAATGTTCAGTCTGGAAGACTGTAAGATGCCCAGTAGAATAATTTGGTGTTGTTCCCTGGGTTTACACTGAGGATGGACTGAGTTTATTTATATTACCTAAAACTTTTTATATTGTAATCAGATAAAGATTAGGACATGTTAGACACAGGAGTGTGTATGTTCACACGCAGTTGTGTACAGGGCTTGGTAGCAAAGAATTCTATTGAGTGTAACCAGTCATCAGTCCAGATGCAAATAAAGGAAACTGACTGACAAAAATACTTTACAATAATGGCAATGTCCCTTTTTTTAAAAATTTCATACAATTACGGAAGGTAGAGTTAATCATTTACTCTTTTACTATTCAGTACCTAAATTTTGTCTATGAATCCAATGAATACCTTGTTGGACTCCATTCATAAGGAGAGTTGGTTTGGCCTATTGGAGCACTAGACATTGTGGTGATAACCAAAAGTTTGTACTTCATCTTGAACTCCACTAGCTACACTGCAAGTTTTTACATGCGATAAAACACACTGTCACTCACTGAGTCTCAAAGCTATATTTTCAGCAGTTCTTCCATGAATGGGTAAACAAATTATATTTATTATCAGATAATATTTAACCTGTTTTCTAAATTCTGACTTATTGTACATTTTCCAACAAGTTTTGCTCTGGGAATGGCTGACCTGACTTTGGTGCTCCTAAGGAGTGAAAAACAGGTTGTTTATTTTTACAATGTCAGAGACACAGCAGCATTACCTGCCATTTGTTGTGGTCATGTGCAGGGCCAACACTATGCCCTTTAAAGGACCAGCAGTGTTTCATCAGTTTGTGGTCTGCAGTTTTCCCCATTCCTCAGGGCGAATGGAACTGTTAGAATTAAATGCTATGATGCATGACTTCTGAATGCCATGGGATAGATAGTTACAAACTGTACAACTTTAGGACCCCCAGCAAAATACAGATATATTCCAACTGGAAGCACACCTTACGGGATCTATCATGGACGTGATGGATCAAATGGCTTTCTTCTGCACTAACAGTTCTATGATTCCAACTGAGCTTGTGAAATGACTGTAAGTATCTGTTGAGTTTACATTTTTACGGTATTTCAGACAAGCAGCTATAATGGGAAAAATTGAGGTTGAAACACAGAATATTTTCCCAAATCTAAAGATAATTTCAGAAACTGTCATGAAAACTGTCATAATAAAATGTGAGGCTGGATGAACACAGCAGGCCAAGCAGCATCTCAGGAGCACAAAAGCTGACGTTTCGGGCCTAGACCCTTCATCAGAGAGTCTCTCTGATGAAGGGTCTAGGCCCGAAACGTCAGCTTTTGTGCGCCTGAGATGCTGCTTGGCCTGCTGTGTTCATCCAGCCTCACATTTTATTATCTTGGAATCTCCAGCATCTGCAGTTCCCATTATCTCTTATCTATGAAAACTGTCATGATGTTTATGCACTCATTAAACTGCTCACCAATTGCAGAAACAACCAATATTATATTCAAATCATCAATTATTTAAATTTTGCAAATTTACAAGTCTATTTTTCTTGTTGTAGCCTTTTGGTATGTTTAGAACATAGAACATAGAACATCACAGCACAGTACAGGCCCTTCAGCCCTCAATATTGTGCCGACCTGTCATACCAATCTCAAGCCCATCTAACCTACACTATTCCATGTACGTCCATATGCTTATCCAATGACGACTTAAATGTACCTAAAGTTGGCGAATCTACTACCGTTGCAGGCAAAGCGTTCCATTCCCTTACTATTCTCTGAGTAAAGAAACCACCTCTGACATCTGTCCGATATCTTTCTCCCCTCAGTTCAAAGCTATGCCCTCTCGTGCTCGCCATCACCATCCTGGGAAAAAGGCTCTCCCTATCCACCCTATCTAACCCTCTGATTATTTTATATGTTTCAATTAAGTCACCTCTCAACCTTCTTCTCTCTAATGAAAACAGCCTCACGTCCCTCAGCCTTTCCTCGTAAGACCTTCCCTCCATACCAGGCAACATCCCAGTAAATCTCCTCTGCACCCTTTCCAAAGTTTTCACATCCTTCTTATAATGCGGTGACCAGAACTGTACACAATACTCCAAGTGTGGCCGCACCAGAGTTTTGTACAGCTTCACCATAACCTCTTGGTTCCGGAACTCGATCCCTCTATTAATAAAAGCTAAAACACCGTATGCCTTCTTAACAGCCCTGTCAACCTGGGTGGCAACTTTCAAGGATCTGTGTACATGGACACCGAGATCTCTCTGCTCATCTACACTACTAAGAATCTTACCATTAGCCCTGTACTTTGCCTTCTGGTTACTCCTACCAAAGTGCATCACCTCACACTTGTCTGCATTAAACTCCATTTGCCACCTCTCAGCCCAGCTCTGCAGCTTATCTATGTCTCTCTGCAACCTACAGCATCCTTCGTCACTATCCACAACTCCACCGACCTTAGTGTTGTCTGCATATTTACTAAGCCATCCTTCTACGCCCTCATCCAGGTCATTTGTAAAAATGACAAACAGCAGTGGACCCAACACCAACCCTTGCGGTACACTACTAGTAACTGGTCTCTAGGATGAACATTTCCCATCAACTACCACCCTCTGTCTTCTTTCAGCAAGCCAATTTCCGATCCAAACTGCTATATCTCCCACAATTCCATTCCTCCGCATTTTGCACAATAGCCTATTGTGGGGAACCTTATCGAACGCCTTGCTGAAATCCATATACACCACATCAACCGGTTTACTCTCCTCTACCTGTTTGGTCACCTTCTCAAAGAACTCAATAAGGTTTGTGAGGCACGACCTTCCCTTCACAAAACCGTGCTGACTATCCCTAATCAATTTATTCTTTTCTAGATGATTATAAATCCTATCCCTTATAACCTTTTCCAACACTTTACCAACAACTGAGGTAAGGCTCACTGGTCTATAATTACCAGGGTTGTCTCTACTCCCCTTCTTGAACAGGGGAACCACATTTGCTATCCTCCAGTCATCTGGCACTATTCCTGTAGACAATGACGAGTTAAAGATCTTAAACTATAGACGGTTGCTAGGGCTTTTCAAACCTAAATTTAAAAATTTAAATTTGAGTTTATTTTCAAAATACCATTACTGAAACAGACTGTCACCACAGTTCTGACTGGAGGAATAACATAAGCACTGTCTATCAGATTGAGGTTCAGCTGACATCTACGTGAGCTAATGCTTGAATTCTGAGTGACCCCAAAGAAAATTCTTCACCTTTCCATCTTTATTTACCTGTTTCTCCCTCATTATCACACTTCCTTCGTTTTCATTCTACTGAATAAAAACTATTTTCTAAATCTTTGATTGTATTCTATGTAGAAATGCTCCTACTGAAAATCAAAAGTACAAAATTTAGTTTAAAATCAACACTTATCTTTTAATTTCCTAAGGTCTGAACTGTGAAGTTGAAATAAATGAATGCGAATCGAACCCCTGTCAGCATGGTGGTACGTGTAGAGACAACATTGCATTCTATGACTGTTTATGTGCTTCTGGTTATGAGGGAGTTGACTGCGAGACAGATATTGACGAATGTGCCAGCAATCCATGTATCAACCGAGGAACATGCAAGGACATGATGAATGGGTAAGGAACACATTGCACTGCCTCCCTATCACAGCATTGACACTAATGATTTCACTTTCTTACAAAACAGGTAGACCTCATAGAACGGCCATTCTAATGTGCATCAAGGTCATCGCAAATTCATTACTGTGTCACACCTGGATCTAGTCGGAGTTGGAGAAAATTCAGTCAGGGTACGGATGGAAACTTTGCAAAAAGCGAATTGAAAAAAAAAGACAAAAAAAGTTGATAATTCTGAAGAGAACAGAAAATATTTAATTCATCCACAAATTATGTAGAAACATTTTTGACACCCTCAATGGCAAAGATGATTTTAGACGATTAATTTGTTTGCAGTTACTTATTACTGTAGGGGTTCCGGTTTACGATCAGTCATTTGCTGATTTTTAGGTGGTTCAAATCACCCCCAGATCCCAAGTTCTGACACTGGTCTTATTTAGAGAATGTGACTTTAAGAAGGCAGTGGACAAGTGTTTCAGGGCAAAAGAACCTTTGCGTTTATTTAAATACAAAAGGTAAGTATAACGCAAGAAATAAAGGCAAATGTAATAAATTGTGAAATTGACATTATCAATTATACAGAGGACAGTAACTAAACACTATTAAATCAAATTCAGTTTAAACATTATTAGAACTAGACAACAGGGTTTTAATCACAGAAACATTTATCAGGCTTCCAACCCTTGGGGTTCCCTGCACTGTTGCCACCCACCATCCCCTCCCTGCTAGCTAGGTTGGATACTTTGGGGTCTCAAGTATTGAAGCTCACCACTGGGGGTAAACACCATTTTGAAGTACGGCTGGCCGTTCCCTCTTGCCGTAGCCGGAGCTTCGATGAAGACTTCGGACGGTAGCGGCCTTCAGGCTGTGTCGAGTCCGTTGACGCGGTGGGACGCGGAGTGGATTTGTTGGTTTTCCTTACTTTGTGGTGGTTCCCGCGAACAGGTTTTCACCTCAGGAATGTGCCTGAGGCCTTATCAATCAAGCTGGTGGCTTTCGGAGGTCGTAAATTGTCAGGCCTGCCGGTCGTGGTCGGTTGTCGCCGGTTCCCCCGTGTCGGTAGGTTTTGGGATTGCTGTCTGGAGATGGCTCTAGGGATCACTTCGGGGCCTTTCGGATCTTTCTCCTGGTAGTAGCTGTGGGGATAGCTCCCGGGGCGAGTCGTGCTCTCCACTGAGGTATAGGGCCTGCAATTACACTAACTGCAAGTCTCTTCCCTTCGTGCCAAATCTGCGCTTGTTATTGTGTTATCGGTATTCCCTTTTGAGGCAATTGGCTCCCTGATAGTTAACAGTAGGTGTGAATGTATTTTGATTAAATAGAATGGTCAATGTCTCTGTGCATAAATATTGATTGAAGTTGAGTGTCTTGGTATCTGTAGAGGCTCCACACTGTCTGGGTGGGATGGTCCAAAGGGTAAAAGTTAGCTACAGTTTAGAATATAAAATGTGAGGCTGGATGAACACAGCAGGCCAAGCAGCATCTCAGGAGCACAAAAGCTGACGTTTCGGGCCTAGACCCTTCATCAGAGAGGGGGATGGGGGGAGGGAACTGGAATAAATAGGGAGAGAGGGGGAGGCGGACCGAAGATGGAGAGTAAAGAAGATAGGTGGAGAGGGTGTAGGTGGGGAGGTAGGGAGGGGATAGGTCAGTCCAGGGAAGACGGACAGGTCAAGGAGGTGGGATGAGGTTAGTAGGTAGCTGGGGGTGCGGCTTGGGGTGGGAGGAAGGGATGGGTGAGAGGAAGAACCGGTTAGGGAGGCAGAGACAGGTTGGACTGGTTTTGGGATGCAGTGGGTGGGGGGGAAGAGCTGGGCTGGTTGTGTGGTGCAGTGGGGGGAGGGGATGAACTGGGCTGGTTTAGGGATGCAGTGGGGGAAGGGGAGATTTTGAAACTGGTGAAGTCCACATTGATACCATATGGCTGCAGGGTTCCCAGGCGGAATATGAGTTGCTGTTCCTGCAACCTTCGGGTGGCATCATTGTGGCAGTGCAGGAGGCCCATGATGGACATGTCATCAAGAGAATGGGAGGGGGAGTGGAAATGGTTTGCGACTGGGAGGTGCAGTTGTTTGTTGCGAACTGAGCGGAGGTGTTCTATCCCCTCCCTACCTCCCCACCTACACCCTCTCCACCTATCTTCTTTACTCTCCATCTTCGGTCCGCCTCCCCCTCTCTCCCTATTTATTCCAGTTCCCTCCCCCCATCCCCCTCTCTGATGAAGGGTCTAGGCCCGAAACGTCAGCTTTTGTGCTCCTGAGATGCTGCTTGGCCTGCTGTGTTCATCCAGCCTCACATTTTATTATCTTGGAATCTCCAGCATCTGCAGTTCCCATTATCTCTGATACAGTTTAGAATGTCAGGTCTGGTTCATTGTTATTTGAGTCAAAGTCTGAGTTGGATTTTCAGACTGAACAATGGTTCCAGGCGGCCATCCCTGTGTCTGAGATAACAGGGTGTAGAGTGGGATGAACACAGCAGGCCGAGCAGGAAGGCTGACGTTTAAGGGTCCGGACCCTTCTTCAGAAATGGGGGAGCGGAAGGGAATTCTGAAATAAATAGAGAAAAGGGGAGGCAGATAGAAGATGGAGAAAGGACCAAATGGGTAGAAATGAGATGGACAGGTCAAGGATGTGGGGATGGAGCCAGTAAAGGTGAGTGTAGGTGGGGAGTTAGGATGGGGTTTGGTCAGTCCACGGAAGATGGGCAGGTCAAGGAGGTGGGGATGAGGCTGGTTGGTAGGAGGTGGGGGTGTGGGTTGAGGTGGGAGAAAGGACAGACAGGTTAGGGAGGCGGGGATGAATGGGGCTGGTTTTGGGATATGGTGGGGGCAAGGAGATTTTGAAGCTTGTGAAGTCCACATTGATACCATTGGGCTGCAGTGTTCCCAAGCGGAATATGAGGTGCTGTTCCTGCAAATTTCGGGTGGCATCATTGTGGCACTACAGGAGGCCCAGGATGGACATATCGTGCAAGGAGTGGAAGGGGGAGTTGAAGTGGTTCACGACTGGGAGGTGCAGTCGTTTGTCACGAACTGGGCCGAAGGTGCTCCATTTGGTTTCCCCGATGTAGAGGAGGCCACATTAGAAACAGCGGATGCAGTACACCACATTAGCAGATGCGCAGGTGAACATCTGTTTGATGTGGAAGTTTTCTTGGGGCCTGGGATGTAGGTGAGGGGGCAGGTGTAGCACTTCCTGCGGTTGCAGGGAAAAGTGCTGGGGGTGGTGGGGTTAGCGGGGAGTGTGGAGCGGACAGGGGAGTCCCGGAGAGAGTGGTCTCTCTGGAAAGCAGATAAGGGTGGAGAGGGAAAAATGTCCTTGGTAGTGGGGTCAGATTGCAGATGGCGGAAGTGGCGGAGGATGACCCGTTGGATCCGGAGGTTGGTGGGGCGGTACATGAGGATGAGGGGGATTCCTTGTTATTATTGCGAGGAGGGGATGTGAGGGATGAGTTGAGGGAAATGCAAGAGATGCAGTCGAGCAGAGTTGCAATCCTTGAAAAACAAGGACATCTGGCATGTCTGGGAGTGGAATACCTCATCTCAGGAGCAGATGTGGCAGAGGCAAAGGAGTTGGGAACAGGGCATGGCATTCTTGCAGGAAGGTGGGTGGGAGGAGGCGTATTCTAGGTAGCTGTGGGAGTCCGTGGGCTTGAAATAGATATCGATTTCCAAGTGGTTGCCAGAGATGGAAACAGAGGGGTCCAGGAAGGAGAGGGAGGTATCAGAGATGGTCCAGGTGAACTTAAGGTTGGGGTGGAAAGTGTTCGTGAAGTGGATGAACTATTCAAGCTCCTCGTGGGAGCACGAGGCAGCGCCGATACAGTCATCAGTTTAACGGAGGAAGAGGTGGGGGATATGGCCAGTGTAGCTTTGGAAGAGGGATTGTTCCACGTGTCCTACAAACAGGTAGGCATAGCTTGGGCCCATGCTGGTACCCATGGCCACCCCCTTTTGTCTGTAGAAGTGGGAGGAATTGAAGTAGAATCATCCTGTGGATGAAAATTGAAGGACACATCCCTGTGGCTGTATATTTTTCCCAGAGCATAGCCAAGCTGCCTTTTAGTTTATGTTAAAAAGGTTTTTTTTGACAAGTCCAAGGTTTTGGTGTAGTATTTCAGAATATGGGTATTTTTGCTCAATCCTACATTACCAAGTGACCAGCCTGGAATTGTGAAGAAATATAGAACACAGAACATAGAACATTACAGCACAGTACAGGCCCTTTGGCCCTTGATGTTGTCTCAACCTGTCATACCAATCTGAAGCCCATATATTTCTGCTTATATTTTATTATTCTAATTTTGATTTTTGACTACATAAAGTTTTTTGACTGTATAGTTATAGAAATGGACCTAAACAATATCTCAGAGGAGGTTTCTCCTCTCACCATCTTCTCCTTTATCCATCTTCTATCTGCCTCTCCCGTCTCCCTATTTATTTCAGAATCCCCTTGTCCTCCCCATTTCTGAAGAAGGGTCCCAACCCAAAACGTCAAACTTTCCTGCTCCTCTGATGCTGCTTGGCCTGCAGTGTTCATCAGGCTTCACACTGTGTTATCTCAATACCTCAGAGGAAATGGGAATCCTCTAAAACTGACTGGAATGGAAATAAAGATAAATAATTGCTTACACACAATGCCATGTGAGGAAATCAGGAGACATAAACCTAGGGCAGGATGAGATGCATGGTGTCTCAAAGAGGTCTGTGCTGGGCCCTTAAATGTTAGCAATTTACTTCCTCAAGATTTAGATAAGGAGACCAACTGAGAAGTAGATGAAGGTGCCACTCACACAAGGATAGGTAAGAAAGTATTTTGTGAAGAAAACTCTCGGAGCTTGCAGGAGGGTATAGATAGATTGAGAGAGTGGCCAAAATCTGGCAGATGGTGTATAATGTGGGAAAATGAGAAAGTGTTCACTTTGGCTGGAGGAACAAAACAGCAGAGAATGACCTCAATAGAGAGTGGCTATAGTAACTTGAAATGTTCTAGTATATGAGTCACCAAATCTTAGTATACCAGGAGAGCATGTAATCGAGAAGGCCATTGGGATATTATCCTTTACTATGAGAGGAATTGAGCATAAAAGTAAGGATCAAAAATGGAATTTACTGGAAAAGCTCTGCGGGTCTGGCAGCACCTGTGAAGAAAAACTGGAGTTAATGTTTTGGGTCCAGTGACTTATCCTCACAGCAAGAAGGGTCACCCGGGCCAAAACGTTAACTCCGATTTTTTTCTTCACAGATGCTGCCAGACCTGCTGAGCTTTTTCCAGCAATTTCTGATTTTGTTCCTGATTTGCAGCATCCGCAGTTTTTTTTCCAGGTTTTATGAAAACAAGAGTGTAGTGCTTCAGGTGTACAGGGTATTGGTGAGATGGCACCTTGTGTGTAATCTTGGCTTCCTTATTTGAGAATGTAAATACACTAGAGACAGTTCAGAGGTGGTTGAATAAATTGATACCAGGAATAAGCATGTTGCCTTACAGGTTGAACAGACTGGGCTTGTTTCTGGAGTTTGGAAGACTGAAGGATGATTAAATTGAAGTGGAGAAGATCCTGAATGGAAGTTCATAGAAAGGATGTTTCCCCTTGTGGGTGAATCAATGTGTTATGATTTGGTGTTGTTCCTTTAGGGCAGAGAAGAGAATTTTTTGTCCCTCGGAGGGTTGTGTGACTGTAACTGTGGTGGTAGTAAGACCATTGAATATTTTTAAGGTGTAAATGGATTGATTCTCTTTATGCAATGGAATCTAAGGTTATCGGGGTAGATGGGGATGTAGCATTGAAAATACAAATGTATCAGCCATGATCTTATTGAATAGCAGAGCAGATTCAAGGGCGTGAATAGTCTACTCAGCACCTGTTTTGTATGTGCATATTTTAAAAGTGGGCCTCAATTTACGGCAGGAGGGACACAATGTTTTAGCACGTTCTGCTTTTGAACTGAGCAGGATCAGCTATAAAGTAAGAATGGCTTTTGAAGGTCCTTTTTTATGACCAAGATTTTGGAAGTAGCAGTATGGTACTTTTAAAAAATTCTCATACAAAAAAAAGGCAGAGATTTATTTTCATTTACGTCATTAAGTGTGGATTGTTTGAAATTTTAGATCTAAATTACAAACGTGCATAAAATAATTCCTGGAATAATGCATAACGCCTGAGCCAAAAGAACAAACATTGTAAGATTCCCCTAGACATGACTGCCTGGGAGATTCACCAGCGCAGCATTGTTGGACTGTGATGCTGTCTTTTTCCCTCGGAGTATGTCTTCCTGCTCACAGACTGACCAGGTGGGGAACAGCCTGAGGGAGCAAATATCTCGTCAACCACCTCACGGTGCTCTGTGATTGTACATTAGCTTGAAATGGTACTTTACATGGGGTTAGGGTTTGGGTTCTTAAGAAGAACTGACAGCTACTTATAGCTATCTTACGCATCTTCTTTCTACTTTATATTAGCTAATGATTGAGAATGATGCTGCATTTTTGAACAGAAACCTATTTTTGAAGATCTGGATATGGTATAATTTTTTTGCATGTGAGGAAGAACAGGGAAATTCCCTTGCTGCTTTTGTCATACTGCCATACATGGGCGGTGTAGTGATGCAGGAAGTACAATTTCTGTCCCTGCGCTGTTGCTATTACCAGTTTGTATTTATGCAGTGCTTATTAGAACAAGGAATGAAACATATCAGAGTTCCTAACATGCAGGGAAAAAGGCATGCTTTGGGAGGAAAAAGGAGAAACTCTGAGGGCAGGCTAAAAACAAAATCAAACTGTCTTTTAAATACGTTAAGTAAGAGGCTTTAGGAATATTCAGAAGGCAGAATTAGGCACTGCACAGCCTCAGATTAATTGTTGCAGTCTACTGCGCAGTAAGGGAAGAGATATACAGACAGGAAAAAAAATCAGATAGGGTGTGCTGACTCCATGAAAATAGTTAATCGTACTGAAATGACTTTTCTTGCTCACAATAGTTGTAGATGCATTTTGTGCAGAAGGAGTTTCACGTGCAGTTCAAAATTCATTTAAGTCTATTCTAGAAGTAAAGAGGTTATGAACTAGGATTTCATTACTGGCAGAGAGGGATCAGAGTGTAAGCAGCAAACTTCCAGAGAGGGATGAAAGAAACCTAGGTGAGTCGCTATAGCTGTTATACAAGTTGTTGACGATTTGTATGGGGTTTATGCAAGTCTGTTTTATTGATGTTGAGCTAACAGATATTTTGATGACATCTCATTCTCTAACTGCTATTGGATCGGCAACTTTTTTCTGGCTAAAGCTGATTTTAGGCAAGTGAGCGCAAAGAATATATCAGACTCAGGTAAAAAAAAGTGGTGGTTGAGAGTTCGAATCCAGTTTTGTCCTATACCTGCTAAAGCATTGCTGAGGCTCCTGCCACCAACATGTTAAATCGGGAATTAAAAGAATGATGAGTGCAGCAGGCCAGGCAGCATCAGAGGAACAGGAAGCCTGAGGTTTTGGATCAGGACCCTTCATCAGAAATGGGGAGCGGGAAGGGAGCTCATAAATAAATAGAGAGGAGGAGCGGGGCTGGGGAAGGTAGGTGGGATGGTGATTGGTGAGTGCAGGTAGGCAGTGGTGGGGATTGGTCAGTAAGATGGGAAGAGGAGAAAGGTGGGAGAGAAGATGGACAGGTTGTGTCTGGTCAAGGAGGCAGGAATGAGAGGGAGGGCTGGTCACGGGATGAGGCCAGGGGGTGGGGAGATTTTAAAACTGGTGAATTCCATGTTTAGACCATTGGGCTGTAGGCTACTGAGGTGGAATATGCGGTGTTGCTCCTTCCTTGTCTAGGCCTTCTGGCTGTAATCCCACCTTGTTGGTCTGACACAAACTTTCCATCTTCTCTCCCACCTATCTGCCCCATCCATCCTGCTGACCAATCCCCACCACTGTCTATCTGCATTCACCTTTCGCTATCCCACCTACCTTCCCCAGCCCCACCCCTCCTCTATTTATTTCAGAGTCCCTTCCCCCTCTCCCCTCCCCCAATTCTGAAGAAGGGCCCAGACCCAAAACATTAGCTTTCCTTGTTCTCTGATGCTGCCTGGCCTGCTGTGTTCCCCCAGTTCCACACTGTGTTATCCCTGACTCCAGCATCTGCAGTTCTTCCTGTCTCTGAATGAGATAAAAGAATGATGCTCTGGATGAACCAATAGTTAATGAACAGCACAAATGTGAATGAAACAATGAGAAGATATGAATAAAACAAAAATGGAGTGCTCAACAACAAAGTTAGCAGAGAGCTTATGAAGAAGGGGTGACTTGGGGATGCAGAATCCATCACTCAGAATATCTTTGGTTTCTTTGTCCAAAATGATTTTGATGCTGTGGGACAAGTGGAGAAACTTAAAATAATTTTCACTATTCGAGGTAAATCTGTAGTTGATAGTAATCTTGAGTTCAAAGGCCTTTAGAAAACAGATTTATAAAAGAGAAGTTGAAGAGAGACATTTTATGGACAGTTGACATTGTTTGAAAAAAGTAAATAAAGTGTCCCTTTGAAATTGCAATTTCATCAACAAGATTACATGTGAAATATGTTTAAATTTGCCAAAGAACGACTTTATAGGATAAATGCACTTACTGGCTTATCAATTAAAACTCTCAGGTGAAACAGTGTCCTTAAAATTCAATAGTTTACAATTTTTCCTTTATCTGATTCAGAAGTCATAAAATCACTAACACATTGAGGGCATGGCAGTTTTGTGTGCAGCAATCCAATTAATTCCATATCTCTGCTCTACACCCGCAGCCCTGCTGTATTTTCTTGATGTGGGTCCAATTTCTTTTTGAAATCATTCACAATTAAGACAGTATGACCCATGCAGCCATCAAGTTCCAGGACATTGCCTCAAGCAACAAAGAACTACTTTCTCACACCTCCCATCTCACTTTCCCAAAACATTGAACGTGTGTCCCCTAGTACTTGTATCATCAGCTCTTGGGCGGGGGGGGGGGGGAATAAACTTCTTTTTATCTAGCCTGTTAAACCTGTTACAATCTTACACACTTAACTGACTAAATTTTGCAGTCATGGTGATGCTCACTCTTGGACTTGCTAAAAGCAGCCACAAAGCTTCAACAGTCTTCGGCCTGCATGTCCTGCTTTTCCAGTGGTAGTTACATCTGGTTTTTCGTAGAGGGAATGTGGCAGCAATGATGTCAGCAAGCAGATCAGCAGCCAAACATTTTCAATTATTCACGAAGGAAACCAGGAAGTTAAAAGCACTTGCATACTTCACCTTTAAGTAAAATATTCTTACAAAAAAATTAGTTCTGATCTGATTAACATTGAAGCCAAAATATAGATAAACTTGTAAAAGTGAGCTGAGAAAAATGTGGAACTTTATAAAAATGAAATTTGGTTTTAGTACATAATATAACATTAGTTCCTCATATCCAGTGAGATGGTAGTTATGAAATTCATAGCAGTATACATTTAACAATGTGGAACTTTTTCAAATGATTTTACAGCAAGACCAGGCAAAGGAATGGAGCTGTCATCTACACAATAGGGTTTCCATTGATTGCAGAGTGCAGATGCCTAAATGACTGTGGAACAACTGAAAGCAATCTCTGCATTTCCACATTATTCTGTGCATATGCAATCTCCAGAAGTTGCTGTCCATTTCAATGGTATAATTATAGTGAAAGCTGACAGTTTTGCCATTGTTACCACTGTAAAATTTAGACCAATGTGTTTCCATTTTCGATGTCTCCAAAATACAGGATCTGTGTTCCCAGATCATTGTTATGTTTGCATCAAGCCAACTATAGCAGCAAAAAAGAGGCAACTCTGATTTGGGAATAACACCTAAAACTACACTTCTGGTTTTCTACACAAATTTCAACTTTAAGCATGGGAACAGGAAAGTTAGCAGCGATATAGTAAGTTCCCAATAGTAAGAAGGGGCAAGTTGGAAAGAGGGTTGCTCTAATATATCACGTTACAGTTGGCTAAAGTCATACGGTCCAGTGAACAGGCCACTTACTTGCCCTCTTGGTTATTGAAATCTTCATAGAATTAAGGGACGGCAATTCAGTTTAAGATGGGAAAGGAAATGAGAAAGCCTAGCAATTTGTCACATCTTGACTTTTCAATTGGTGTTCTAATTTCTACCCCTAGGTGGCGGCACAGTTCGCAACTTACAATATTTGCACCTTGCAGTCAGCTCCTTTGATGTACTCATGGATACAGTGAGAGATGGTTGCAAACTAATACAAGTTGCAAGCTGCCAAATGAAATAAAAAAGGGTATTTCACAGAATACTTTGAACTAATTGCCTCAGTTAAAATTTACTATAATGGCTGAGGACTGATTGACGCACGAGGCAAAAAGACTAAACCGATCACTGGCATTTGACCCACAAATAGAAAAACAAAAGAAGGAAGTTGCAATTGTTGCCAATATATCAGAAAGACTTTGAAAAATTGCTACTTTGTCACAAAATTGAAGAAGTATTTTGAAATAAGCTAATTCCAAAAATCAAAATTACTAGGAAATCCTCACCATGCTTTGATGTTGATAATATGTGGAATACTAGGTAATCTTCCTCACTACTTGCTTTTAAAAATTATTTAATTAATAATTTTTGGACAGTTTCCATCAAAATCGTTCAACTTTTACTTGTTAATTTCTTGAATATTTGGAAACAAATAGTTCTTGCAAGAACAATTCATGGATCATGCACGAGCTCTCTCACCCTGGCAAAAATAATGCAAGGCTGTTTTCTAATTCCTAGTTTAATGACTTAATTTCATGCATATTTCAAGCGTAAAATAATGACAGCAAAATATGTGACACAAACACATTAAAAGAAAATCAACATGATTAAATTGAATTATTCTTCATTAGTACATCAAAATTTGTCTCATATGGATCTGTAAATTCCCATTTTACCCAATTTAAAGTTTCTTCCCTCAAGAATTGGGCAAAAGAGAACTTATGTTGTTCTCGGTACCTATAGTCTTCAGAGCCAAATGATTAACAAGCGGTGAAGATCGGCCAGAGGTACAGCTATCACTGTTTTCACGGAAAATTACAAGTTTGAGAGCATTTTAATCGATCAAGTAGATATAACCGAACAAGAGAAGACACTGAACTCCATATACTGGAAATAAACACAGAAATTGTTGGGAAAACTCAACAGGTCTGGCAGCAGAGATAATAGGAAAGGTCAGCCTGGCAGGTTCAATAGCTGTTGATGACTGTTAGTGGCTGACAATGGGCTGGTTGCGGTAGCAGCCCATGTGATGACGAGCCCTGGTGTGTGGGGTTTGTGGTAAGGATAATGGAGAAGAATTATATATTTTTGTATTGCCTAAAATCTTAGGATGTGGAGAGGAAGAAATGCATAATATACAGTCAAAGGAACTTGAGATTGGAACCACACTGAAATTACATTTGTATTGACTGATGTAGGTATTATCACATTATTGCACCATTTATTTCATCAATGTATACCATTCTTGACTGATCACGTACATCCTACATGTATCTTCACAGCTGTACGTGAAATTGCACTCTGAACAGTATTCATCTTGGACAGGATGAGTGTTCATCCTTCAGATACCACTATATTCTTCTAAAAAGTGATTTGTTCAATAATGGAACCTTACACAGAGTCACAGATCATTTTAATGCAGAAAATCTTTGAATAACCTGGAAGTTTGGAACTTTGCTTTACAACAATTGTAACGTATTGCATGAGATATATAATGGATAATAATTCCTTTCAAATGTTGCCCTGCTTAATTTACTGACAGTTATCTCAAGTTAACTCAAAGTTGATTTTTTTAAAATCTCCAGGGAATGTTTAATATTAAACTCACTGTTGCAATTTCACAAAGAGGTTGACTAATGCATTTTAAAAGGGTCGTGGAATTTAAATTGTAGGCAGGTTAAATATCCTGCAACACTCTGCCTCTTATTCATGAGTTTAAGAAGTCAGTGAAGGGCCTACTTTCAGACCTGCACCAATAAGCAGTAAGCCAGTAACACAGATAATTAGCTCATAAACTTCTCAATCTCCATCAAATTTCCTTTATTGGTGGATCTGACAAACTTGATGAGTGGACTTGAAAGCACAAATATAAAGCTGTGACAAAGTGCAAGAGGACTTTGAGATACTGTTGCCAAAGCATCAGCCTTCTTTCATAAGGAACAAAATCAATTGTTCCCCTCAAAATGACTTGCCGTCGACATTTAAAGTACATGTCTCTTCATCTTATTTGCTGAAATTAAGTTAATACTCACATGCTCCATTTTGTTTCTGTAGTTACATGTGTAACTGCACTGAAACAGGATTTATGGGCACAAATTGCGAGATAGACATCCCTGAGTGTGCGTCCAATCCATGTGTTAACAACGGGACATGTCTGGAAGGAGTGAAAAGCTACACTTGTCTCTGCTGGGATGGTGAGTACATATGTCAAAGAGGAGCAAAAGGGAGGGGCTGGGGATTATTAAAACTACAGAAACAATCTCCCAGAAAACTCACATCATCATTACCTATACACAGAGATTACTCTGTGAAAACTACTATTATGAATTGTAGATCGACCACCATCATGTAATTCACTTGTTTACGTCAGAATTTTTGACTTTAAACTTGAGAAGTGCTGTAATTGGAGTCTCCAAACTAGCCTTTTGTTTTACTTTTACACCTTTGCCTTGGATTAGAAGGATTTGGAGGTTGGTTAACAACCGGAGGTCACTACCTGAATGCACCATCTAGAACTGGAGCCACCATTGGCTGAGCCAATAATGTGGTGAGCCCTGTATGTTAAGGTGACAACCCACTGAAAAATGTGTATCACATTGAATGTCAGCTTGGAGCTCGGGCGCTGCTTAACATGGCCATCTGCAGTGCGGTTGAAACTCTACATTTTATGCTACCACTAATACAAAGATGTGTTCCTATCAAGAGTTTATAGAAGTCGCCAACTGTAGGATGTGATTGTTTTCAAACTTACTTTCTATTCAGTATGAACAGAAAATGCCAAAGCAAAACAGATTCATCTGCATCCAAACAAATAAAAGACAGTGATGTATTAATTTTAATGCAGAGAAGTTGTTTCCCTTTCTGGGAGCATCTAAGACCAGTGCGCATAATCTCAGAATGAGGGGTCACACATTTGAGACAGCGATGCGGAGGTATTTCTTCTTTGAGGATCATGAACCTATTGAATTCTTCACTGCAGAGGGCTGTTGAGGTTAGGTCATAAGTATGATCAAGGCTGAGATAGACAGGGCTGTAATCAGTAAGAGATTCAATGATTGTGGGGAAATGGCAGGAAAGTGGAGTTGAGGGTTATCAGTTCAGTCACAAGCTCATTAAATGGCAGAATCAACATAAGGTCTGAATGGCCTACTTCTATGCCATATGTCTAATTTGAGATCTAGCCTCCCTTTGGTTGTGGCAAAGAATCATTCAGGAAACAATTCATGTAGACATATGGAATGAGGTTCTTTCTGCACTCATGAATTAAGATGGGAAAATTGTCCTCCTATCAAATGCTGTTTTGACATCAGGAAGAGAGCTGAATTTTTTTTTTGATGTCTTCTGGATGACCTAGTGGAAACAAACGTTCTGTGCGTCATTCCATTCTCTTAGAATCTATTACAAGGAGCATAGTGACTGAACACTTAACAAACATGAGCTGACCGTGGGTGACAAGGTGCACAGTGGTTAGCACTGCTGCCTCACACCACCAGGGACCTGGGTTCAGTTCCACCATTGAGCAACTGTCCGTGTGGAATTTGCACATTCTGCCTGTGTCTGCATGGGTTTCCTCCCACAGTCCAAAAATGTGCAGATTAGGTGGATTGGCCATGGTAAAGTACCCCATAATGTCCGCGGATGTGCAGACTAGGTTGATTTAAGCAAGGGGAATGTGGAGATAGTGAGGGTGTGGGTGGGATGCAATATGGAGGGTCAGTGCAGACATGATGGGCTGAATGACTTCTTTCCACACCCTAGAGATTCTGTGACCTGATTCATAAGGCGCAAGTCATCAATAACAAACCTAATTGATTTTTTTCTTGAGTATGGAACTGATCTGACAAGAACGTGCCGATGGTGACCACACTGTCTCCCTTTATTGGGCTTGGTGAGCTAAGAATTAAAACTAAGAGTGCTAGAGACAAGGATGTGAAGGGTTCTAGAATCAAGGAAGCTATATGAAGTTAAGATGCAGATAAGCCATGAGCTACCTGAGAAATTGCTTCGGCTTGAGGGTTTGAATGGCCTTATTATATGTTTCTACTGTTACAGTAGCTTCATATTTAATTACTTTTGAAGATGTGAATTTGAAGGATTGTGCATACCTGGATTGTGTTTTTTTTTATAAAAGGTCAATGAAAGAGTAAATTTTTTTTTTAAGCAAGACATTTCTTGCAAGTCACACGTTTTATGCTAACTACCCATTTACTGCCAGTGCCCGTGTCTGGGCTTATGACTGTCAGCTTGCACTTTCTGATTCATTTAGTGATCAGCCTGTAGAAGGAAATGTTTCCCAGCTCAACTGTCTGATTTCTGTGAGAACCTATTGTTATGGGTCCAATGTGGCATGTTTACTTCTTCTTCTAATCTGGTCTGCCATGACTTTTCTCTACCCCTCACTAATTGTACAGTTTGGCTCTTGAATGTCTCTCTCAGGGCATTACGTGGCTTGCGCTGGGATCTAGGCACTGCACCATATGTAAAGTTAGTCTACACTTCACTTAAGACATTGCGAGCCAGGAATCACTCCTCAGCCACGCTGCTTGTCCATCTCATTGAAGGCATGGCCCAACGGAGAGGAGAGCTCACTCTCTGCTTAGCTGATAGGGACCTGGAGACAGGGAGGTGGAGAGGAGGGTACATGATTGCCCCAGAGCTCACTGTCCCCATTTATGACCAGCCTGAATCTCAAGATGTTGTGTCCCAGCTGAGATAGGATGCCTGGAAGTGCAGGGAAAAGGTCAGTGACCTTCTGCTTTCCGAAGGGGCTAGTGCTACCACTTTGTTCTCAGCTACCTCAGACTGACTGGGCTACGACTCACTCAAACTCTGTCACTGCATACATCTCTCATCATGGGTCAAGGATGACAGCTCTTATTATTGCACTCAGCATGCCTAAGCAACAGGTCTTACCCACCTCATCCTCCCAAACAAAGAAATCCTCCTGCTCTTTGTCCGTCTTCCTCAGTCAGTGGAGGCACCTTACCAGCTCTGTTCAAGCTTCACCACCACCATCACTCGCAATCCCTCCTTTTGCCTTATTGCCATAGACTGACATCTCCACAGTTCCCCGACTGACCTACCTGTAATTCCTGGACTGTATCCATTTGAACCACAAGTGTGAGCCTGTCCAAATCTTGGACACAATCCCCAGACTCAGATAGCATCATGTGCCTGGCTAACTGTGGTCAGTCCTTGGACTAGAATAGGACAAGTCCCTTCATTGACTGTGACAGCCCGCCCAATTGACCACAGTCTCCCTGACTGGCCGCAGAACCCCCCCCCCCCCCCGACTGACTGCAATCTCCCCGACTGATCATAGACCCTCCGGACTGACCACAGACCCCCAGACTTAGCGCAGTCCACCCTTCAGCCTACAAATGTCTGCTCCCCATTGACTTTCACACCTGGCCATTTGCTTGAAGCCGTGCAGTGTGTTTGCCGCATGAATGTCTGATGTTAATGAATCACAATTCCACACAAACGTCCTTGTTGGCAGTTCTGCTCTCCAACTAGGGAGGCTGCTTGCCTCTCCCTTCGCCCAGAATCCAGTAGCTTTTAACTCAGTACCAGAGACCTCATGCAATAAAAAAGAAGCAATGTGACAGTGACTGGCAGCCCGGAAGTCAGTGTGGAGGTGAGTAAGTGTGTGCTAATAAAGCAATGTGAAGTATACAGAGACTGGCAGCTCCAAGGAAACGCAAAGCGGACAAGCATTAAGAAAGCAAGTGAAGGCGAATCCCATGTAGATGTGTCTCTACAGTCAAAGTAATGTGGCGAAACCTACAAGCCTTGGCGTCCCTGAGCTCCAATATAAAGTTAACATGATGTGACTGACTGTGCCAACTCATACCCTGATGTATGATATCAGAAAGGAAGAAAATGTCTTGAACAGAATATCACCTGCAGCTGCAGAAGTAGCACTGGAACAATGTATTCTCTCTCATTATGTCAGGACCAGTGCAGAGTTGGCTGAAGTGGCCTGGGATAGATATGAATTCCAGGAGTTGATGTATAGAGGCAGATATGAAGGAAAATAGTTCATGGCTCACAACATAGAATATGCCAGTGAAAAAGATGAATCCTTTTAAAGGGATCAATCAACCATGGTTAACCAGGGAAGTTAAGGATTGTATCAAATGAAATAAAAACATACTACATGGTAATGATTAGTGGCCAGACAGAGGATTAGGAACGTTTTAAAAACCAACAAAAGATGACTAAAGAAATAATAAAAAGAGATTTGTGAGTTGGTCTGAGATCAGGTTTGATGATATAATGAGACTGGTGGATTGTCAATGTTAATTTCTAATTTCCTCCAAGTCAAATGGGGAGCTCTTCATATTTTTGCAAGTCCTCCCAAACTGTGATGAAAGGAACACTAAGGCATGTTTCATTTCCTTTGAAAAGGCAGCTAAGCAGATGAGGCGGCCAGAGGAAAACTGGACACTGTTTAGGCAAAGCATGTTGATGGGCAGAGCTCATCCAGAAATATTGAGGATAACTTGTTGAATTCCTGTAGAGGACTTGTGGAGATCTGGATGATCCAAACATGTATAAGCCAACATTTTTACTGGTCAGATCTTCACAAGGATGCGGTACTGTTTCGTAAAACGTGCCATATGTACAAGATGGTGAGAAAATCACGACATGCAGTCAGTCGTGTTTGGTAATGAGAGATACCTGTTTTTGAAGAACCATTTAGCAAGGTGTGACCAGTAGATTGTGTGAAAACTTTACCACAAATAGAAGTGGGATGCCTGCAGGTGCTTACAATTATAAATATATATGGCTACTCAAGTCCCAGCAGCCCTATCCTTGAGAACAATCACTGCTAAGATAGTGATGGAAAAGTTAACCCAGTTGTTCACTCGATTGAGTTTACTGATGGAGATTCAGTTAGAAAAGGGTTCCAGTTTTTTGTCACAAATTTTTAAGCAGGTTATGAGAATTCTGACTGGAACAAATGTTACATCTGCAACATACCAACCCCAACCATAAGGAGCATTGGAAAGGTACTATCACCACTCAAAATGATGGTTGTGACATCCTGTCATGCACGTCTTCCTGATTGGGACAAAGGGCTCGAGTTTCTATTATTTGTCAGAGATTCTCTAATGCGTCGACTGGTTTCACTTTTTTTTAAGATAATAAAGTGTGAAGCTGGATGAACACAGCAGGCCAAGCAGCATCTCAGGAGCACAAAAGCTGACATTTCAGGCCTAGACCCTTCATCAGAGAGGAAGGGTCTCATCCCGAAATGTCAGCTTTAGCGCTCCTGAGATGCTGCTTGGCCTGCTGTGTTCATCCAACTTCACGCTTTATTATCTTGGATTCTCCAGCATCTGCAGTTCCCATTATCTCTGATACACTTTTTTTTAACTTAGTTTATGGGCATGAGATAAGTGATCCTCTAAAACTAATTTTAAAAATGTTTCCTAGAACTGATAAGGAGATCCTCAATGTTAGACTCTGCATCTGCATTCTGGAAGCGGTTTACAGGAGTCTGCAATGTGGATTCTAGGGTGTTCTACTCAGGAACACCTTATAGCATTGCAAACAATCATAAAGTAGTGGGGGCTACCGAATCTTGAATGTTTCAAAAAGGGATGACATGTTAGTATTACTGTCCTTACAAAGTGCACCATTATCCCTGGTCCATATAAAATAGTTGCAAGGGTTGGTAAAGTAACTTTATTTGATTGATGTCCCAGATCGTTGGAAAAAACATTGCCTGTATCATATATTGAAACAATATCAGCACCGAGAGGATGATTTAAAAAAAAGTGCAGGTATGTCAAGAATTGAGGCCTGTGAGGATGAAAATGATAGTGGGAATGAGGTAAAAAAGAACCTTGGACCAATCCTGAACCCAGTTCCCTATTAGATAACATTGAACTGGTAGGGAGGTCGAACAGAGATAATAGGAACTGCAGATGCTGGAGAATCGGCGATAGCAAAGTGTGGAGCTGGATGGACGCAGCAGGCCAAGCAGCATCTTAGGAGCGCAAAAGCTGACATTTCGGGCCTCGACCCTTCATCAGAAATGGGGGAGGGGAGGAGGTTTCTGAAATAAATAGGGAGAGAGGGGGAGGCGGATCAAAGATGGATAGAGGAGAAGATAGGTGGGGAGGAGACAGACAAGTTAAAGAGGTGCGGATGGAGCCAGTAAAGGTGAGCGTAGGTAGGGAGGGGATAGGTCGGTCCAAGGAGGACGGACAGGTCAAGGGCCTGGGATGAGGTTAGTAGGTAGGAGCTGGGGGTGCAACTTGAGGTGGAAGGAGGGGATAGGTGAGAGGAAGAACAGGTTAGGGAGGCGGGGACGAGCTGGGCTGGTTTTGAGATGCAGTGGGGGAGGGGATGTTTTGAAGCTTGTGAAATCCACATTGATACCATTGGGCTGCAGGGTTCCCAAGCAGAATGAGTTGCTGCTCCTGCAACCTTCGCGTGGCATCATTGTTGCACTGCAGGAGGCCCAGGATGGACATGTTTTCTGAGGAATGGGAGGGGGAGTTGAAATGTTCGCGACTGGGAGGTGCAGCTGTTTATTGCGAACCGAGTGTAGGTTTCTACACTTATTTTTTTGAGCCAAAATAACAGGGGGACCAAACAAAGCTATTCTTAGAACTTAAAGCTCTCTGCAGGTTTTGGAGTAGATTTGTAGGTTGGGTTGTGGGTGTTGAGGTTGGATGGCTCACCGAGCTGGTTTGTTGATCCACCGACGCTTCATTACCCTGGGTAACATCCTCAGTGCAGCCTCTGAGTGTCTCATCACACTCCCCTACATCAAGAACATGTCAGAACTCACCATAAGACTTCTATGACTGCTGAGCATCAGAGTGGCACACAAACCCACAGCAACCCTACAACAACTGCTCACCCGAACTAAAGACCTGCTTTCTGCCATGGACAGGACCAATGTCATCTACAAGATCCCCTGCAGAGACTGCGAGAAACACTACATCGGACAAACAGGAAGGAAACTAACAGCAAGAGTACATGAACACAAACTGGCTACAAAAAGACACGACCAATACTCACTCATCTCAATCTACATGGACAAGGAGAACCATGACTTTGACTGGGACAACACCAAGATCCTGGGACAGGCTAGGGGGAGACAAGCACGAGAATCCCTGGAAGCATGGCACTCCACGAAGCAGGCTACTAATAAACACATTGAACCCGACCCCATGTACATTCCACTACGGAGGAAACCCGGAAGTGAGGCAATCCGTCACAATGGACCCCAGAGTTTAAAAACCAGGTGGAAAACACACCAACGCTTCATCAGAGGCTGCACTGATGATGCTACCCAGCGGGGTAATGAAACATGTGCGGAACAACAAACCAGCTCGGCGAGCCAGCCAACCACAACAAAGCACTCTGCAAATGTAATATCAGCTTTAGCCCAACATTACATGGATGTAGGAGAATCTGCTTTGATGAAACAGCATCTCTATGGTTTACTTATAGAGAAACATACCCAGGTAAAACTAGAAATTCACTATATTACCAAATCAGCTGAGGGTTCCTGCGATTATATTAGCAGTGTCCCTACCGCTGAGCCAGGAGGACAAGGTTTAAGTCCCACCTGCTGCAGAGGAAGATAATAACATCTCTGTGCAGCTCTATTAGAAAACATCCAATTTAATCCCAGTAGAAGTACCTGCAGTTCCCCAGTCATGTGAGGCTGGGTTGTGAAGCATACTCAGGTTGAGATTGACAAAATTTTAAATAGTAAGGGAATCAAGGGTTATAGAGAAGAAAAGTCTCGAAGGTGCTGTTGACGATTATCAGATCAGTCCTGATCTCATTGAATAGTGGAGCAGACTCAATGAGCTGAATGGTCTACTTCTTTTCTACATCCTATGGTTTTATGCTTAGAGCCTAAGCCCAATGGTTCAACCAGATTTTGTACAGAATACAGAAGGGTCAATACAGTAACAAAGGCAGATTCTTACCAAGTTCCTTGAATGAATGACTGTATTAATAGGGTTGTCAGTGCCAAATATCTTAGTAAAATAGATTTGTTAAAGGAATATTAAGAGGTACTTTTAATACCCTAAGCTAAGGATAAATTGGCCTTTGTCAAATCAGATGGTCTTTCCCAATGCTAAGTGATGGCATTTGGGTTAAACAATGCCCCATTTACTTTTTTGAGACTGTTGAGCTAGTGATGATCAGTGTTCCTCACTGTGTAGTATGCCTTGGCAACATATTGATAGATGCTGACACTTGGACAGACCGCTTGGGACAATTAGCTGTGTTTAGAAAGTTTAATCAGCTGATTTAGCAATAGAACTTGTTATGAGTGAGTTTGCAAAGGGATAGGAAACCTACCTGAGGTATATACTAGAGCATAGACAAATGCTGGCAAGAATAGCAAAGGTACAAACTCTAGTGGAGTTCTCTGCCCCTAAAGCTAAACAAGAAATGTCATGAGCTTCAAGCATGTGTGGCTTCAATTTCAACTTCCTGCCAAATGTCAGCACTGTAGTTGCTCCTGTAATGGATTTCTTTGAAGAGAAAACCAAGGTAGTGTGGCCAGTCATCTTTTAAGAGATGAAAACATTTTGATCAATGAATTTTTCTTGGCTGCCCCTAACTTCATTAAACTCTCCAAAACAGCAAGCAATCCTATTGACTTGGGGTAGGTGCAGCTCTGTGATGAGTCAAGCATAGATCGTGAAATACTTTTCTAAAACACCAAATGTGATACTGTATGGTAGAAGAACAAACCATGGGATTGCTAACAGCTCTGTCTGTCCTGCCTGCAGGAAAGGATTTTCATATGTTAATCATAGTCCTTCAGCCTTCAAAAAATTCAGAAGTCAAACTTTTGATGTGGAGTTCGCTACTATAGCTTCATTGCTTAAAGATTGTTCACACTGCGTGGAAAAACATAATTGACAATGTTTTGTCGAGAATGTAGCTATGTCTGAATGATCTAAGTAACCAGAAGTTGAAGTAAGCTATAGGGATTAATAAGCAGCTAAATATAGGGGTGACAGCTTTATTTTAAACTCCACCTGCCACTGCTGGACCCATCAGCCCATATGAACGCGGTCCCATTGTACTCTACATTCCCTGCAATTACCAGCCTTGCCCTTTGTACCAGCAGGAACGTACTGTCTTTGGACTCCCATTATTTCATTTTTAAAGACCTTCCATATTCCACCTGTGCCTTTACCTGCAAACATCCTTCCCTAGTCAACTTTTGAAAATTCCTGCCTGATCCCATCAAAATTGGCCTGACTCCAATTTAGAACTTTAACGTTTAACTGAGGTCTAACCTTTTCTATAATTGTTTTAAAACTAATAGAATCATATTCACTCGCCCCAAAGTGCTCCCATGCTGACACCTCAGTCACCTATCCTGCCTTATTTCCCAAGAGAAGGTCAAGTTTTGTTCCTTCTCAGGTAGGTACATCCACATACTGAAAAAAAAAATTCTTGTGCAAACTTAACAAATTCTTCTCCATCCAAGCCCTTAATACAATGGTAGTTCCAGTCAATTAAGAAAGGTGAAAAGGAAAAGCCAGGGAATTATAGACTGGTGAGCTTGACATAAGTGGTGGGTAGGTTGTTGGAGGGGATTCTGAGGAACCGGACTTAAATGCATTTGGAAAGGCATGGACTGATTAGGGATAGTTAACATGGCTTTGTGCATTGGAAATCTTGTCTCACTAACTTGATTGAATTTTTTGAAGAGGTAACAAAGTAGATTGAAGGCAGAGGAGTAGGTGTTGTCTATGTGGACATTTTTCTTCATATGTTTTGGGTTATTTAGAGGGTAAACGGTTATATTTTTTATATTCAAATTTGTGTGTTAACCAGTTTTGCATAAACGTTGAATACGTTTTGTCTACGAAGAGTTAATAATTTTGTGGCTATTAAATAAACTGGATCGTTTTAAGTCAGAGAAATAAAGTATACAAGTGGTCACACTGAGAACCAAATAAAATAATTATATTTATATTGTGACCTATAGATTAGGGAGACTAGAGAAAGACAGTGCACTGCTTCCATATTGCTCAGAACACCATTGTTCCTTACTAAGATCACCATGTGTTTTGATAGATGGATGCAAAAGAGAACCCAAGACATTTATTGTAAAACAAATGGGTTTTCTGGCTTCAACCTCCATTCTCATTTCTTTAACCTCCTGGTTTTTCTCAATTTCAGTATGGAACTTGAGCAATACAGTCACATTTCTTTACCAGTACTGTTAATTGCTGTGCAAATAGTATTGCTGTAGTACTGTTTTCAGAATGATAAAATGAACAATATTCCAAATTGGTTGCAATGCTGGGAATAATCCTATCATTGAATGTTCTAACATCTGAAGTTTGTGATTTGCTTCTATTTCAACAGGTTACACTGGATCACACTGTGAAGTCGATATCGATGAATGTGCAACAAAGCCTTGTTTGAATAATGGCACATGTTTGGAACGCTCCACTCAAAAGTATTATGCCCATCTCCCACAGTTCAAGCCCACTTTCAGTTATGCTGATGCATCTGGCTATATTTGCCTTTGTCAACGTGGCTTTGCAGGTCAGCCTAAACTTGAAACCTAAAATGAAGATTTCAGGTTTAGAAATGGTGTGGAATACAGAAAATAGACTTAACTCCCTTTTTACACTCACTACACTTGAAATTGCAAATTAATTTGCTTCTAAAAAGGGCATTGCTTTTAATATTCAACTCTTGATACCACTTCTTAGAGGTTGAGGTGGAAATATTGAATAAGGACAATGGTGCCTTTCATTGCTAACACTATCAAACATTCTAGAACAATTTGCAGTATGTATGTGGGCAGTTTGTACTTATATAAAAGTTGCATTTCTGAGGTCACAATTTTAACCAGAAAGTAGTGGTCAACTTAAATATTTTTGAGGGATTGAAATCTACCTTCTCCTATCACCTTGCTTTCTCACCAAACTCACTGTTTATTACAGTAGTAACAGAGATAACAGTGTGGTGCTGGAGGAACACAGCAGGCCAGGCAGCACCAGAGGAGCAGGAAAGCTGGCATTTTGCGTCGGACCCCTTTTCAGAAATCAGAAATCCTGAAGAAGGGTACTGACCCGAAACATCACCTTTCCTGATCCTCTGATGCTCCCTGGCCTGCTGTGTTCTCCAGCACAACACTGTATTGTCTATGGTAAATAACTAAGTTACCTGGTGAGATAATTGCTCATTGATATACTATGCGAAACTTTTATGACCTATAAAAAAGGCAGATAACCACAAGCAAGTCAAGTTCAGTAGAAAAAATCTATTTCAGCAAAAAGATGGTTATTAGTTTGTGGAAGCCTACAGGTCATCAGAGTTGAATAGAAGTTTTAAACTAGTTTTAAACTAAACACTCCTGCTCCTTTCACATAGTCCAGCAAAGCTTTCCTGTTCCTGTTTTAGCAGCCTCAAAGTAGTCAAAGCCAATGAGTTGGCCTGTCTGTTGTCTCAGGAAGAGACAGTAATGGACTGAATCACATCTGGGGAAGAGAGAGAAAGTCATCGAAGGGAGATGCGTAAGGATGAAATTTTAAAATGAAGTTAGGATTGACTCTTCATTGAAATTGAGTGTCTATAAAGAATGTTGCTGGGAAAAGGGGCTAAATCATTCTTCCGCTGTTTATGATAAGATCTTTCAAAATTGTTTTCTATATATATGGTTTTGTCTTGTAAAATGAACTGAGGTTCTTTTGTTAAAATTACATTGACAGCCTGTGTGAATATGTTCAGTGACTGAAAACCACTGTAATCAAATTACCACAATAATAATTACAATCTATTCAGTTAGGTTTTGGTCTGAAATTAGATTTTTCCAGCATTATTACAGCTTGGCTAACAGCTATGTTATGATGCCATATTTTCATATCAGACGGTGGGATGGATGGGAACACAAAATGCAGTAATGAGATGGTAACCATGACAACATATGTTGATGTACCCAGTCATGAGGAGCTGAACACTTTTTCAAATGACTAGGTTTATAACTGGGCAAGTTCCTCTTCAATATCAAGCCGATGCTAAGTAGAAGGAGTTTGGATTTTTTTGTGGGTTGACTCAACTATTCAAGTATATGTGGTATGTGAATTTATTTTTAATGCCTCTTAAAGGCAACAATGGCTTTGATTAAAATCATTTACATTATTGCTGGCCTGGATCAGTTTTTCTGTTATCGTATAAAAATATTATTCCCAGCTTTAAATACCAGAACAGAGTCACCTTCCTTAGAATCAAAATCTTTCAAAAATTATCCATCATTTCACCAATGGTGAGTTATGTGTTCTGCTCATGAGATATTTAGGCATTCTACAAATTGATTATTAATTTGTCCTGTGAATCAAGTTTATATTTTTAACGTCTGAATGTTGTCCATCTGGTATTTTGGGAAATTTATTTTGAAAGGGTAGAAATCTGCAGAATTTTAAGGTGAGACAATGGTTTATTTTCTCCCATTTGTACACAGCAAAAGCACTACACCATACTATCTTAGTCACTATGCTGTAGTTTCCCTATACAGTGTTTCACAGCAAGAGCACTAAGCTAGCAAAAGGATTAATCTAGTCAAGTGCTGAAATGACCAAAATTAGAATCCTGAAAGCTTAGATACAGCATAGAAGAATGCTATTCAGCCCGTCATACCCGTGCTGGGTCTTTGAAGGAGTTATCCAATTGTTCTACACTCCTGCTCCTTTCACATAGTCCAGCAAAGCTTTCCAGTCCAAGTGCATATCTAATCCTTTTGGAAAGTAAACTTTAAGTTTGATTCTACCATGTTTCAAGCAGTGAATTTCAGATCATTACAACTTGCTCTGAACCAGAATATTCTAGTTCAAGGAACACCATCAGCTTTCTCACATGCTCCTAAAAATAGTGCCATGGCAACATTATATAACAATTATACCATAATGGCAATAAATGGACTCGTAGCCTAGGATTCGAATATGTTGATAAATGGACTCGTACAGTCCATTTATCAACATATTCGAATCCTAGGCTAATAGCTAAAATATCTTAGAGATGAGAAATATTCAAGTCTGAATAATACCCCAATAAATGTGCATGCTAAACTTAAACTGTCCTAAACAGTGAATACTTGTTTGTATATTTATTGAAAATACAGATCTCTCAGTCTAATTTCGCAGAATTGTCGTCACAAGCCTTGTCCAAATCACAGCTTCAGTCATGTCTGAATCAGTTCAGAGAGGATCATTCAGTGACCCTGCACTGATCAACTGAAGTAGCTGCAGCTAGATCCAATGCAAAAGATTTCTGTGTCCCTAACAAAGATGACTGTTTTACAAGATATTGAAAAATCTTGTGACTCTATTGTGCTATTATGCTGTTGAAGCACACTGGACAGATTGTGCCCCTTTTGAATATTCTGTGTCTCTCAAAATCAGATTCCTGGACGTTTCTGAAATAAAATGTGAAATACCAAAATTGTTAGGTTTTCCAAATACAATTATTTTTACCTTCCAGTTTTGTGTCTTTTATTTTGGACACTTAACAAAAAGGTGTTTGATTGTCAATGCTTGTTCATAATTCTTAAAGCAAATATCAAAACTTGAGCCACATTGTTTCTACCTTCTTGATATTTTGTATCTGTCCTGTCCAGGTTGGACTTTAGCAAATGGTGATAACTTAGCTCAATAGGGAATAAATACTTGATCAGAGTGCTACTATAATTCACTGTAAGAATGATTTATTGCCGTTCCTAGATTGCTTTGTGTTTGACATTGTTCAACACTGTCCTTTACTATTAAGGGTTTAACACGTGACTTCTGATACTTTGCAGCAATATCTTCAGGTCATGTGAAGGTGCTTAAATAATAATTCAACTTGTAGACTGTTGAGGAGAATTTTTTTTATGTAACAAGAGTTTTAATCATTCTGTTTTTTTTCTGGAAGGAGAGCATTGCTCAGTGAACATCGATGAATGTGAGTCTGGTCCTTGTATGAATAAAGGCACTTGTGAAGATCAAAACAATGGATTCAAGTGTCATTGTGCACCTGGATTTACAGGTAATAGTTCTAGTGTTTTAGATTATTTTTTCCCAAAGGGTTTTGCTTCATACTGAGGGATATATACACAACTGTGGGATGCTTCCTGGTCTGAGTGGCCATCGTTCGTGTGCACGTCTCAAGAAGTAGGTACACATTCAGTCGAAATGCGAGACTTTCAGCACTTGTGTTTCATGGACTGAAGCAGTAACAGACCTGCCACAGTGCTTTTCCATCAGTTTAAAGTTAAGTTCTCTTCTCCTATTCTCTCCATTTGTAACTAGCCACTCAAATGACATATGATTTATGGTGATTCACATCTATCTTGATGAGGAGCCATTCAGTAATTACTTTTTTAGAGACAACTATGGGAATTTCTTTCTACAATATTCAAGAAGGCCTTTATTGTAAATGGTCTGTGGTTAGAAATTTGTCCTAGTAATAAGCCACACAAAAAAAAACAGTGATACATCACTTCTCAAAATAATCTAATTCAAATGTAAAAATTCAGCATCAGAGAATGGACAGTTTACTTATCAGTACAAACTATATGCACTGACAGTGAGCGTTGTACCTTGTTTTCTGGTGACATTGCCCTACCAGTCAAACAGAGTCTTAGAGGCGGCAATTTTAAAATAGGGTAGATTATCTAACATGAGGAATTTCCCATTTCACACCAAATCGAAATGAAATATTCTCCATCTTTGACTTTAACATTTTTAAAAAGCTATTCTTGTTGTCGGAAAGCAAATTGAGCAAAGTGTATAGTCTGGAGAAATGATCGTATCCAGGACAATTTTCAGATTCAGTGTTGTAACTGAAGCAGTAGTACAAGAACTGCATAAAGATTGCAGCATGAATTCCGAGTCGTAGCTGTGTTGTTTAACTAAGAGGAAAAATAAATTGTCTTGGCTGACAAATAAATGTTAGAACAAGCGCACATCATGCAGTTAGTCATCTTTCATTGGTTACAGCTTGAGGGTGCCTGCATACAAAACATTTCCTTCGGATAGGCTTAAATTATTCAACAATTGAATACATATTGGTTTTTTTTAGTATCAGAATATATATCTTGAAATGAAATTGGACAAATATATACTACTCTGCAGGTAAGAAGTCTGCTCATTTAATGTTCAGGACTACAGGCATCAAAACTCAGCAAAAATAATCATTGTGCAGACCTTGCTTGTCTCTGAAAGCAAGTATAGAACAAGTATAGAAGGCTTCTTGTAACTGGCAATCATTTGGTAAATTGTGTGAGATATTCATTTCCACATTTACAATGTTATTCTTTTACTTGACAGCTTGCCAGTTGATAAAATTTACAATAATTAACAGCAAGAATCAGTGTAAGTGTTCGCTCTATGTTCTGTCCGAAAGGAAATACATGCAATCAACCATTTGGAAATGAGCTAATACCCATACAATATGAGATGCTTTCTTTGGTGACCTTGATCCTGTTACATTATTATTTAATTTATTTTATTTGTGTATTAATAAATTTTTAAGCTTAAAATACTGCATGTTGCAAATTCTTTGGGCTGCGTTTTCCCGTAGGGTTTTGGAGTAGATTTGTAGCTCGGGTTGTGGATGCTGAGGTTGGTTGGCTCGCCGAGCTGGTTTGTTGTTCCACAGGCGTTTCATTACCCTGCTGGGTAACATCCTCAGTGCAGCCTCTGATGAAGCGCCAGTGTGTTTTCCCACCTGGTTTTTAAACTCTGCTGTCCATTGAGCTGGATTACCTCACTTCCGGTTTTCCTTCACAATGGAGTGTATATGGGGTCTAGCTCCGTGTGTTTATTGATCGCTTTCTACGTGGAGACTCGGGCTTCTAGGAATTCCAGTTCTTGTCTCTGCTTCGCCTGTCCCAGCATCCTGGTGTTGTCCCAATCGAATTGGTGGTTTTCCTTATCCATGTGGATGGAGATGAGTGAGTATTGGTCGCGCCTTTTTGTTGTCAGTGAGGCTTGTGTACTCTTGTGGTTAATTTCCTTCCTGTTTCTCCAATGTAGTGTTTGTCACCGTCTCTGCAGGGAATCTTGTATATTACATTGGTCCTAGCCAGAGTGGGTAGTCGGTCTTTGGTTCACGTGAGCAGTTGGCATGGGGTTGATGTGTGTTGGTGTGCTACTCTGATGCCCAGTGGTCATAAAAGTCTTGTGGTCAGTTCAGATGTATTCCTGATGTAAGGTAGTGTGATGAGTGTGTGTCGGGGTGAGTGGTATCATTCGTGTAATAGGCATCTTCTGACCCAGTTTTTCAGGAATTTGTTGTCTTTGAATACTTGGAAGAGATGCTCTTCTTTTTGTTTTCCCATTTTGTGTTGGTGTTTTTTCAAGTGAGGTTCACAGGGCCTGTCTGCCATTGCTCATGACAATATTTCTCACACAGTCTTCTTTGTCTCAGTAATAATGCAACAATGGTCTGGTAGAATCATGAGAGAGGAGTGTTGGAAGTGCTCACTGCATTAGGAATTTGAGATGTTCATGCAGCTGCATGGTGTTTAGCGCCTACTGGAGCAATATTTCATGCACTCCAAGACAGACATGCCCTTCACACTGTGACCCTGCTCCTTTGTCCGAGAGGAAATGGCCTAGAAAGGTAGGCTAGCTTCTTGGCTTATCTGTAGAGACCGGGAAGTACTGGTGGACAAGAGGACATTTCCAGCTGACCAGCAAAGGAGGCCATGCTTCCAGTCTCAGCCAGCCTGGATCAAGATAAAGGCCCAGGTCAGTGCAGTGTCCTGAGTGAAACACAATGCATAGCAGTGAACTTCAGTACTCCAAAAGGGTTAGAGCCTGGCCTATTCCTAGTTCTGGAATCAGACAGGCCCTTTGACCAGAATGTGGCAGTACCCTGACTGACTGTACTTGACCCTAGTAAGGACTACTCATCTTTGACTTTCAGGCACGGCCATGTAGTTGAAGTACATGCAACATATTTATCTTGTAATTTCTGGCACATGCAAGTGATGTGATCTTGATGGAGCATGGTCTGTACTGCAACATGTGCACCCCTTTTGATTGCTCAGAGTTCATCACTGTGCTGAGCTGCCCCCACCCCCCCCCCCAATCCGCTAAGAAGCACAGCAAACCACAGAAGCCAGGTGAGTGCAAAGTAAGTGAGTGTTACGAAATGAAGCCAAAAGCCATAAGAATAATCCATTGTGGATGCATGAAGTAAGTGTGTATTTTCCAGTATGCGAAGTGACCCGGCAGAAGCAAGTTTTAACTGTCTCTAAGCTCCAAAGTGAAGTGCTGATTGGTTGAAGTGGTGTATGAGTTGTTCGAAGAGCAGGAATGATTGTGTGGTGAGGCTGGAGGTTTGGTCACACTGATTAGTTTGGATACAGAGTGGAGGAGGGTGGTGTCCTATGGAGCAGGAGGGATATTTCATACAGAGTAGGTCGAAGATCTAGAGAAGCACACAGTGAGTTGCTGCTGCCAAGTGCTCACTCTGACTGTCAGTCAGGAATTGATACTATTCTCTTTCCGAGGAAAGGAGAGAAGAATTGAGAGCTGCTGCAAATGAGGCGAGTTGAACTACTAATAAGATGCAAATGTATGGAAATAAGGTAGTCACCACTCATTAGTGAGATTCTGAATTCAACATTTAAACCTGTGGGGACAACCAATTCTTTTTCTCAGTGTTGAAATTCTGATTGCATTTTTGCTGTATCTTTCCATGGTTATCATCAATCTCCATGCTACTTAAGACAGAGCCATAATCTGCCCTTTGAAGCTTGTATTGCAGGGAGATATTTGTGTTCTGATGGACACTGAGCTTTACAATTTTGTGCAGATGGTATTTTTCTGCTGTAGGTACATTGTGAATATTTGTATTGATGGGATCGAAAACATAGAAACTAGGAGCAAGACTAGGCCATTTGGCCCTTTGAGCCTGCTCAATCTAGTCAAAGTTCAATGGGTTTTCGCTCAGATGAAATGTAAAGTCAAGCTGTGCAGGAGCAGGATATTAAGCTGCTCATGAAATTCAAGGCTTTAATATCCTACTTAAAATTTCCTACATCATCAAGTAAAACAGTTTAACAGCTAGTTCAGTCTTCAATAGGCAACATTGTTGTGACTCACTTTAAAGAACGAATATTAATTATGCTGCAATATTCATAATTTTCAAATGAACAGTAAATGGCTAGAGAAACTTTCAGTCAGTGCACTGCACATATAATAATACAATGCATGTAGTGGAAGAGATTTAATAGAATCATATGGCAATGAATTCAGTCTCTGTAATCTTTAATTCCCATAGACCTTTAACAAAATATCTTGCAACATGTTGTATTTCTGAGGTTTTCATCGAAAACCCCAGTTGCTCGCAGCTGAGATTTCTAATGCAACATTCCAACAAGAGGTAGTTGGTCATTGACCATTGACCCAGATTTGATTTGCCTTTTGGAAAGTGATGATGACTTTTACAGCCATGGAAGTTGAGCAAGTTTTAGTATCAAAGATACGAGAATCTAAAATACAAGGCCACATTCTCAGTTTTGCAGAACAATTTCTTTTTAGAAAAAATGGAATTTGGTGGAACTGAATAAACAGCAGCAGGTGGTTTAGTCACACTGACCCCTCTCATAAATTCAGTGGGCTGCATGAATGTGCGTGGGAGCGAAGCTGACAGCAAAATAATAGAGGCTAATCTTCTCTGCAGTGTAAATTAGGCAAGGCATGGCCACACTGTTAAAACTTCTGCTTGCAGCTTATTACATCAAATTAGCATCACAGAACCAACAAAAAGTTTCACAAACATTTCAGTTGGGAAACACAGCATATCAAAGAGGAAGACCTCAGATCTCTAGTGAGTCAGAACCAGATCAGACTTTAAAGCTTTGACTGAACGCCTCACGCTGACCACTTTCAGATGGAACAGATTATGATTAAATTAACCCGTGACCCAAGTCAGTTGAGTCCGTGGATTAGGGAAGCTGGTAATGACTATAAAACAAGAACCTGAATCAGCATAAAATATATTCAACAAACGGTTGTACATCATACCAAGATAAAATAGATTTCCCCTGATTTATCTCCGAGTTATATTGCTTTTGATGTTTAGCTCCCTTTTAAAGTATTGAGCTTATTATCTATGGAAAATGAAAACTGGCAACGTGCTGAGTATAGTAATACCCAGTGAAAATCAGATTCAATTGAACTAAGAAATTTACTTTTAAGCAGTCATACAGCAACTACATTGCTATGCACTGCATGCAGGCATGACATGATTTACAACTTACTCATGGCAGGAGCAGCATCATTTGCAATATACTGTGTGAGAGCATTGGGCTATAACTGCATAATGATAAATTTTGGACAGCTTTGTTCAAAAAAGCCCTAAGGTGGTGAGCAGGCCACTTAATCTCCAAACACATTGAAAACTCATGTTTTGGGAGACATTGGTTAAATTTAATAACTAGGTCAAAAGATCAGGTTTCAGTCCAGCAAGTTTATTTGAAATTGTGAACCTGATTTCACCCGACAGAGGAGCTGCGCTTCGAAAGATTTTGATTTCAAATAAACCTGTTAGGCTGTAACCTCATATCATGTGACTTCTGAGTTTGTTCACTCCAGTCCAACATGGCATCTCCATATCCCGGATCAAAAAATATTATGACGCAAAAATATATGGAGTGTTTTCAACTATGGGTGGTGCTGTAAAATGCGCTATATTGAATTATTGTTAATTATACACCATCTTCCAACGTTAAAGTGACCCCCATGGCATTTCCATGAAGAAAGGGAAAAAATCTATTTGAATCTGGGCCCTTTTAACTTGAACAGTGGTCTTTCTTAACCAGTCATGGACAGAAAAGATGATACTTGTGAATTTATGGATCAGTTTGCATATTCTTAAGTTTGGTATTAAGATTAGTTCCTCTGAATGCTTATTATTACAAAGCATTACTAATATAATGGACCATGAAACACTGAGCTGACAACCTATCAATAAGCACAAATTATGGCATATTAAATGCCAAGAAACAATACATCATGCAAATATGGGTGGCACGGTGGCTCAGTGATTAGCACTGCTGCCTTACAGAGCCAGGGATCCAGGTTCTGTTCCACCCTTGGGTGACTGTCTGTGAGGAGTTTGAATATTCCCCCAGTGTCTGCATGGGTTTCCTCCGGATGCTCCGGTTTCCTCCTCAGTCCAGAGATGTGCAAGTTAGGTGGTTTGGCTATGCTAAGATGCCCATAGTGTCTTAGGATGTGCAGGTTATGTGGATTAGCCATGGGAAATGCAGGCTTACAGGGATAGAAAAGAGGGAGTTAGTCTGGGTGGAGAGTCTTTGCAGACTTGTTGGGCCAAATGGCCTGTTTCCACACTGTAGGAATTCTATGAATGTATTTTCCCTAAAATTCTGTTTCATAGTCCTTTCATCTGCAACTCTTTCTCACCTCTCTCTGCTAGCAGAGGAAAGAAATGTCTTTGTTAATTGCATTTGAGTTTTGAAAATGAAGGGTGTTTAGCAAATATAATTATGAGCTTGGATCCCACAGCCCTGCTCAGTTAGATTTAATTTTTCATATATCGACCACATCCAAATACAAATTACTAGCCTGCTGCTGTTCTCACGAACTATTGTGTTTAGTGTAAGAATATTTAGAACCTCCTGTGGGAGTATAACACACATGATGATTTTGAATATACATACATAAGGTGCCAGTGATCTTTGCTTTTAAAATATTAAGTTCCAACACATTAGGAAGACTTTTCAGTTACTGTCCTTGAGAATTATGCACCTCCTTTGAGACATTAATAAATCTACACTGTTCAACATTGTATGGAGAATAAAGACATCAAACCTAACTTTTATGATCTTATTTGTTTGAACAAATAGCGGAACTTAAACTTTGAGAAACATTGGACGATTGCAGACTTTGCAGTGTAAATGAAAATATTCAGTCTTAATGATACAGAAAGTGTCCATAGATTACAAAACCATTATTTTTGTTGATGTTACCAGTGGTTTCCATGGTCAGGTCATCTCTCCTCCTTTATGGGCTTATGAATATAAAAATAGCAAAGAAGCCATTTGCCTCCTTATGCACATTTTGAAAGAGACAGCTCCTGTGTTGTAGTTAGCCAGGCATTGCCTTTGTTTTTACTGATTGTGTTTTCAGGATTCAAAGGACAGTAGGGCAGGAATTGCTGAGGGGGGAAGGGAGCCAGATATGTGTCAGCTCAATTAAAAACTGGGGAGTGACTCTGGAGCTGCAGCTTTCCTAGTTGACGTTGTGTGAGAGATTAGGTTGCCACCTGATCTGCATAATGGATCAAGCTGTTTTATTAAAAAGTAGATTTATAAGCAAATGAACAAGGGAGGTTACAGAATAATCTTTAGTCTATAGACATAGCTCAGAACATTCAAGTGAAACCATTCCATAGCTTAAGCACAAAATATACAGTTAAGGGCACTTTCTGCTTGGGCTCAGTTACATCGCCGTTTGAAATCTATAAGCATTTCTGACTGAACCAAACAGAGTTAGGACAAATCAATTAAAAGCAAAATACAAGCAAGTCCAATGTACAGTTAAATCTCTGTTTTACCATGCGGGCTGCACCTTTGCATTGCCAACCTGAAGTTAGAATCATGCACTGATATCTGCAACCTTGTGGCAGTCTAAAGTCCTTTTGTGGATCTCTGACTTATTTCCTGAGTATAGTACAACCCTGTAGGTTACGTTGATGGTGATTGGTCTTTGTAGCAATATATAGTACACTAGAAATTGAGGAAATAAGCATTCTTCATGTCAGTCTTGACAGGAGCCAGCTGGGTAGGGATGAAACGGAGGCAGATTACTGGTGAGACAAACTTATATAAAAGTGCAGCCCTCTGTATATTGGTTGGTTTAATTACTAATCGCTTTTGCCTGACTGGCACCAGGATAGCACATACACATTCAGTGTTTTGTTATAGTCGGACACTTGCACAAATGCATAGAGGAAACCACAATGAAATCTTTCCTTCCTCAAGTGTTCCTTTGTGGACTTTTTCATATAACAGGTATTGGTGCTGTTTCTTTATTGTGCATTTAAGATTGCCTTTCTGTGAAGTAGAAGCTTAATTTTAACCTGTTGTCACAGTGTAATGGAGTGTAACATTCCAGGAAAGATATGCATGAAAGAACTCCTACCATTGCTTTAGTTTAACTCCAATCTGGCCAATGTATTTATGTGTAGTTATGCCTCTTCTAAGTTGTTTCCGTTAATTTTTTGAGCATCATTATGTAATTTCTCAGGACCTTCAAAAATAAGCTAGATAATATCAGCTGCATAATCGTTGCATTTGAAACAAATATAAAAGTAAATCACCTAATAGGCAGTAAATTTTCTATGGCGTATTGATTCACTTTTAAAATTGAAACTTGTATGTAAGGATTGTCTTTCCAAACTCTCAATTAGTATTCAGTATAAAGTTGCAATATTATATGGATATATAACCTTTTCAGTATGATACAGTAATACTATTTCATGAGTGCAGAGTATAAAATAATGTATTGCACTGAACTTATTTTACGTTTTACAAATTTGGTTGATTTTCAAATCATATAGAGCCCACCAATTATCTTTTCTTTGCTTCTTTTCTAATATAGGGAAGGGGATTTTGTGGGAAAGGAAGCATTTGGTAGCAAGAACAGAGTCGAATGGTGTTAAAAGTTGGCTCTCTCTTCCAAAAAATACAAAATGGTATTGCAGAAATGCTGTAAAAAATGTTTGTTTGAAATACATACTTTTAAATTTCATCACATGAACACTTTGCCTTAGGTTGCTGAAAATATTAATACAGGGAGAATGGATTAAAATCAAAATGGAATTATTGTAAAATCTATGCTGTTTCAAAATACCAGGGCCAAATGTGAACAGGAGAGAGTTAAAAAGGGATTCACAAAAACAGTGGGCAGAATCTTAATTTTTTTTTGGCTAAGTTTCAATGTCATGAGTTTTATGGAAGGATTCACTCCTGTTTTTCTCATACTATCTTTCCAAACTTGTCTCATGAACTTCACACCCCACTCCTTTGGTTCCCCATATGTACGCTGCTAGCACAATTTTCCCACTTGCTGTACATTGAAGAATTCGCTACTGTTAGAATATCCCAAAAAGAAAAGTCATTCCTGGTGCCTTCACCATCTTTAAAGGTCCACTGTACACCCAAAGATACTCTCAACCCAGACCCACTGTGCACCCGGTGATATGCTCTCAACCCAGACCCACTGTGCACCCGGTGATACGCTCTCAACCCAGACCCACTGTGCACCCGGTGATACGCTCTCAACCCAGACCCACTGTGCACCCGGTGATACGCTGTCAACCCAGACCCACTGTGCACCCGGTGATACGCTGTCGGTGCAGTGCAAGTCTGGATTGATTGTGACATGTGTCTGCTTTGTGGGCGGGAAGCTGGAGGTCCTGGTGACTGGGCTAATGCTGAGGATGATTATCCTCTTCCCTGATGGCCAGCAGAGGAAGTCCATACCATCAGACCCTGGCATCCTGCTCTGAGGTTGCCATCCAGTTCATTGATGTCATAGCTATCTGATCCAAGAGACAATAGGTACAGAAGTAGGCCATTCTGCCCTTTGAGCCAGCAGCACCATTCATTATGATCATGGCTGATCATCCACAACCAGTATCCTGTTCCTGCCTTATCCCCATAACCCTTGATTCCACTATCTTTAAGAGCTCTTTCTTGAAAGTATCCAGAGAGTTGGCCTCTACTGCCTTCTGGGGCAGAGCATTCCATATATCCACCACCACCAGCATTGAAAGATGAAGGTCAGTTATCATCTCCTAATGGCCAGGGGAGGCACCACTGTCTTCTCCCTGATACCTCACACTCTTTCTCTCTGCTATAACACTCACCTCCCACCAAGGCTCACACTCTTCTCCTCTCACTGTCATATGCAACAGCGTCTCCTCTCTCTCACTCTAACCCACCTGAACCTCCACACCTCCCCATCTTCCTAGGCCTGCATTCCCTGTGCGCTACCTAGCCACTCTCTCTCTGGACACCTGGCTTGACCTTCACCAACTGCCGTACTCACAGCTGTATTACTCACTTTCATCAGACTGTATCCCTCACTTTCATCAGACTGTATCCCTCCATCTCTCTCATTCCAGGAGAAAACAGCTCAGCATAGGGCAGAAAGGGCCAAGCAGGTGGTGGACTCTCTGATGTTTTGTCTCCCACTCTCGGTGAGGGGATGATTTTGATCCTGACCGGTCTGGATTTGTGCCCAAGTCGATCCTTGACTTACTCTGCTGGGACCCCTTGACGAAAACTATCTCCCTTGATAGAGGACAGCTAACAACCAGGACAAGCTTCCTGCTGTCTGGCAGCGCCATAAGTGCCAGTGGCCTGGGGCATTTTTGTCTCATCCAGCTATGGAGCAGTCACGGTGAGCTGCTCACAAGATCGTGGTCCCACTCTCTAATCCCAAATACCCTCCAAGGTGTCGGTATCTGGGCTGATGGGGGACGCAGGAGAGAGTGCCTTCTGAGGATGACAGTACTGAGGCCTATGAGGAATCATCAGCAAGGTAAAGTTGGGGCTTCCGTGGACCTGCACATTTTCACCCTATGGTTGGCTAGCAGAACCTGGAGACAGAAAGAATCGTCGCCTGTGGTTAGAGGTGGTGTGCGAGGAGTGACACCACCAGCAGGGCTAATGCGAGATGGCCATGGTGTGTGGAGTGGTACTTACTTGTTTGACAGGATACTTGCCCACAGAACAATCCCAGTGCTCCTTTGTGAGAGCCAATATCCTCTCCCTGTAATGGAGAAGGAGCCTGATGCTGGCTGTCTGTGCTCAGATAAGGCCTGTCTTCTCCTGTAATGAGAAGAAAGGGGAGAAGGTTTACAGTGGGTGGCACAGCTGTTGGCTCAGGAGCATGTGTGGAGCCAAGGTAGTGAGGTGTGCTGAAAGGGATGAGGCAGAACAGCAGGCATATGGAGCTGAGGGGGAAAGGAAGGTGAGGGACAGAGTTACAGAAAATGAGAATCATGGTGGGAGGTGTTTGCGGTGGCACAGATAGCGTGACATTGATGTGGCAGAGAAGGGACCGCCACTAACCTTCTGGAAGGGCTGGCTGCTGTTTCACACTCTGGAGTTGCATTGATATGGGTGGCAGCCTCAGACCAGGCTAGCAGTGTCTGGCAGCAGGGCTTCCTCTGCCAGTCCTTCAGGAAGAGGACAACCCTCTTCTGCACCAACCCCATCCACTAGGGCAAAAGGCCCTAGAACCGCAGTGCCATCTTCCTTTTCTCCAATATCTTCTGACTCTGCCTGTGACTGAATAGGGCAGCTTCAAAATGCCAGTGCTCCTTCAAAGATGGAACAAGAGCTGGTGTTTCGGTGGGTATCCAGTCAGTTAAGGCAGGAATGGCGCATGGTAAGATGAGTCAGAAATCAGGTGTGGGGGACACCATTAGAGCATGATGAGTAATTTTGGAGGTGAGTTTGGTAAGATACAGTGAGACAACTTGCTCAATCTCATATTAGAAATCACACGACACCAAGTTATATTTGAAATCACACAAGTTTAAGGAGTGCAGCCCCTTCATCAGGTGCAGTCAGAGAGCAGAGCACACAGACCCGGCATTTATAGACAGAGAGAGATCAAGGGCAGAGAGATCTGTCTGCCTATAAACTCTGGGTCTGTGTCCTCTGCTGTCTCGTTGCACCTGACAAAGGGGCTATGCCCCAAAAGCTTGTCTGATTTCAAATAAACCTCAGGACAATAACCTGGTGTCATGTGATTTCTGACTTTGTCACCCCCCCCCCCCCCCCAACCCCGAGTCCATCACCAGCACCTCCACATCATGTCTCGATCTCTTGGCAATAAACCCTCCAAAACCCTTGACACAATTAGGACTTAGCCAAAAATAATTGGAAGATTCAGCCCAGAATATATTTACAAAAGAGAAATAAGGAAAATTTAAAACTTTGCTTTAAACACAGCACTGATGAATTATTTGAAGGATTACTTTTATTAATTTTTGAACAAATTGTAAACCACCACAATTGTTGCAATCTCCGTGGTACAAATCACTGCACAAAACCAACCTAACAAAAGGAATGTTGATGTAGATTCTTCAACAATATCACTGGAAGAAATGGATAGAGTGTTAGAGTGTTTATTGATGTGCATTATTTTCGGAGTAAAATGGCCTCCTAATTTCTCTGATACAATGACAAGCTTGTTTAAGCTCATTTGAAAGTACAAATAATTTTGAAAACTTGTTTTTAAATTGTAAATTTATAATGTTTTAGCTATTAAAAATGTTTAGATCACTGACAGTATTACATAATTGTTAGCCTAACCGGGCTTGAGTTCTTAAACGTCTGTTTCAGATGCAACAGTATCAATAGCTGAGTCAGGTTGCCATCAAATCTCGATGACAACAGATAATGTGCAACCTAGATACAAGAATCTAAGGGTTTGCTGATCACGCGAAGAAGCTGCAATATAATCATTAATGTGGCATGGTGGCTCAGTGACTGGTACTGCTGCCTCACAGAACCAGGAATCTGGGCTCAATTCCAACCTTAGGCGTCTCTATGAGTGGACTTTGCATATTCTCCCTGCATGGGTTTCCCTCCCACAATCCAAATATGTGCAAATTAGGTGGATTGGCCGTGGAAAATGCAGGATTATGGAGTAGGCGTTCGTTCTGGCTGAGAGAGTTGGTGTGGACTCAATGGGCCAAATGGCCTGCTTCCATACTGTGTTTGGTTTGCTTGCTGAGCTGGTTCATTGTTCTGCAAACGTTTCGTTACCCTGCTGGGTAACATCATCAGTGCAGCTTCTGATGAAGCGCCGTTGTGTTTTCCCGCCTGGTTTTTAAACTCTGGAGTCCGTTGAGCTGGATGACTTCACTTCCGTTTTCTGCCATAGTGCAATATATATGGGGTTGAGTTCTGTGTGTTTGTTGATGCCTTTCTTTGTGGCATACCAGGATTCTAGGAATTCCCATGCCTGTCTCTGCTTCGCTTTTCCCAGGATCTTGCTTCCATACTGTAGGGATTCTGTCTCCTGACTCTGAGTTGAGAACATCTTGGTTTTATAATTCTCACCTTTATCGGCATAAAATAACAAGCTCAAAATTGATTCTTAGAAGCTGAAGGAGTCAATGGAGTTGACTGCAGGCTGGGATAATACAAGTGCAGAGTTTGAGCTGCAGCATTTTGAATGTTTTGCCATTTGTGGACGATTGAAGCAGGGAGGTCCATTAGAAACTAAAGAAGCAAACTGAAATGGATTTGGACCTGTGTCAATGGGAAAGCTAGGATGTAGGCACGTAATATTGGAAGGTCTTGCTGTTGGTGTGGATTATACAACAGGAAACTCAGCTTGAGATCATTAGCATGTTTTTTCACTGCAACTCCAGACCTTGCCTGCCGTGCCAGTCAGGGCGATTGATGGTGTTAAGGGCAAAACCCCACAGGAACTAAGGAAGAGTTCAGTCTTCCCTTATCAAATTTGGGCTCAGTGGACACGTACAATTTGGACAATCAAATAAAGAGCAAAATACTGCAAGTCACCGGATCTGAAACATTAACTCTGTTTTCTCCTCCACAGATGCTGCCAGACCTGCTGAGCTTTTCCAGCAACTTTGTTTTTGTTCCTGATTTACAGCATCCGCAGTTCTTCTGGTTCTAATAAAATACTGGAGGTGCTGCAAATGTGAAGTACAAACAGGAAATGCTGGAGAAACACAGCAGATTTGGCAGCACCTGTGGCGAGAGAAACAGAGTTAATGTTTCAAGTTATCATGAAGGTGAGTTGCTTTGTGTTATCAGCACATACTTGTAGCAGAATCTGCCATTATAGATGATATCACCAAGATGTATAGATTTTCAGGAAGGACCAAAACCCTACTGTGGTGTTCATCGTCAGTGAGATGGTGTTCTTGTTGGGATAAGCATGATTGAAACTAAGAAAGAACAGAGTGCCACAAAGCCAAATGCCAAGAAGAGACATTAGCCAACAGTGTCAAAATCAGCCAGCCAGCTATGTGAAGCAGAATAGCCTATGATCGTCATAGCGTCACTGTTGCATTGTTTTTGTTGGCTTAAGAAGAATCCAGAATGAAAGATATCAAATAAGTGGTGTAAGGTGTAACGACTGAGACAACACAATTCTTTAACAAAGTTTGTCTTCTCAAGTTTTTTTTTGTCCTATAGCTCAAATCAGTTTCCTCCGAACCTTGACCAACCAATGGATATGCGTCTTCCTTTATCATTTATATTCAGACCCCTTGTGATTTGGACACCGATATAAAATAAGCTCTCAATTTTCTTTTTCCAAGGAAAGCAGCCATCAGCTCGGTTCGCAAAAAACAACAACACCTCCCAGTCGCGAACCACTTCAACACCCCCTCTCACTCCCTGGACGACATGTCCATCTTGGGCATCCTCCAATGCCACAACGATGCCACTCGAAAACTGGAGGAACAGCACCTCGTATTCCCCCTTGAAACCCTACAACCCGATGGTCTCAATGTGGACTTTACGAGCTTCAAAATCTCCCCACCCCCAACCTCATCCCAACACCAGCATTCCTCCTCGTCCCCGCCTCCTTAACCTGTCCGTCTTCTCGCCCACCTGTCCGCTCCTCCTATATCACTGACCAATCCCTATCCCCGCTTCCTACCTACACTCACCTTTTAATAGCTTCATCCCTGCCTCCTGAACCTGTCCACTCTTCCTCCCACCTACCTGCCCCTCCCTCCTCACTGACCAACCCCATCCCAACTCCCTAGCTACACTCAACACTATTATCCCTGCCTCTTTGACCTGTCCGTCTTCTCTCTACCTATCTGCTCCACTATCCACCTTCTATCACCACGCCCCCTCTCTGTTTGTTTATTTCAGAGCCCCTTTACCCTCCCCCATTTCTGAAGAATGGTCCAGACCCGAAACGCCAGCTTTCCTGCACCTCTGATGCTGTTTGGCTTGCTGTGTTCCTTTAGCTCCACACCTTGTTATCTCAGACTCCAGTATCGGCAGTTCCTACTATCTCACCAGCTTCCTCAGTTAGCCAAACATATAAATATGTTATTAAGTTATTCTTCCGGGGCATTGCCAGCTGAGCCAGTCTTTCAGAAATTAGTGTTGAAAAAGACAAACAGAAGACATTTTCAAGCTTATGATTATAATGGCTATGAATCCTAGTCTGAGATTTAAAAAGCTTTAAAGCAATGTTTGTTAGTATGTGAGCAGAAAAATCGAATAATATAGGTGAACATTGTTAATTTTGGAAGGGAAAACAAATGAACAGAATCTTATTTAATGCGGAAAAGCTGGTGAAAGCTGCAAAGCGAAAGGACTTGGGGATACATGGGGATAGGTGCAGCAGGTTATCAGGAAGGCTAATGGATTGTTGGCCCTTATTTCAAGGGATTGGAGGATAAGTGTAAGGAATTCTAGCTGCAGCTGTACAACATGAGCAATTTTGATCTCCTTGTTTAAGAAAAAATGTTACTTCATTGGAAAGTATGCAGAGAAGATTCACGAGGATGATCCACGATATGGAGGGATAGTTTTATAAGGATACAGGTTGGGATTCTATTCATTGGAGTTCAGTAGAATGAGAGGTGATGTCAGAGGCTTGTGAATTTTGGAACATCTTGTCACAGAACTGTGGGCCAAGAGTCCATGTGCACATGTAAGGCTGAGACAGACAGACAGATGATTACAGACAATAGGTGCTGGAGTAGGCCATTTGGCCCTTCAAGCCAGCACCATCATTCATTATGATCATGGCTGATCATCCACAATCAGTATCCTGTTCCTGCCTTATCCCCATAACCCTTGATTCCACTATCTTTAAGAGCTCTATCTCTTTCTTGAAAGTACCTAGAGAGTTGTCCTTTACTGCCTTCTGGGGCAGAGCATTCCATATATCCCCCACTCTCTGGGTGAAGAAGTTTTTCCTCAACTCTTTCCAAATGGCCTACCCCTTATTTTTAAACTGTGTCCTCTGGTTCTGGACTCACCCATCAGCGGAAACATGCTTCCTGCCTCCAGAGTGTCCAATCCCTTAATCTTATACATCTCAATCAGATCCCCTCTCATCCTCCTAAACTCAAATGTATACAAGCCCAGTCGCTCCAATCTTTCAACATGTGATAGACCCGCCATTCCAGGAATTGACCTCGTGAACCTACGCTGCACTCCCTCAACAGCAAGAATGTCCTTCCTCAAATTTGGAGACCAAAACTGCACACAATACTCCAGGTGCGGTCTCACCAGGGCCCTGTACAGCTGCAGAAGGACCTCTTTGCTCCTGTACTCAATTCCCCTTGTTATGAAAGCCAGCATGCTATTAGCTTTCTTCACTGCCTGCTGTACCTGCATGCTTGCTTTAAATTGACTGATGTACAAGAACACCTAGATCTCGTTGTACTTCCCCTTTACCTAACTAGGAACATGATGAAAATGTTTGCACATGCATTACGCATATTCACAATATGATTATTACTAAAGTGTTCGATTTTTATTAGTTTGCCTTGAGTAGGCTGTTACTACTTTTGGTTTTTTGAATTTTAAAATAACACATTCAGAACATAAACAGGAATGCATGTCATTGTTTTGAAACTACATGTAAGCTGCTTGAAGATTTTCTTTTTCTCCCTCAGGGATGATGTGTCAAATCAATATCAACGAATGTGAAAGCAATCCTTGTGAAAACGGAGGCAAGTGTGAAGATGGTATTGCGGATTATAGTTGCCATTGTCCTGCAATGGATGACGATGGTGTCTTCTGGGGAGGAAAGAATTGCTCAGTTCACTTAAATGGCTGCCTTGAACACCAATGTGATAATGGAGCAACATGTATCCCAAACTTGCTGGATGGCACTCACAGTTACAATTGCAAATGTCCTCCTGGTTATTATGATGCTTCTTGTTCAAAATCAACAACTTTCTCCTTATTTAGTGGCTATGTGACTGTACAAGTTCCAAATACTAATCAGAATAGAACAGCAGCTCAAGATGAGCCATTTAGCATCAGTCTCCGCTTTAGGACAACCATACCAAATGTGCTGTTACTCTACCGAGGAGATATACTTACTGAATACATGCATGTTCAACTTTATAGTGGTCAGCTGATGTCCATAGCTGTGATAAAGAGTCAGATAATTAGCATTTCATTCATTAATCAAGTTAATGATGGTGAATGGCATCAGCTAACAGTTCAAATGGGTGAAAGTTTCCAAGTCAACTTGACACATCCTAGTTGCCCAAATTACACTTGTTCAAACTCAAAGGCCATTGATGCAGTTACCCTTCCCTCACTGCATGCATTTCAGACGACACACATTGGTGGCCTCCCAGGAATGTTTTTTCCAATTCAGGATTATTTTATTGGTTGCATACAGGATTTGGAAATTGATAACAGGGCTATATTACCACAAACAATTTCAAAAAATATGTCACTGAGATTTACACTTGGCTGCAAGAAGATAAACTGGTGCCGGCAGAATCCATGTAACAGGAATGGAAAGTGTGTCGATTTGTGGACAAATTATAAATGTGATTGTTTCCGGCCATTTGCAGGCCCCACATGCATTCACGGTAAGCTTATTAGTTATTTTACTGTGGTTATTAGAGAGATATTGAGAGCCAATTCAGATTAGAGCTACTTTTATGACCTAGGAGATCAGAGTCAATTTTCTGTCATGATCATGAGCCTGTCTTAACCCTTTCTTGTGAAAAGCTCCAAACAAAATGTTCAAATAATGAATATTTATGCTACTAAGCATAATCCTAGTCTTTACCTCACAGCTGGAATTGATAGGCAATTTGCAAGTATTGAGGAATAAGAAAAATGTCAAGCACATGTGTGAAAACAAAAAAGCTATTTTGCACAATACCATATTCATTACTTAATTTATAAAGAATATTTAACGAGTTTCCTCTTTGTAAATAAAAAATGCAACTATTACCATTTTATTTTCATTTCCATTTCCAATGCACCATACAGATGTTTAAATCCCCACTCATTAGCCCAGCACAAAGAGGAAATTATTAATAAACATGAAATGATCATTTCACTCCAATTTCATTAACAAGACTAAAGCTATGCTAAAGCCTAGCTTCCATAGCTTTTGCTCAGCACATGCCTTATTCTACATGCCCAATCATGCCTTTAATCAGGCACAATGCATAAAGTTTAGATTTGAAAATAGCACATTGTCCACTTTTAAAGTCAACTTAGAAGTCCATATTGACTAAAATCTGTATCTTCAATGCTAGGAATATGACATCTTTACTAGGCATCAAGATATTGTAATAAAAATAGTTTAGAGTGGATTCTTCACAAATAAACATTTATCAGTAAATCCAAAGATGCTGGTGTTGCAACGTATACAGATTGGCATCTTATTTATGGGACTGGACAGTTGTCAAATGACATTTGCCACCAATAATTACAACATATCAATTAAGTCAGCTATTTTGGATAATTCAATAACTTACTCACACTTTCCTCCCTGATAGAAAACGTTTCAAATTTTCTAAAATGTTGCAATAACTCAGCAGTGAAGAAACAAATTACCAAATAAAACTGCATTTACTCATTTTGGACACATCACAATGAAAGACTTTGAAACCATCACGGCTACAGGGTGAATAGCAGTGCTGGTGTCTGTCTCCAACCTGCCCAAGTGAGTGAAGAATGTATTAGGTAAGAAGAAGGGTCTAGGTACGCTATGGAGAAATCAGTAATATTGTTATAAATCTACACTTTAACTAACTTCTACAAAACAACACAGGCTTTCAATACCTAATTTGAATATGATCTGGCCAATTCATGATCTTGTCTCCTGAACTCAAAAGTTTCTTTCAAGTTCTGAGTACTGCTTGATATAATAAATACTCAAACATTTCAAATGCAACTTAATTGTTAGACTTGTTGTTGAAACCTCCCATGTCTATCATTTGATGTTTCCTTGAAGTCACTTGGATTTATTTACGGCTCTGCAGCTTTCAAAACTGCATTCCAAATTCTCTTGGAGGCATGTGGGGTTAATGTTTAATTTCTACAACCTAGAATGGTTTTTCAGTGCTCATTGTAGGTAAATCATAATGGTAATGGTAATGGACCTAATACAAAGTAGTGTAGACTGTATTCACTGTTAAATCCCTACCAACTATTGAATAAATCTGCCCTCATTCCACCCAGCAATAATTACAGTAATTTCTGGCACTGCTTTTTGTAGGGTTGTTGGAAGGTATTAGGAATGCAATGATTTGCTATATCACCCAAGTGTGCAGTGTCACTATAAGACTTCACTTCAACAGGAACATTCTGCATTGAGTATCATTCTTGCTGTTGTATGAGAAATCCTGACCACACTGCATGTTCAGTGCTGTTCACCATGGTTGAGCCTTCAAAAAGATGTAGTTTGTTGCATGGTAGCAACAAGTTACAGATTACATTAATGCAATAGACATTGTTAAGAAGACAATTTTTTCAAGATCCTAAACTGTTGTACTGAATCCACACTGGTGCTGCTTAAGGCATTCTTCAATTTTAAGCCTTTAAGATTCTTACACTGTTATAAAACATTTCCCACAAGTTTTTTTTCCCAATATTTATATGATATATTTATTGCTGGTACCCCATCTCCCTCCAAGCCTCTGACTTTACAAACTCAGCCAATCTGAAGGTCTCCGTATACTCCCAGAATGTATTCTCTTTAGACTTGTATTAACAGCACTTCTCTGAGCACAAGATTGGTGACCTTCATTTTGCTCCTTGTGAGGGCTGAAGACCTCCTTTTAACTTTTAATCTCTTGGATTCCCTTCACAGGGAGCAGCTGTCCAGTTGAAACAAGCAATTTTTTTCACAGGCAGTGTCCTGGATCTCTGGAAATTGGTCAAACCTTCTCACTGATGGCTTCCATGGGGTTGCATGCATCATATCATCAGTCTGTGTTCACAGATTTTTGTTTTCAATCTGTGTGTTGAAAGGTGTTGACTGCTTTAATCCATTGATTACCTTGGATGTCCTTATTTGGACTTAGCAATTGTATAATTGGTGGAACCGCCACGTTCAGTTCCTCAGTTCTGCTGGTTGATGATTTGCTTTTTGCTTGGCATGTTTTCTGTCAATGTTACGGAACATTCTTTCTGGGAATATAAAGAAACAACATTTTCTCTTTGAATTTTTCTCTTCTGCGTCATTGCAGCATCTATTTCATACTTTAATCTGCCATTACTAGTTATTTATCAAGTTACGACTTACCTCAGCTGAAGATATATCAGTGAGGTCAAGTGAGGTATACCAGTCATTGGTTGTGAGGTTGTTTAGTTTCTGCTTGCAAGCCTTGCTGATCAATGCAGCTTGGACGTCTCATTGGTATTGATAGCAGAGAAATCATTTCTGGCAATCCAGTAAATTCATAAGTTTTTATCTTGCTTACAGCATGATATAATTTTTGTTTAAGCCAACGTAACTAATCTCACTTGATGCTGTCTCCTGTTTGGGTCTCTCCATGACTGTTTACTATTCCTTTAATATGTGACTTTTTTTTTGCTTACTCGACTTGCTTACTCGTTGCTTGTATATTTCCATTGTTTTTTAATGTAAAGAATTGAATAAATTCTGCTGTTCTGCTTGTTCTCTTAATCTTATCCTCAGGTTTGATCTGTACTGCTTCCATATTTTGGCTTAATTCACTATTTGCACGACATTCTCTACAAATTTTGTACAGTCAAATCATCCTTCAACTATAATTAATAGAAGAGAGACTCATCAGCAATTCCAACAATAACCATGTCTCATAAATTCTGATTTTTAAATCACCATTGTCACAATTTTTTCATCAATATGTAGAAATCATTAATGATTTTATCTGTGGATTTGCCAAATGTTGAATTGTTCCATTTTACTGTTTTTAAGAATTTAATTTGTTCTGAAGATAGAGTTGTCAAAGTCTTCATATCTCTTCAGAAGTATTTGTTGCTTATTTACAACCTGGTGAACAATAACATTATCAACAATGGTTCCAGTTGTGTATTGATGCATATTAACTTGTTCAATTTCTGAATTATAAGCAAATTGGAAGCAATTCTGCATCATGAGAATTGTTTTCTCCGGGAAGTCCAGATCTTTGCTTTATTTAGTCCATGTCTGAACTTAAATCTTCCTGCAAATATTATTTTCAATGCCATGCCTAATATGCTTATGTGCATTAGGCCTGGCAGCATCTGTGAACAAAAATCAGAGTTAATGTTTCGGGTCTGGTGACTGGCAGTTCTGAGGAAGTGTCTTTATTCATTCACAGGATGAGGGCATCACTGCCTAGGCCAGCATTTATAGCCTGTCCCTAATTGTCCAGAAGGCAGTTCAGAGTCAACCAAATTGCTGTGGATCTGGAGTCCCACGAAGACCAGACCAGGTAAAGATGGCAGTTTCCCTTACTTAAAGGACATTAGTGAGCCAGATGGGTTTTTCCAACAATCAACAATGGAATCATGGTCATAATTAGATTCTTAATCCCAGATATTTTATTGAATTCAAATTCTTCCATCTGCCATGGCGGGATTTGAACCTGGGTCCCCAGAATATTTCCTGGGTCTCTGGATTAACCGTCCAGCGATAATACCAGTACTGGGCCTGAAATGTTAACTCTGATTTTTTTTCACAGATGCTGCCAGACCTGCTGAGCTTTTCTAGCAACTTCTGTTTTTGTTCCTGATTTACAGCATGTGCAGTTCTTTCAGTTTTTATGATTGTGTACTCCTTGCTTGTAAGATTTTTACTTTTACAGTAATATCTCTTTTGCTGCTCTGTGGTCGTACTGAAAGGTTTTCCCATGTTTTTGCAGTTGAATGGAGGATTTCCACTTTCTCGTGGCTACTCTAAATGAAACCCTCTATTTGCAGCCTAATTAAACGTTTCCTAATACCCAATGGGTTTACTGAATTAAACTGTATCAGAGATAATGGGAACTGCAGATGCTGGAGAATCCATGATAATAAAGTGTGAAGCTGGATGAACACAGCAGGCCAAGCAGCATCTCAGGAGCACAAAAGCTGACGTTTTGGGCCTAGACCCTTCATCAGAGAGGGGGATGGGGTGAGGGTTCTGGAATAAATAGGGAGAGAGGGGGAGGTGGACCGAAGATGGAGAGAAAAGAAGATAGGTGGAGAGGAGAGTACAGGTGGGGAGGTAGGGAGGGGATAGGTCAGTCCAGGGAAGACGGACAGGTCAAGGAGGCGGGATGAGGTTAGTAGGTAGGAAATGGAGGTGTGGCTTGGGGTGGGAGGAAGAACAGGTTAGGGAGGCAGAGACAGGCTGGACTGGTTTTGGGATGCAGTGGGTGGAGGGGAAGACCTGGGCTGGTTGTGTGATGCAGTGGGGGAAGGGGAGATTTTGAAGCTGGTGAAGTCCACATTGATACCATTGTGCTGCAGGGTTCCCAAGTGGAATATGAGTTGCTGTTCCTGCAACCTTCGGGTGGCATCATTGTGGCACTGCAGGAGGCCCATGATGGACATGTCATCTAAAGAGGGAAGGGGAGTTGAAATGGTTCACGACTGGGAGGTGCAGTTTTTCATTACGAACTGAGTGGAGGTATTCTGCAAAGCGGTCCCCAAGCCTCCGCTTGGTTTCCCCAATGTAGAGGAAGCCACACCGGGTACAATGGATACAGTATACCACATTGGCAGATGTGCAGGTGAACCTCTGCTTAATGTGGAAAGTCAACTTGGGGCCTGGGATAGGGGTGAGGGAGGAGGTGTGGGGGCAAGTGTAGCACTTCCTGCAGTTACAGGGGAAGGTGCTGGGTGTGGTGGGGTTGGAGGGCAGTGTGGAGCGAACAACGGAGTCACTGAGAGAGTGGCCTGTCTGGAAGGCAGACAAGGGTGGAGATGGAAAAATGTCTTGGGTGGTGGGGTCGGATTGTAGATGGCAGAAGTGTCGGAGGATGATGCATTGTATCCAGAGGAGCTCGAACAGTTCATCCACTTCACCAACACCTTCCACCCCAACCTCAAGTTCACCTGGGCCATCTCCAACACATCCCTCACCTTCCTGGACCTCTCAGTCTCCATCGCAGGCAACCAGCTTGTAACTGATGTCCATTTCAAGCCCACTGAGTCCCACAGCTACCTGGAATACACCTCCTCCCACCCACCCTGTTGCAAAAATTCCATTCCCTATTCCCAATTCCTCCACCTCCGCCGCATCTGCTCCCAGGATGAGGCATTCCACTCCCGCACATCCCAGATGACCAAGTTCTTCAAGGACCGCAACTTTCCCCCCACAGTGGTCGAGAACACCCTTGACCGCATTTCCCGCAACACATCCCTCACACCCTGTCCCCACCACAATCGCCCCAAGAGGATCCCCCTCGTTCTCTCACACCACCCCAACAACCTCCGGATACAACGCATCATCCTCCGACACTTCTACCATCCACAATCCGACCCCACCACCCAAGACATTTTTCCATCTCCACCCTTGTCTGCTTTCTGGAGAGACCACTCTCTCCGTGACTCCCTTGTTCGCTCCACACTGCCCTCCAACCCCACCACACCCGGCACCTTCCCCTGCAACCGCAGGAAATGCTACACTTGCCCCCACACCTCCTCCCTCACCCCCATCCCAGGTCCCAAGATGACTTTCCATAGTAAGCAGAGGTTCACCTGCACATCTGCCAATGTGGTATACTGTATCCATTGTACCCGCTGTGGCTTCCTCTACATTGGGGAAACCAAGTGGAGGCTTGGGGATCACTTTGCAGAACACCTCCGCTCGGTTCGCAATAAACAACTGCACCTCCCAGTCGCGAACCATTTCAACTCCCCTCCCATTCCTTAGAAGACATGTCCATCATGGGCCTCCTGCAGTGCCACAATGATGCCACCCGAAGGTTGCAGGAACAGCAACTCATATATTCCGCTTGGGAACGCTGCAGCCTAATGGTATCAATGTGGACTTCACCAGCTTCAACATCTCCCCTTCCCACACTACATCCCAAAACCAGCCCAGTCCGTCCCCTCTCCCCACTGCATCCCAAAACCAGCCCAGCCTATCTCTGCCTCCCTAACCTGTTCTTCCTCTCACCCATCCCTTCCTCCCACCCCAAGCCACACCTCCATTTCCTACCTCCTAACCTCATCCCGCCTCCTTGACCTGTCCGTCTTCCCTGGACTGACCTATCCCCTCCCTACCTCCCCACCTGTACTCTCCTCTCTCCATCTTCGGTCCGCCTCCCCCTCTCTCCCTATTTATTCCAGAACCCTCACCCCATCCCCCTCTCTGATGAAGGGTCGAGGCCCGAAACATCAGCTTTTGTGCTCCTGAGATGCTGCTTGGCCTGCTGTGTTCATCCAGCTTCACATTATTATACTGAATTAAACTCACTGCTTATAGCTTTAACAGAGTTGTACACTTCAACCATGTTATTTTCTGGCTATGTCCCCGTGTTTGCAGCTCTAAGATCCCCTTTTCTGTCATTTTTTTTCTGGATAATTCTTTCTGGCTATAATTTCAATAAATGTTTCCTGTCATTTTAACAGTGGATCTCCCACCCAAATGAAGTCTCCAATCTTTCATCTTCAATCAGTCATTGTCTGCTTAGGCTTTGAAAGTTACCCTTTTATTGCTTTAATTCTGGTTTTACAACGTCCCCAGGTCTGAAGCCTTGGTTTGATTGCTTCCTGGGCCCTTGATTTCCCTTCTTGTGGCTGTGTTACTCGGGTTGTTGCTCAGTGTAATGCTGACACGTGATCAAAGCTGTAAAATCTTTACTATAGCCTTCTCAGCCTTGCACTGGTATATCTTTTTTCTTAAGTTTTATGTACCCAACAGGGATTTAATCTTTACTCATGGAACTTCGAATATCCATTCACTCTCTGGCTCAGTGCCAACTTAAGGCTATTCCTTTTGATCTCCAATGCCCAATGCAATCTGTAATTGCCTCATAGTGACTAAAAAAAAAGTTCCAGGGAGTTCCTAACAATCTGCCTGTATTGCATAACAGATCTAAAATACTTTTACATTCATTGTAGATTCTGTCTTGTTGAGTCTTGCCTTGAGGGTTTCTTCTTTCTGCTCACTGCATGAGTAGGATTCCTAATGCTGTGTCTGAAAGAAATCTTTAGACTTCAAGCACTGCCAGCATGCAGTATGTGGCAGCCAAACAGAATCTGCACTGCTGCTCACCCTGACAAATTGCTGATCATTCCCGCTGCTCATCTGGGGAATGGCCAGTCATTCCCATTGCTCACCCTGACGAATGGCCAATCATTCCCACCGCTCACCCTGGGATAGATTTCCTGGCACCAACCTCTGTTAGGGTAGAGATGTACCATTTGGTTTAGTGCGGTATTAGAAAGCCGCTTGCTAGACTAACTGGTTGATTGTTTTGTCAGAAACAAGGTACAGTTTACTGTTAATACAGTGTGGAGCTGGAGGAACACAGCAGGCCAGGCAGCATCAGAGAAGCAGGAAGGTTGATGTTCCTCCAGCTACATACTGTATTATCTCTGACTCCAGCATCTGCAGTTCTTACAGTCTGAGTGAGTTATAGTTTGCATCTAAGTGCATGCTATATAGATACGATGGCTACTGTTACAGACACTGAGAATGATCTCAGTGTTAGCTTTCACTTGAGTTCCTAGAGTGTTCTCATACTAAATCCATATGGCATCATCTTAGTGGATAATGTTTAAGGCACTCCTCAGTATTAACCCTTTCAGACTCTTACACAGACTGTATCCCAGGGTGAGCAGGTGCATTTGGCATTATAAAGATAGTCACACTGGTTCTGATGTTTTGAAGGTCAACTACAGAGTCATTAAATATGACAGCAAGATGTATGATGCAAACAGGTTGAAGTATTTAAAGGGTTAAAAAGAAAAGAATATTGATGAATGGATTCACTTTAACTTGCCACATACCACCCACTTGCCTGAATGAGTGCAATTTAAACACTCAAGAAGTGTGGCACCACTCAGGCTGAAGCAGGCCCCTTGATCAGTACCCCACCCAGCAATTTATCATTCACTCCCTCCAACAGCAGCACAGTAGGAGCAGTGCACAACATCTGCAAGATTCACTCAGTACAGTCATGATCTCTGCTATCACGCGGGACAGTAGGCACAAAGGCAAATCACCATCTGTGAATTCACCTCAAAACCACACACCAGCATGAATTTGCAACTTCACCACCGTTTGTTCACTCAGGATCAAAATCCTACAAACTCTCTTCCTAACTGAACTGAGTGTACTACGCTATACTTCTCAAGGACAGTAAATACCTTGTTGTTTTCTTTCTTTTTTTTTACCTTTGCCTTTTCCAGTCACAGTAAGATCTAAATGTTTACATGTTCAAATAGGAGGAAGATCCTCAAAGTATTTCTAGGAAAGGTTGCTTTTATTTCCTAAACCTTGTGCTAACTGGTGCATGTGTCCCAGCTGCCTGATGGCTGTTAATGACATTCTTATTATTTATTTTCAGTAACCACTCCATTCTGATTACATCAAAAATTGTTTAAACAGGAAAAGTAACAGCAGCGCCAAGATTCTAATAGTTTATTTTGTTTAAATAAAATTGAGCTTGCCTTCTATATAAACAAACTGACAGATAACATACGCTGTAAAGCTTAGGAATTAAAAACATAGAAACATAGAAGATGGGAGCAGGAGGCGGCCATTTGGTCCTTCGAACCTGCTCTGCCATTCTTCACGGCCATAGCTGATGATCCAATTACAAGTAGGCTAATGCTGCTTTCTCCCCATAATCTTTGAGCCTATTCACTCTAAGTGCTATATCTAGTCACCTCTTGAATACATTCAATGTTTTGTTACCAACTACTTCCTGTGGTAATGAATTCCACAGGCTCACCACTCTTTGGGTGAAGAACTGTCTGCTCATCTCTGACCTAAATGGTCTATACACAATCCTCAGACTGTGATCCCTAGTTCTGGACACATCCACCATCATGAATATCCTCCCTGCATCTACCCTGTTCAGTCCTATTAGAGTTTTATAAGTCAGTATGAGACTCCCCCTCATTCTTCTGAACTCTAGTGAAAATAGTCCCAAACTAGTCAACATGTCCTCATACGTCAGTACCGCCATCCCCAGAATCAGCCTGGTAAACCTTTGCTGCATTCCCTTGAGAGCAAGAACATCCTTCCTCAGAAAAGGAGACCAAAACAGCAATATTCTACACGTAGCCTCACCAAGGCCTAATATAACTGCAACAACACGTCCCTGCCCCTGTACTCAACCTCTCGCAATGAAGGCCAATATATCATTTGCCTTCTTTACTACCTGCTGTACCTGCATGTTTACCTTCAGGAACTGATGCACAAGGATACCCAGGTCCCACTGCACACTCCCCTCTCCCAATTTACAGCCATTCAGGTAGTAATGTGCCTTCTTGTTTTTGCTTCTGCAGTGAACATGCTCACATTTATATAATAACTGAATTGCAGTGAATGAAAATCAACAGTAGTTTTTGATCACTAAAATTGATAATCAGTAGAAAATGAGACAAGTGGGAAATATTGTTAATTAGAAATCAGATTGCATCCTAACAGTGCCCTGAAACAGAAGCCAGAAGAACATGGTGAATAAAGAATATAATTTATGAGAGGAGTACCTTGCACCTTTTATGTAGGTGTGTAATAAACAAGTTCTGAGCTGAATTTAAGATTTATTTAGAGAGAAATTACCGATAAGTATTTGGTTAATCTCTAAGTAACATTAAATTTATGCTACTCACATTCAATAGAAAACTGTTGTACATTGAACAAAGTATTCATTGAATTATCCATGAACTATTTAATGAATGTATTTCCCTCTCAGGGATTTTTGCACATATTTTTAAATGTTCAACAAATCTATTTTTTTCTCCCTCGGCAGAATACGTGTCTGCAACATTCAGCAACGAGAATTCTAGCAGTTTGGCAACTTTTATTATCACGGACAATCCGGGCACAAAATTTGTTATCTCTTTTTTTATCCGTACACGAAAGGTAGCTGGCTTCCTAATGCAATTCAGGCATGGTACAATTCCTTATCTCACAATATATCTGAATAACAGCAGCATTTACATCAAAACAAACGTTTTGATGATAAACTCATCAATGAACCTTGCTGATGGCATTAAGCGACTGATAGAAATTCGTTTTGATGAAGCCTGGGTAACCGTTACTGCTTCAGATGTTATTCTGCTCGACTTTCTGTTGTCTTCTGTGAAGATTCAACCTTTTGACATTGTTCAGATTGGTCAAGATCCTCATGATTCTGCTCAATGGGGAGGACCTTTCAAGGGCTGCCTGCAGGATGTAAGGCTCAACAATATACAACTAGAGTTTTACCCGCTGGAAGAGGGAAATTACAGCTCATCGCTTGACATTTACAGCAATAAGACACTTGTAAATGTGATCAAGGATTGTGTCAGTGATGATTCTTGTATGGTAAGAAAATAACATGTTTTCATACTTTACGCATCCAGTTGTTTCAGATTTAATGTTTTAAGATTGGTCACACTACTCTACAAATTAGAAGTTTTCTGAAAAGGTAGAAGTAGCACATCAATCATGGCTGTCTCAAATATCTCAAAATGTTACACATGCAATAAATTTATTTTTGAAGTTCAGCCAATGCTGTGATGACAGATAACTGGGCATAAGTGAACAATTATTTAAGATCTTCCTTGTATTGTTTGGGAGAAAAAAATTTGCTGAGATGCAAGGTCTTGGCCCCAGGGTCAGGCACCCAGCATTTCAGCTTCAACATAGCAGAAAGAGGAAGGCAGCAACAGGATAAACTGAGGCCTGGGAATCGGGGGACTGCAGAGAGAAGGAGTCCTACTTTAACAACTGCAGCTTCAGGGCACTGCTGACAGGGAAAGTGAGTCAAACAGTGCTGTCACAGGGAAGTGGTGGGTTGATTTTGATTTTAAAGCATGTATTTGTTTTGAAAGAAGGAATTAATTGAGTAGCAACAGGATTAAGTGAAGACCAGGGTCAGCATAATAAATTAATATCAGAAACCAAACTAGAGTAAGGGAAGGAAAGTTAACATAAGGGAAGTAACTTTATAATGTTTTTGCACAGGTATGATTATTTTATTGGGAAAGGATTAACTGAGGGACTTAAGTGAGGTCGTTAGTACAGATCTCACACCCTTGCTATGCCTCTCCTGTGCTTTGCAGTAAAGCATGAAAGCTTCAGTTGGTCCTTGTTGCCACACATGCAGGAAGTGTGTCCAGCTGCAGTTAATGGCTAGCCACATCTTGGAGCTGGAACTGCGGATGAATTTACTGTGGAGCATCCGAGATGCTGAGTTTCACAGACAGCACATTCTGAGTTGGTCACACCACTGATAAATGCTGAAGAGGCACCATCTGATGACCACCAAGTGGTATACAGAAAGGCAGATTGTGCAAGAGTCCCCTGTGGCCATTCCCCTTTCTAACAGCTATACAGTGTTGGATACTGTTGGGGAGATGACTGAGTGGGGGAAAGCACAGGAGATGGCCACAGAAGAGATTCCAGGAAGGGTCTGTTTCCACACTGTAGGGAATCTATTCTAATCTAATCAATGATATAGGTAGAAAAATGATGACATCCTGCAAGCAGAATTTGGGCATCTAGTATGTGGATTAAAATGCAGGACCAAAAACTGCTGGATTGCTACTGGTACCATGGGCTATTAAGCTTTGAAACGGAGGTTATTCCAGATGAATGCATGGCTGGAGAGATGCTATTGGAGGGAGAGCTTTAGATTTCAGGGAGGTAGGGACCGCTTTAGGGTTGGTGGGACATATACAAGGGCATAGGCCCGAAACGTCAGCTTTTGTGCTCCTGAGATGCTGCTTGGCCTGCTGTGTTCATCCAGCCTCACATTTTATTATCTTGGAATCTCCAGCATCTGCAGTTCCCATTATCTCTCATATACAAGGGCAGATGGTTTGTACCTGAACCAGAATAGGACCAGCATCCTTGTGGAGAGGTTTACGAGTGCTGTTGGGCAGGATTTAAACTGACCTGACAGGGTTAGGATCCAGAGAGAAGGTTCAGCAGGGAGGAGATGGTCAGTCAAAATTAGAAGAGCGGCAAGGGCATCAGGAAGGCTTAGGAATTGTTGCCTACTTAAGACACAAGGGAGTTTGGCAAGATTGAATGGTACTCTTTAATGTTGAGTCCGATGACCAAGGAAGATGAATGGAGGGCACATGTTAAAACATGGGTGTATGATGTCACTGCAATCACTGAGGCATGGTTGAGAGAAGGGCAGGACTGGCAGTTTAATAAAACAGGATATAGAGCATTCAGACAACAGGGGGAAAAGAGGTGAAAGAGGAAGGAATATCACAATAAAGTTGCCAGAAAACCTCAGCAGGTCTGGCAGCATCTGTGAAGGAGAAAACAGAGTTAATGTTTCTGGTCTGGTGTGCTGAGTTCTGAGGAAGAGTCACTGGACCCGAAACATTAACTCTGTTTTCTCCTTCACAGATGCTACCAGACCTGCTGAGCCTTTCCAGCAACTTTGCTTTTGATCCTGATTTACAGCACCCACAGTTCTTTTGGCTTTTGTTTAACGGATGTCACAATATTGAACAGGGAATCAATTACGGCAGTAAGGAGGATAACATATTGGAAGGGTCGTCAATAATGTCCTTTTGGGTAGAAATTGAAAACCAAAAAGGAGCAATCACATTTCTGGGATTGTACTGTAAGCTCCCTGAACAGTCCGAGAGAAATTGAAGAGCAGATACGTAGGCAAATTTTAGAGAAGTGTAAAAGTAATATGGTAATGCTTGTAGGGGATTTCAACTTCCCCAACATTAACTGGGGTAGTCATAATGAGAAGTTCTTGAGGGACCAAATTTTTATAATATTTCCCGGAGAGCTTTTAAAGCCAGGACAGAGAAGGCCCTACAAGAGATCAGAACTCTGATAGGTTCGTGAATGTCCTGGAAAAGGAAAAGGGTGAGACTAAAATCCATTAAAGATGACAGTGGTCATTTGTGAATGTAGCCAGAAGACACGGGTAGTGTTCTAGATGAATATTCCATGTCGGCGTTCACTAGATAATGTGGACATCGGAATCTGGGAGAAGGACTGTGATATTATTAAAGAAATTAACATAGATAGAGAGAAGGCTCTGAGTGGTCTGGTTAAAAGTAAATAAATTTCCAGAGCTGGATGAAATATATCCCAGGATGTCGTGTGAGGCTAAGGAGAAAATAGCAGGGATACTGGCAAGAGTTTTCAATTCCTCTCTGGCCACAGAAGTGCCAGGATACTGGAGGATAGCAAATATAGTATCATTATTCAAGCAGGAAGCAAGGGATAAACTAGGAAACTACAATCAGTCTAACCTCAGTGGTGAGGAGACTATAGGAAGCAATTCTGGCAGCATCTGTGAAGGAGAAAACAGAGTTAATGTTTCTGGTCTGGTGTGCTGAGTTCTGAGGAAGAGTCACTGGACCTGAAACGTTAACTCTGTTTTCTCCTTCACAGATGCTGCCAGACCTACTCAATGTTATGGGGATTTCTGCTGCTCCCATCCTTATGGGCAGTAAAAGTTCCAGATTCCCACCACCCTCTGAGGGAAATTAAATCTCTGTAATCTTACCTTTAATTTATGCAGGGAATTATTATTAAATTAAATTAATTAAATCTCATTATTATTATTATTATTATTAAATCTGTCCCCTAAATTTATTAATTTAGATTTCAGGGAGGTAGGGACCGCTTTAGGGTTGGTGGGACACATACAAGGGCAGATGGTTTGTACCTGAACCGGAATAGGACCAGCATCCTTGTGGAGAGGTTTACGAGTGCTGTTGGGGAGGACTTAAACTGACCTGACAGGGTTAGGATCCAGAGAGAAGGTTCAGCAGGGAGGAGATGGGGGACAGATTTAACCTGCATTTGGAAATCAAGAACAGTTAGTATGTTTTTGCTAACGGGAGGTCATGTCTGACCAACTTGTTTGAGTTTTTCGGAGGTAACCAGGTTTGTAGATGAAGGCAATGCATTTGATGTGGTCTACTTGGACTTCAGCAAGATTTTTAATAAGCTCCTGCATGGGATGCTGATCACAAAGTTGAGTTCATGGGATCTAGTGAAATTTGGCAAATTAGATCCAGAAATAGTTGATTGGCAGGAAGCATAGGGCAGTAATTAAGAGTTGATTTTGCAACTGTTTTTATGTCTAGGAGGTTCCACAGGATCAGTGTTGGGACACTTGCTGTTCGTGTGATATGGAAATGATTGAAACTTGAATGTAGGAGAGTTGATCGATACGTTTGTGGATAATATGAAAATTGGTAGAGTGGTAAATAAAGAGGAGGTTAGTCTTAGCTTACAGAAGAATATGGATGGACTGGTCAGTGACATATGGAATTCAGTCCAGATAAACATGAACTGATGCACTTGGGCAGGACAAACAAGGTGAGGGAATACATAATGAGGACATAGGAAGCACTGAGAAGAGGGACCTTGGTGTACATACCTACCAGACCCTTAATGTATCAATACAGGTGGATAAAGTGTTAAGAAGGCATTGGGAATAAATGGGAGAGATAATGGGAACTGCAGATGCTGGAGAATCCAAGACAACAAAATGTGAGGCTGGATGAACACAGCAGGCCAAGCAGCATCTCAGGAGCACAAAAGCTGACGTTTCGGGCCTAGACCCTTTTGGAATAAATGCCTTGTTTAGACGAGGCGTAGAGTTTAAGAGTAGGGAGGTTATGCTGGAAATGTACAAAATGTTGGTTAGGCCATTGTATGAAGTTCTGGAAACCACATTATAGGAGGAGAGTGATAGCGCGGAGAGGGTGCAGTGGAGATTTATTAGGATGGTGCCTGGGTTAGACAGTATGAAGAGAGATTGGACAGACTGGGATTATTTTCCTTGCAGCAGTAAAGACTGAGGTTGGAGGTTGGGGGTGGGGAATATTGTTGAGCTGTATAAAATAATGAGTCATAGACAGGGTAGACAAGCAGGAGCTTTTCCCTTTGGTGGAGGAATCAATGACTGGGGCATAAATTAAAGGTAAGATTACAGAGATTTAATTTCCCTCAGAGGGTGGTGGGAATCTGGAACTTTTACTGCCCATAAGGATGGGAGCAGCAGAAACCCCCATAACATTGAGTAGGTATTTATATGTGCATTTGCGTTACCAAGGCATACAAGGCTATAGTCCAAGTACTGGAACATGGGATTAGAACAGTTCGGTGGTTAGTTTTGACCAATGCAGAGTCAAAGGGTCGAGGAGCCTTTTTCTGTCTTGTAGACCTCTATGACTCTAGTTTCGTGTCTCATCAGAAGAACAACATTTCTGTCAAAGCAAGCCTGGTTTTTTGCCTTCAAGACTGAGAGTGACGTTTGAATCCAAAACATTTGAGCTCAAGAAACAAGAATGTTATCAACTGACTCAAGCTGCCGATTGTGAAATAAAGTATTTAAGTAACAAATTTATAATGGATTTTAAATGGAAAAGAAGAGCTCATCGCTTGAAGCGGCTTTGACACATGCAATCCTATTTCTGTTTGTGATATCTGACAGTATGGCATAAACTTTTAATCTTTATTCCTCAGCTAGAACAGTGCAATAGTTACACAATTCAAAACAGACTATTTATGAACTTACCAGAATCGTTTCATTTTATATTTGATGTATTCCTACATGAAAAATATTAAGCTGTTACTGAGAGTGATGCTGATTTCAAAACAGCATTGAGTTCCTGCTGGTTTTCTCATTTGTTTAACAATTGCTGCTGTTCATGTTATATTTTGAAGCAGCATTTTCCTGAAGATATAGAACTGGTTAAATTATCCTCAGTGAGTAGGAGCTGAAATTTTCACCAAAAGCATGTTTGCAAATTTTCACTGCACTGACTTCTTTAGACACAAAATTAAAACTAACCGTTATCTATTCCCATTAAAATCTGCTAAAGAAAACAAAGACTTCCAAAAAATATGGTATCTTTTGGGACTTTAGGACAGCCCAAATCACTTTACAGCCAATTAAGCATTTCTGGAATGTAATTGCTGTTGTAGTGTGAGAAATATAGCGGGTGGTGTAGTCACTGACAGATGGGACAAAAAAATTTGAGGTGAAGAAAAAATTGACTTGTGTCATTGACATATTGATTGTTTGTATGCAGAATGCTCCTTGCCAAAACGGAGGCTATTGTACTGTGACATGGAATGATTTTGAATGTCAATGTCCACTGGTGTACAGTGGAAGGACCTGTGAAAGTAAAGTGTGGTGTGAGACTGACCCGTGCCCTGCAGGATATCGCTGTCAGAATCTTCCGGGTGGATACGAATGTAAGGACTACAAGAACTCACTTTAAAAATGATTTATTTATTGGTGGGTGGATGGGGCGTTCATATAGGCAGTCAACAGTTTGCAGCAATTTCTGAAAGTTTATCGAGGGTTGTTAAGATGCTGTGGTTTAGATATAATACATTAGTTAATTAGATAAAGAGAGTGACAGATGAGAACGTTTCACCAATTCTGAAACCATTTTTAGACTGGGAGAAACAAAGGTAACAATTTTGAAGGGGTGGAGTGTTCACCTCTGATGTTGTGCAGTCTTTGGTGGTGACAGTATTTGGTCTTCCTACTGCCTGGCATGAGGGTTTGCTTAGTCTTCTCTCAAGAAGAGTGTCTCATTCCCCTGGATCCTTCTCTCTTTTTCTCTGTCTCTCACTCTGTGACCCTCTCTCTGTCTCTGTTTCTCTCTCTTCCCCACCCCGCCCCCTCACCTATCCACAGTGAAAATGCTTGTTTTGGGACTATTCTGTGTCAGTCACCGCTCAGCCAATGACCAAGAATAGGTACTCATGATGCCAGAATGATCACCATCCCCATTCCCCTTTTGAGGTTAGTTTTCATTTCTTCTAAGAACCAAGATCTGTTTTTTTTTCAAACACTGCATTTCTAATTAGTTAGTGTTGCTCCTGATAAATCCTTTGTTTCTACTTGTAGAAAGCTAGTTACTCCTGCAACACAGTTAAATGAGGTCTCATGCTGCATAGGAAATATTAGTATGGAATACTAAAAAGTCAGTTTTAAAGTGGAACCTACTTTTGAACAAAATATTGGGGGATTAGAAGAAATGAAAAAGTCTGAATTTCAAATGTATTCCAAGTTTTGAATCCCAAATTTGCAAAGCCTCCCTATCACACAGTAAAATGTCAGAATGTCTGATTTGGTTGCTCATCAAGGCTAGTTTAACAAAAGTTTAGAAAAGTTTCATGTGCCCCTAAAGTACCTTGGGCACAGCAATGTCTTAGCAATAACTTGCTCACTGATGCTCGGTTTGAGAGGAGGTGGTGAGAGTGACTGCTCTTGACATCGAGTCATAGAGCTATACATCATGGAAACAGACCCTTCGGTCCAACTCATCCATGCCAACCAGATATCTTAAATTAATCTAGTCCCATTTCAGCATTTGGCCCATACGCCTCTAAATCCTTCCTATTCATATACCCATCCAGAATCTTTTAACTGTTGTAATAGTAGCCACCTCTGGCACTTCCTCTGGCAGCTTATTCCATACATGCACCATTCTCTGCATGAAAACATTGCCCCTTAGCTCCCTCTTAAATCTTTCCCCTTAAACCTATCCCCTCTAGGCTTAGATGCTCTACCCTGAGGAAAACACTTTAGTTATTTACCCTATCCATGCCCACCATGATTTTATAAACTTCTATAAGGTCACCCCTCAACCTCAGGCACTCCTGGGAAAATAGCCCCAGCCTCTTCAGCTTCTCCATGTAGCTCAAATCCTCCAAACAGACAACATTTGATGAATATGGCAACAAGGAGCCTCAGCAAAACATGGGAATAAGCGGAGAAAGTTTCACTGGTTAGAATCAAACTGAGCTCAAATGAAGATGGTTGTGTTTGTTGGAACTCTATTATCTCAGCTCCAGGACATCACTGCAGGATCTCCACAACTCAGTGTCCGCAGCACAACTATCTTCAGCATTTTCAATGACATTCCTTACAACATATGGTCAGAAGTGAAGGTGTTTACTGAAAATTACATAATACTCAACACCACACATGACTCCTCAGAAGCTGCAGCATATATCCATTTCCAGTAAGACCTGGGCAAAATCCAGATTTCAGCTGATAAATGACAAGTAACAATTATGCCACACAAGTGCTAGGCCATAGCCATGTCCAATAAGACATATTCCAAACACCTTTTCACATCCTTAAATCCCCTGTTAACAACATCCTGGAGGTTACCAGCATTGACAGAGGCTGAACTACACCAACCATATAAATATTGTGGCTACAAGAACAAGTCAGAGGCTAGAAATTCTGCAGTGGGTAACTCAGTTCCTAACTTCTCAAAGCCAACAGACCATTTACAAAGCACAGGTTAGAAGCATGATAACAAAGTGTGAAGCTGGATGAACACAGCGGGCCAAGCAGCATCTCAGGTGCACAAAAGCTGACGTTTTGGGCCTAGACCCTTCATCAGAGAGCAGGTTAGAAGCATGATGGGATATTGTTTACTTGCAACTCCAAAAACACTCAAACTTGATACTATTCAGGAAAAACAGCCCACTTGACTGGTATCACACCCACCACCTTAAACATCTACTCTTTGCATCACCAATATGCAGTGGCAGCAATGTGTACCATCTATAGGATGCCCAATAATTCACCAATGCTGTTTAGACAGCACTTTCCAAACCCACGATCCTGGAAGGACAAGGGTAGAAGATGCATGAGAACACCACCATCTGCAAATTCTCCTCCAAGCCACTCACCATCCTGACTTGGAACTATATCACTTTCCCATCATTGTTGCTTGGTCAAATATTGGAAGTCCTTTGCTAACAGTACAGTGGCTGTAAGTAGCTCCTCCCAGTAGACTATTCGAGAAGGCGATACATCACCAACGTTCCAAGGGGAATTAGCGAAGAGCAAAAAGTGCAGGCTAAGGAAACAGCACTCTTGCCGCCAAACAAACAAAAGCAGGGTTAAGATGTAACGATCGGCCAATATAATTTGGCAGTCACACACATGCATGCGTATTTCCAAAGCAGACATATCCATTTGGAGGCAGTTGATTCTAAACATAGGAATGTTTAGTTGCAAATACACTTGTTTCTTCAAAAGCACTCTCAAGTGTTAGAAAGGTTATTATTGAAAGAGTCCAACTTTGAATGAGCGATATGGATTTCCAGGAGATAACTTTTACTTTCTATTTTTTGGATGTTCACAGGTTATGCTAATGTAACATTTCAAGGTGAAAATCCAATGATCTACATTGGCAACAAGTTTATCACAAGAGATCTCATAAGCATTTCCATGGACTTCAAAACCAGAAACGTGGATGCTGATCTGCTACAGGCTAGCAATGGCGCTGAGTCCATTTGGTTTGGTATCCATAACTCTAACTTGCAGTTCAGACTGTATAGCGGAAATAGTCTAGAAGCCATCACTCTTTCTAGCAATGTCAATATCTCTGATGGACAGTGGCATTCAGTGCTCATTACAATGGTGGAGCCTTTAATGATGTCCTCAAGGTGGACCATGGTTCTTAATGGAAATCCCAATTTTAACAGTCCAGTCACTGCTGGGAATTTAAATTTTCTTCAACATAATGTGAATATAACCCTAGGCAGCAGTTTTACAGGTTGTCTTGGTGTGGTTAAAATTGGTGGAATATACCTGCCTTACTTCAAGCAAAATATTTTTACAGACACTGAACAGTTCATCCTAGTAAATAAGCCCCCAGTTCATATTGGATGCTTTGGCACAGAGGTATGTTCCTCAAATCCATGCCATAATAATGGAACATGTGTAGACCTATTTGACTTTTACCAGTGTAACTGCATGGCAGGATGGGAAGGCACCAGATGTGAACTCAATGTTGATGACTGTGCATCCATTCTCTGTATTCATGGTAACTGCAGCGATTTGTTGGAAGGCTACAAGTGTAGCTGCAACCTGGGCTACACTGGCAAAAACTGTGAGAGTAATATAGATGACTGTGTGAACCACAAATGTAGAAACAACGGGACCTGCATTGACAGTATCAACTCATACTTCTGCAACTGTCTGCACCAGTTCACTGGACGATATTGCGAGTAAGCATACTGTTCTTTATATGTCCGATTCTATATACTGAAACTACTCAAAAATAACTAGCACCCAAGTAATAGGCATTAAAATAACAATTGCCTCCAGGCTCATCTAATATCTGATTTATCTTTGTTTTCATTCCTAATGTTTTAATGTCAATTATTTTAAAGGTCTTTTTTGACTCATATAATTGTTATAAACATATGGTAAACCAAAGACAGATACCCAAATCCCCATGTATTTGGCTGAGTACTTGCACTGTCAATATGTGCTACAAGCTGCATTTCACAATGTCCTTGAATGTTTTACAACCTAATCTGTCATCCAAACCTATGCTCTGCCAATTCTTCTGGCAGAGCTGTGGAACCGTCTCCAGATTGCTCATTTAATTTGTAAGCAGAGGTATTGTCAGGATTTAAATGGAAATAAAGCAGAATTTTTAAAAATGCATAATTAGTAATTTAATTTCAATTCTGTAAATATTCATTACCAACACAAACGTGAGATAAAATTTTTCAATGACGATTAACTGTTTTGATTTAAATATATCTCCTATTTGACTGATAAACACATTTAAATTGTTTTATTTGTATATTGATGTGTGTGACAAATTGATTGAATATGTAACAAGCAAAAGTTTAGTATGAAACTATTTCTCTATAATTGTATTAATAGTGATACATTTTAAAAATATTGAAGAATTCTCTTTGCACGTGAGGCTTAGAATTACAAATTGCCTATTACAGTATTACAATTGTACGCTACAATAAATCCGAGTTTCACATAAAGAATTCCTTGCAATGTAAATAATGCCATATAGTTACTATTAACCTTAGCTCCTTCCTCAGGAAAAAAAGCATTTAAAGCACTATAGAATATTTGAAGGTATAAAAGTGTAACACTGAATATATCTTCTGTGCATTATATGGGAATAGAGACAAGCAGAAGGACCGAAGAAATCCACTGACATTAAAACTGTTGGAAAATTATATCTCCTTATTATCCAGGGTAGCATAAGGGTGGATAAAAGCCATATTCTATTAACCATATAAATTGCTGTTGAGGAGCGGGCTGGAGATGGGAGTGAGACAGTAACACAGAAAAAATGGTTAAAAGTAAATATCTGGATTAGCTTTCTCTGTAGGAAGTCATCCATTAAATGTAATCCATTAATACTTTGCAAAATATAATAAATTAAGAAAAAAAACCCACAAAATACCCAAGGGGAGAATTCAGTAATATTTCATTAATCTCTGTGGTGAATTGTTCTTTCTGCTCCAAAATATATACCTTTTATATCTAAAAGGTTGATGTTACCAGGCCAACTGATATTTACCTTCTAACAGCTCAATAAATGACATAGAGAACCAATTTTGTGAGATGTGTCTATTGTCCAAATGGCATACAGTTGGCTTGAGACAAACAACCTGAAAATATTTACAAATTCTTATTCTTGCACTGGGAATGTGCTGAATATTCAAGAAGCATTTGTAAAGATGCAAATCTAATTTTCATGTGAATTAAGAACATATTAAATTTGTTTTTAGATGGTCCTACCCACCAGTCAAATGTGGAGAGAGGTTCAGCTGTAACAATGGAGGTCTTTGCACTGATGGGTTGTGGGGTGCCAATTGTACCTGCAAACCAGGCTTTACTGGAGTAAGGTAATGACAATTATTATAATCCCAATAAATTTACTGCTCCATATTTTAAGAAATAACATTGTTTCTTGTTTTAGTGTGGTGTCAGATATTGTTATTTTAAAAACCTGAATAAACTTTCTCATCTCCTCATGGCTCATGTGGCATTCAGAAAAAATTCAGATCAGTTGTCTTGAAGAATATGTTTTGTCATTGTGTCTTGATGTTAATCCCTTTCCTCCAACCATCTCTGTCCATTTATGTCTACCCATCTCTCAATAGGATACCCATGTGGTTCTGTAGGCTAGTGGGTATCACGTTTGCTTTACATGCAAAAGGTCCCTGGTTCGGAACTGGCCTGAAACAGGGCAACGCACTTGGAGACGTTATCACACATCTCTGGAGTAGGTGGGACTTGAGTCTAGACTTCTGGCTCAGAGGTAGGGACATTATCATTGAGTCATAGGAGCCCTTTAGTGCGGTTTTTTAAAAAAAAATAACCTATTTTTCTAATCAATCTGTTCAGAGATGTTTTTACACACCTTGGGAGCGGGTGGGACTCGAACTGAGGTCTCCCTGGTCCAGGGTAGAGACACTACCATTGCGGTACAAGGGGCCCTCTTGATGTAGCGCATGTTTGGAACTCTAGTGCATGTGGTATTCTATTCTCAAAGTAAATAGACAGGAATGGTTAGAGGAAAGGGATCAACATCGAGACACAGTGACACAAAGTATATTGTGAAGTGTTAGCAAAAGTTTTGCAGAAATTGTTCGAATGTTACCCGGCAGAATTTTAAAGCATTATGGCAATTTATGAATAGTAAGTTTATTTGTCTAGATATCTCACCATGAAAGAGTACACAGGAACATAAGTTTTGGAAGCAGGAGAAGGCTGTTTGACACTTGGAGCTGTTCCGCAATTGAATAAGATCATATCTGATCTGCCTGTGATCTCATCACCACTTCTTTGCCTCCCTTGTCTGTCAAAAATTCTATTGTACTCAGCCTTGAATAAATTCAAAGACCCAGCCTCTGCTACCTTCAGAGGAGATGAATTTCAAGCCTCTGATGAACCTCCCGGTTGAAATTTCTAATCTTTAGTCTTTAAATGGAGACTGTTTTACTCACAAGGTTCCTTATTTTCAGTCTCCCCACGAGAAGAAACATCTTCTGGGAATCCACCTGATATTATCCCCCAAGATCTTTATAATTTTTAATTAGATCAACTTTTCATTCTTCACAACAACAATAGGCTAAGCTTAAAATATTTAAACTTGGTTCATTAGGTGAGACTTTCATCCCAAATCATAGAATCCCTCCTGTGTGGAAGTAAGCCATTCAGCCCATCGAGTTCACAACAACCCTCTGAATAGCATTGCACCCAGAGCCAGCCCCCTCCCCTGCTCTTGTAACCCTGCATTTCCCATAGCTAAACCACCTGGCCTACACATCCCTGGACACTATGAGCAATTTAGCATGGCCAATCTGCCTAACTCTCACATCTTTGCACTCTGAGAGTATCCAGTGGAAACACCCGCAGACATGGGGAGAACATGCAAACTCCACACTGTTGCCCGAGGGTGGATTCAAACCTGAATTCCTGGTGCTGTGATGCAACAGTGCTAACCACCAAGCCAGTACACCGCCCCAAATAAAGCGGCCCAGTTTCAGCCCAGTTACGAACCAAGGACCTTTTGCATGTAAGGTGAATATGATACCCACTACTCTACAGAAACACATTGGTATCCAATTGAGAGATGGTTAGAAGTAAGTGGACAGGAATGCTTGGTGGGAAGGGAAGATTATTAAGGGATTGGACACCCTGGAGGCAGGAAGCATGTTTCTGCCGATGCGTGAGTCCAGAACCAGAGGACGCAGCTTAAAAATAAGGGGTAGGCCATTTAGAACAGAGTTGAGAAAAAAGTACTACTTCACCCAGAGAGTGGTGGATATATGGAACGCTCTGCCCCAGAAGGCAGTGGAGGCCAAGTCTCTGGATACTTTCAAGAAAGAGATGGATAGAGCTCTCAAAGATAGTGGAATCAAGGGATATGGGGATAAGGCAGGAACAGGATTCTGGTTGTGGATGATCAGCCATGATCAGAATGAATGGTGGTGCTGGCTAGAAGGGCCGAATGACCTACTCCAGCACCTATTGTCTAACATCAGGATGCAATGACAAAACACTATTCTTCAAGACAACTGATCTGAATTTTTTCTGAATGCCATCTGAGTCATGAGTAGATAAATAAAAAAGTTTATTAAGATTTTTAAAACATTGTTTGGTGGTTGCTGGAGAAATTATTTCTACAAAAATCTGTAGCTGCAGAATTTTATGTTTCTGATGAAACTATCGGTTGTATGAACGATTGTCCTAACAAAATATTACTGACAAGCACACGGTACATGTGAAGTTTGAAACACACAATGCTGGTCATAGGTCCTATGATTAAAAGATATTCTTGGTATATTCTATCTTATAGAAATAAGTATTGCATTAATTGCAATTGCATTTTCAAGACTAAAAGGACACTGCTACGAAACTAACAAACTTTGAGTAAAACTAGATAGGGTGGGAATCTGATGCCATGTTCCACACTGCGAGTCAAGACCAATGCAATCTTCAACCAAAATGAAATTAGGGGGTGAGGGATAATTTGTCATTGCCAATGTAAGATTCTGAATAAGATAACAGACTTGGAAAATAATTTCATTGAAGTTAATTGATCCTTCATTTATTAGTCATTTTAAAGCATGGTTGGATGACTGTTTCAAAGGAAAATATGGTCATAGATAATTACTGTATATAGAACTGTGCCTTTAATTCTGTCCTGACCACAACTTTTCCATCTGTGGAAAACAACAGGTTGGAATTAAATAATGCCTTTTTTGGCTTAACTTCTTCAATTAATTGGGGCACATACTTCTTTATGTCTTCAGAAGACAATTGACGAACATTTATGAAAAGAAAATATTGTAATCTTGTGCGGTGAATAACCTACTTGTTAGAAATCTCCTGAACTATTATCGTCTCCAAATCCTCAAAGTTCTTCAGAGTTTTGATGTTGTATTTGCAATCATTCTGACATCGCAGAGATTAAACTGTGCTCCGAGTTGCCACACAATTGAGAAGTAACATTCTTCAAAACAACCGATCTGAATATTGTCTGAATGCCATGAGTCTTTTAAGGATTTTTCACTTTTATACACAGAAACATCTATTTGTGTAGTCAAGAAAGTGTACACTGATCAAAGTACTGGAATGGAAACATTAAATATTGTGTTGCCTATTTTATTAATTTAAGAGACCTTTGTGATTACTTTGAAATTAAGAAAATCTTTTAAAATCTGAGCGTGGAGTGTAACAGTTTTTGTTACTTTGAGAAGTTGACGTGAAATCTATTGCTGGGAATGAAAGGTTCCTTGTTATTGGTGCAATAAAATAACATTTTGGACGCAAAGTACAGTGTTAATGAACAATGCTGGTAGTTACAGGTATGCGAACTCTAGACAGCAGGAAAAGTGTTGATCGAGATTAAAAATAATCAGCAATCTGCACCATACAATGTCATTTTGGGAAAGAGATTTGTTTATCCAGTTAGATCTAGCATTGTCTGTGTAGAGAGAAACAGAGTTAACATTTCGGGTCCATTATGACTCTTGTTCATTGTTTTTCAGTTCTTACAGAGAGTCATACCAGATGCAAAATGTTAATTGAGTTTCTCCCTCCATAGATGCCGCCAGACCTGCTGTGTTTCTCTAGCATTCTCCATGTTTGTTTCAGATTTTCAGCATCCACAGTATCTTGTCTTTATTCAAAGGGTTATCAAATTAATTTGACTTCACCTCGTTCATTAATCTCCACCTTCAACTTTCCTAGATGTGAAGAAGTGGTAAATGAATGTGATTCAAATCCCTGCCAGAATGGAGGGACCTGCCATAACCTGGTCAACAAGTTTGTGTGCGTTTGTGGCGATAACTTTGCAGGTGAACAGTGCGAGCTTGATGTAAGCAACCTTTACTTCTTCTGCTCAATGTTGCTGTGGCAAAATTATTTTCAGTTCTAGACTTGTCCAATGCATTAAATGTGAAGAAACCAAAAAGAAACCTTATCTGGCACTAGATTTGCTCAAGTATTCCTCCATCAAACAAAGCCCAGGGATTTGATATATACCAAGAAGGTATCTGAAGAGCTCATATGTATCAAATATTATCCAAGTCAACACATCTTTCATTCTGTTGAAAGTTTGTAGGCAAATTTTTGGTGGTCCTAACATTTTGTAAGTGATCTGGAAATTACTTAGTTTCTTCCATTGACACGTGTAACCTCAGTAGATATTGCAGTGCATATCTAAATGTGTGGAAGCCTCCACTGCTGTCCTCAGCCAGGTTATGTGTTACAAAATACTTGGTAGAATCATAGCATTTTCATTTATTGTCTTTTCTCTGCAAGGAATATCATAACTTATTGGTCTCCCCTGCCAGTATAATGTCACATTGACTTTGTACTTTACACTACCAGCTCTAAAGAAGTAGAAGAAAACAAAGAGTAACTGGGAAGCGCAGTTTCCCTGATAGCATCATAAAGCATGGAAACAGACATTTTGGTCCAACCAGTCAACAGTGAACGTAATCCCAAACAAAACTAGTCCCACCTGCCTACTCCTGGTCCATACCCCTCTAAATCTTCCTATTTCATGTATTTACCCAAGTGTCTTTTAAACATTGTAACTGAGCCCCACATCCAAAATTTCTTCAGGAAGTTCATTTCACATGCAAACCACCCTCTGTACAAAAAAAATTGCCCCTCATTTCTTTTTTAAATTTCTCTGCTCTCACCTTAAAAATATGCCCCTGGGTCTTGAAATCTCTATCCTAGGGAAAATATACCTCCTATTAACACTGTCTGTACACCCCACGATTTTACAAACTTCTATAAGGTCACTGTCAACCTCCTCAACTCCAGTGAAAAAAAGTCCCAGTCTATCCAGCCTTTCTTTATATCTCAAACCTTCCATATGTGGCAATCTCTTCTGAACCCTGTCCAGCTGAATAATATCCTTAAAGCTGTGAGCACATTATCATTACAAATACGCAACACACAAGTTCAGATAATTTTCTTTCTTCAAACAAAGAACAAAGAACAATACAGCACAGTAACAGGCCCTTCAACCCTCCCAGCCTGTGCTGACACATTTTGCCCTTCCATACTAAAACTGTCTTCGCTTACAGGATCCATATCCCTCTGTTCCCTTCCTCTATGTATTCATCCTTGTGCTTCCTGAAAGCTGCTATTGTGTCTGCTTCCACCACCACCTCTGGCAGCACATTCCATGCACTCTCACCACGCTTTGTGTGAAAAGCCTGACTCGCACATCTCTTTTAAACTTCTCCCTCGCACTTTGAACCTCTGTCCCCGAGTAATTGAACCCTCCACCCTGCGAAATAAACCTCATGCTCTCCACTCTATCCATGCCATTTATAATCATACCTGGCAACATCCTTTTCTACACACTCTCCAAAACATCCACATCCTTCTCGTAATGTGGTGACCAGAACTGTACATAATATTCCAAATGTGCCCTAACTAACATTCTATAAAGCTGCAGCATAACTTGCCCATCCTTATACTCAATACCCCTTCCGATGAAGACAAGCATGCCACAAGCCATTTTTACTACCTTATCTATCTGCACTGACACCTTCAGTGATCTGTGGACCTGCTCACCCTGATACCTCTGCATATCAATACTCCTAAGGGTTCTGCCATTCACTGTATAATTTCCACCTGTACTTGACCTTCCAAAATGCATTACCTCACATTTGTTCACGTTAAATTCCATCTACCATTTCTCTGCCCAAGCCTCCAACTGATCTGTATCCTGCTGAATCCTCTGACAATTCTCTTCACAATCAGCAACACCACCGATCTTTGTATCATCACAAACTTACTAATTAAACCAGCTACATTTTCCTCCAAATAATTTATGTAGACCACAAACAGCAGAGGTCCTAGCATTGATTCCTGTGGAACACCACTAGTTACAACCCTCCATTCCAAAAAGCATCCTTCCACCACTACCCTCTGTTTCCTCTGTCTAAGCCAGTTCTGTATCCATCTTGCCAGATCACCCTCGATACTACCTAACCAATCTAATCATGAATGTTAACACATTTTGACAACCATCAAACCTGCAAATGAATTATACAATCTCATAACTTTGAAGAGCTATCTGCTGTCTGTCTGTATTCAAAATCTCCTACATTTAATGTGCAATCCCTTAATCATGACCTAACTGCAACTAAGCTGATCATTCTCAACTGCGGTAGATATTTTCTAATTGTCCTGTTCAGGAATGTTATTACGTATGTCGAGAGAAGGTGGGCTAAAACCCAGGCCTCCTGGTTCAGAACTGGGGACACTGCCACTGCACCACAAGAGTGCTTACCTCAACTTCGTTAATGTAGGTCCATCTATTGGAAGCTCCTATACTGGTTTGTGCTGTTATGCTGTTGATTGCTATATCTTCTGTTTCCAATACTCAGAAATTTAGGGGTGAATGACAGTCATTAATTATTCTATATCTTTCCAAGATTGATTTCTGTCATAGTAATGGATAACTTTGTTAACAAATGGCAATTTTCTAATGGTTCCATCTGATTCGTTTACTAGTGGAGTGACAATATTTTCAAAGCTGCAGTATCCCATAGTTAGCATTTATCCTGAAGTGTAAGAGGAAGGTGATGATAAGTGAAGGACCAATCACCTTGATTTCAAGTAGTAATCTTAAGATTCTGGCCAGCTTTACATGAAATGAGATGGTTGAGAATTCAAACTAGTAGCAGTAAATTAGGAATTCACAACTAGTTAAAGGATGGAGCCTCAGTATATTGTCAATACACAGATCATTAGCATTGATGCTGCATCTATTCCCTGTTATTAAAGTTGGCATAGGTTGAGTTTGAATCATAACATATGGACCTTGCGTCCTTCCTGAGTGAGTCTTGGAACTCTGGAACAGAATATGGCATACCCTATTTTATTTAGTTAAACACTAGTGCTAAGGAGAAGAACTTGAAATCAAATCTAAGCTACAAAAGTGGTTAACATTTATAGCAAATATTTGCCCATGATTAACCAACTAGGGTTCATGGGCTGGTGATATTCAACAGAACTTGAACACAATAATTTCGCCAACAAGAAAACTTAACTTAATCTTTAACAATCTAACTAGTTCAATGTTTCTCTGAATTTTAACATGAACAGTTTTTATGAATCCATGAGCAAAACCAACTCTATGAGCATCCGTAACAAAATTTATTGCCATTTCTAACAAAATCAAAGTGTCACCTTGCCTTCAGGGTTTCCTTTCAGCGATATAGCCACAAACTAACCAGCTTGAAGAAGAATGTGCATGACGACAAGCTGCATCAATCACTTTTCTTTGATTACAGTTTATGTATAAGAAAAGTTTGAACTCTCTTGATGGCTCATAGCTAACTGCATGTAAATTCCATTTTGTAAATAGACAATATGCTGCATTATTTTATAGATCTGCAGGGAACTGTTAATACTTTTATTCCATGTGTTAGTGCATGTGGGTTGATTGTTTACATCACATGGGAATGCTTGAATCTGCTATCTTTTAAACGGTTCCTTGCCTCATCCACCTGTTTCACAGGCTGGACTCACACAGTTGCCAGTGTCTTCTTGGAATTATCTAGAACACGCTGTGTTCTTTTGGGCGGCAGTAGATGAAAGAATGTGGGTTACCATGTAGCGTGCTGTTGTGTGCCATCAAGTGAATGTTATCAGAATGTCTTGTCTGACACCGAGCATGACTTTGTGACCTTGACTTTCCTACTTCTCATTTGCTTTTGCTTCTCCTCACCTCATAACTGTTAGTAATGTGAAATGGAAAATTATTTCTTGGTGTTGGCAAATGTTTAAAGCATAAAGTGATGTGTCTTAATCATTTGTCTTTGTATCTTCTTGTCTGTCATATAGTTTTCTTTCCCAAATATGTCATTGGGTGTATGTTTTTAAGTACTTGGGAGGGGAAGTCTCCTAATCATCCTTTCCTCCAATTGATTTAGCGCCTCCAAAAAGACTAATTGTCTCCAGTTCAGGATTCCAACACCAGCTCCTTGAAATGCAGTTTTTTAAAATTCATTTCTGGGAATGTGGGCATCACAGGCTGGGCCAGCATTTATTGCCCATCCCTATTTGCCCAGAGAAGATGGTGGCGAGCTACCTTCTTGATCTGCTTCTGTCCATTTGAAGTAGATAGATCCAAAATGCCATTAGGAAGAGAAATTACAGGATTTTGTCCCAATGACACTGAAAGAGTAGTGATATATTTCCAAGCCCGGGTGGTGAATAGCTCAAATGGGAATTTGCATGTAGTGGTGCTCCCATTATCTGCTGCCCTTGTCCTTGTAAGTGGTAGAGATTGTATGGTTGATCAACTTTTGTTCAATGGTAGTTTACTTTGTGAGAGGGTCTAGTTTATTTCTTTAATCTGGGCTGCCAGTATGGAACTCCATGCTCATTGATTCATTAATAAATTGAGGAGGAATAAACTGCCAGTAATATCTAGCTCTCATACATTGGCTCTCCTTTTAACACGTGAGCTGATTCCTTCTTTAACAAGCAGCACATTTCACTGATATAACTCTTACTAGGCCTTTGCTCTAAGATTGTTCTAATCATTTTTGCCTACCAACATTTGTTGAATGGCACATTGTGCACTGCATTGGAATAAACCATTTGTGTTTTATGCTGGCTGTGCTCCACAAGTTTCAATGTGCTTTTTCTGTTTTCAGTGCAATGATCTTTACGAGGATCTGTTTTCAGAATGCATAGGAAGACTTGGATCGTGCTTATACCAGTGGCACTTTAGATAATTATCCAACCCAGTGACACATACACATGGTACTTCCTGCTGGGATATTTATCTGAATGAGTATTGGTCCAGGTTTACAAACAGATGTGACTGACAGTTATTTCTGTTAAGGATGGCATTAATCTTCTGTCACTGATGGGATTGTGGCATTAATTGGTAATCTTAGAGACACATGGCTGTGTGTTTTATCACGCTGCTTCTGTGTCTACAATTAGCATAAAGATTAAGATATAGTGAAGGAGCTTATTATTCATGCAGCTTCATTATGTTAACAGCTTGTTACTCATCAGAAACATTAAAAGGATGACATAAAGTATCATAGAAGTTGCAAACACTTCTTGGATGTTTACATTATGATTGTAAGTGCAGCAATTAGAACAGCTCATGAATAATAGACTGCAATTAGTTTATCTTCCTGCCATTTGCTTCTCACCTTAGTCTGGACCTACCAGATTTCTTAAAGAATCAATCAGTAAGTCCAAATACAGAGTGAAATTTAAGCATAGTTCACTGCTGATAAGTGGTAAATTGAATTAAAATCAGGAATTATTTGCCCAATTGTGTCATCTTGATTTATCTAATCTTCATTCAAAGTTGATGTTACCCTGCGCGAGAGCTTTGACCTTTCAGTTTGGTTTCTTAGCTAAAAAGAATGGGTTATTCCTGTTTCATACCACCACAGAGATATGTATTTATTTTGTTTATATCTGGTGTATTTAAAGATTTTTTTTAACTCAGCACATCCAAAGCCAAAAATACACGGGGATGAAGGAACAGTTTCATTTAAGTGTTGCTGGCTTTATGTCATTTTTGTGCAAATATATACATTGACACTCTTGCCTTATATAAGATTATGCGTCCCTTCTCTGAAACTGCAGTGTGGAAGGTCTATGTTGCAGAATGGAACATTTTTCCAGATCAGTGTCAATGTATCAAACCTTGTTATTTGTGTGAGAGAGCAGCATAGGTTTCCTACGGTTAACAAAAGAAAAGTCAATATCCCACCTGTTATTTGCTACAAGGTACAGCGTGATCAGCCCCAACAAGTCAATGGTAGGGAACAAGAATGGTGTCAGGAACTGGCCTCATGAGTATTCAGGTCCACGAATACTGTGGAGTGAGTGTAATTACTTTCAGGTCATGTATAGCACAAAATACTTCTGGGAAAGTGATTTGTCACTGGTCTACTTACCCCACCAAAACTGGCCCTTCTTCAATTAAAAATAAATTCTCAAAATTACTCCTCATCCATAAACAACATGAGCTGGCATTATTATGAACAATATTCCCAAAACATTCTCCACCTGATATGTGATCCATTTCATTTCATAGAATCAGGTCTGGAAACACTGCCTCATCATTGGACCAGAAACACACTGTTTTAAGAAAATTCCCAACACCACAATTAGAAAACCGTTCCCCTTCTCAACCCCAGTTTTTATTATTAGTCTGCTTTTCTGCAAACCCATTTTGGTTAAACTGCAATTTCCTTGGGAAAGACCAAAGACAATAGCTTTGGATCCAATTGTCAGCGCTGTCTCCCTTCACACTGACTGTCACAGCTTGTGGTTGACTGCTTGAAACCTCCATAACCTATTTGCTCCCGAATGGAGCTTCTGACCTCATATCCTCTGTAGCTCACAGACTCCCAGCTTTGTAAATTTAACTCATCTCCACCCCTGCCTCAGCACATTTAATTCTGAAACCATCATCACTGCCATTTTCACTCCAGACTTGATTATTTCAAAGCTCTTTTGGACAGCTTGTCATCCTTTATAAATTTCATCTCATCCAAATCTTTGCTGATAGGGTGGATGAGCAAACTGGCCATTGCACCATGGCGCACGGAGCCAGTCAAGAGTGGGGAGGAAGAAGAAATGTAGTTGTTATCTGAATATTATAGTCAGCGGGATAGATATTGTTCTCTCTGGCCAGGATGAAGAGTTCCGAAGGCTGTGTTGCCTGCCTGGTGCATGGGTTCAGGATCTCATCTGGGCTACAGAGGAACTTGGAGTGGGAGGGGAAAGATCCAATTGTCCCGGTCCTCATAGGTACCAATGATGTTGTTAGAAAGAAGTTCTGCTGAGGAATAAGAAGAACTGTGGGCTAAATTAGAAGCAGAACCAAAAAGGTTATAATCTGCAATTACTACCTAAGCCATGAGCTAATTGGCACAGGGTCAACAAGATTAAAAAGGGGAAATGTGTGGCTGAAATAGGTTTGAATTCATGGGACGTTGGCATCAGTACTGGGGAAGGAGGGAGCTGTTCCAATGAGAATGGGTTCCATCTGAAACATGCTGGGTCTGGAGTTCTGATGCATAACAATGGCTGTAGATAGAGCTTTAAACTAAATTGTCAGGTGAGTGGGTTCAGCTGCATAGAAAATCATGGAAAATGTTCATGGGAGGGGCAGGACTCAGCAGAGGTTTTTAAATGTCTCCAGGACAAGTAATGGAAAAGCTCAGGAATCTAATGTCAGCCACAGCAGATAAGGGGACAATTCTGAGAAGGGTGCAGTCAAACACCACTGAGGTGTTGTGAATAAAAGCACCAGGTGCATGAAATAGGATAAATGAGCTTATAACTCAGATTGAAATTGTTAGGCGCAGTGCAGTGGGTATCACAGAGACATGGACACAAGGGAATCAGGGTTGGGAACTAAATATCCGAGGATACTTGTCCTATCAAAAGCACAGGGTCATGAGTAGAGAGGCGGGGTTGCCTTGTTAGTCAGAAATGAAGTCAAATTGATTGCAAAAAGTGAAATAGAGTTGGAAAGCATAGAATCTGTGTGGGTAGAGTTGAGAAACTGTAAAGGAAATGAGACCCTGATGGGAGTTCTGTACAGACCTCCTAGCAGTAGTTAGGTTGTGGGGCAGAAAATTAATCAGGAAAGAAAAGGCACATAAGAAAGGCACCATTACAATGGTCATGAGGCTTTTAATATGCAAGTGGATTGGGAAAATCAGGGTGGTAGCAGATCCCAAGAAAAGGAATTTGTGGAATGTTGACAAGATAGTTCTTTGGAATTAATTCTTTGTGGTCGAGCTGACTAGGGAATAGGAATTCTGGATTTGATGATGTGCGATGAAGCAGACATGAGCAGGGAGCTTAAGGTGGAGGAACCCATAGGAGACATTGACCATAATATGATCAAATTTAGCCTGCAGTTTGAGACACACAAGCTGGAATGAGTAACAGTATTACAGTTGAGTAAAGGTAACTAAAAGACACGAGGGAGAAGCCAGCCAGAGTTGATTGGAATGGAAGCCTAGCAGGGAAAATGGAGTAGCAGCAATGGCAGGAGTTGCTGCAATAATTCGGGAGACGCAGCACAACTTCATTCCAAGGAAGATGAAACATATTTAGTGGGTAACCTTGGCTAATGAGAGAAGTCAGCGACAGCATAAAAGCAAAAGAAGCAGCATGCAATGTGGTGAAGATTAGTGGGAAGCCTTTAAAAAACAGCAGAGGACAATTTTTAAAAAAGTGAGGAGAAAATGAGATATGAAAGTAGGCCATCTAGTAATATTAAAGAAGATTGCAAGAGTTCCTTTTAGAGAAAATATAAGAGAGGCATGGTGGGCAATAGATTGCCGGAGAAGTAGTAATGGAGAGAAAGGAAATGGCAGAGGTACTGAGTAAGTATTTTGCATCAGTCTTCATGGTGGAAGATATCAGCAGCACACTGGAACTTCAAGAGAGTCAGTGGGTAGTGTGAGATGGCCATTACTAAGGAGAAGGTGATGGGGAAGCTGAAAGGCCGGAAGGAAAATAAATCTCACGGACCAGATGACTACACTGTGGTGTTCGCAAGGAGATTTCTGAGGACATTGTTGAAACATTGGTGGTGATCTTTCAGGATTCATTGGAATTAGGAAGGGTTTCAGAGGACTGGGAAATGGACACTTCTGTTCAAGAATGGAGGGAGGCAGAAGACAGGAAACTATAGGTTGGTTAGCCTGACCTTGATCATAAGATTTAAGAGTCCATTATTAAAAAAATAAGACTACAAAGTAATTAGAAATACATGGTATAATAAGGCTGAGTCGGCATGCTACACCAAGGAGAGGTTATGCTTGACAAATCTATGAGAATTATTTGAAGTGATAATGAGAGAGTTAGACAAAGCAGAGCCAGTAGATATGATCTGTTTGGATGTCTCAAAGGCCTTTGTCAAGGTGCCACACAGAAAGCTGCTAAACAGATAAGAGTGCATGGGGTTAGGCATAATGTACTGGCATGAATAGAGACTTAGCTAACCAGCAGGAGGCAGAGAGTAGGGGCAAAAGGATCTTTTTTCTGTTCAGTAGTCAAAAATCTATCTTCTCTGCTCTGCAAACAAGGGACCATTTGAAATAGCAACTTGTTTGTGTAATGCATCTGCAGGTGATGTTTCATCTCCAACACAAAATCAGTTAGGAGATGAAGTAGTTTTGGGATGTCACTGAGATGGTTTTCTTGGCTATTTTCGTCGCCTCTGGACAGAATATAATTTTGGTTCAGTCCTTTTGTTTAATCCATGGGGATTTCAAGAAACATGACTGACTTATGAGGTTAGGGGATGCCTGTGGACATTTTAAGTTAACACTTCTGGCTCCTTTTTTAAGACAGTTTTAAGCCACCAAAATCGCAGGTACTGAATCGTACAATGGAGTTCAAGATTCACTAGTCCACATTTTACATCATTGTGACACATTTTAGGAAAAATATGAGGATCTTTGAGATGGCAAAGAATAAATTACCGGAATGGTTCCAGGGATGAGGAATCTTAGCTACCAGTTTCGTTTGGATAAGATGGGTTTGTTCTCCTTGAAGACCGTGGAGAGATCTGTCAGAGACGTACGAAATTATAACAGGTTTAGATAGGGTGGCTAACAGAATTCCCATTTGTTGATGCCACACGATTTGTCATAGTACAATATCCAAACCTAATTAGAACGTAAAATAAATGTTATTTCATACAGATGAGTAGAAATTAAAAATCACTTATTTGAAATAAGAATAAATTATTGAAGGCCATTGTTATAATTTCCAGTATTAATATAAAATGGGTAGAAAATACACTGTGAGCATAATGGGCCAAATGGCATCCTTCTATACCATAACTATTCCACGGTTGTTTTGTGCTGCCAACAGTCGGCTCAAAATTAACATTAAGCTTAAATTCCTAAGGTAAAATAATAAATATCTTTTCTCCAGAAATTCAAAAGATGGATTAGTACTGGAATGGTATTGCATTTTGTTTTGGCAAAATTATGACACTATTGTGGCTGCAGTACATGCTTTGAACCACTCACAGCCGATTGGCCCAAATGTACTGATTTGTTAACATTGTAAAGAGAGTGCTATTTCCTGGTCAGCATTAAGCAGAATAGAAATGTCAATAAATACCAAAGGCTATCTTAAGAAATCTGTTGACAACATTCAGTATGCATTAGTTTGGAGAAATTATTACCACATTGACAATTGCAGCTGTAATGAAGAGCTGGTGATTTGCTTAATTGATATTGGCTCCTTATGAAGTCCTTATTCCACTGGGGTTGGTTATTATCTCCAACCTGTTTATCAGAGTTAGGAAAATACTCTCAACTTCTTTGCAGATTCTTTTAATCAGCCTGTTCAGGGAGGCTATGACACACCTTAGGAGCAGGAAGGTCTTGAACCTAGGTCCCTGCTTCAGAGGTAGGGACATTACCATTGTGCCATAAGGATCCAAGCACATTGATTGCTTGGTCCTTTATTAAGTACTAAATAGTAACTCTGCCATTAGCAAGGTATTTATCATTTGTTCATAAATGTGATTCACTATAGTATGTACTTAAGGCTGGATTTAAGTCTTCTTCAGACAACCTACAGGGCCTCAGTCGCCCTGTTGTGTGGATTTTAAGGGGACTGGCAGAAGGCCAAATGGGACATTATCTGAAGAAAATTGAATACTATTAACCTTAAAATCCATAAGACAGTAAGTATTCCATCCAAAGTTCTACCTCTTGGATATTTTTTAAATGATCGTTAAATTACCTCCAGGCAAGAAAACAAAGGTGGACTGCCATCTCAGCTGTCTAATCACTGTCCAATGATTTAAGGTCAGATTTTGTCTCTGCACTGGTTAACATATTTGTATTATGTTCCTGTCTACAATCATTTAACAAAGTTTATTTGTATGAACTTGTATACTCCATGAGCTGCCTCAGAGTCATAGAGGTCTGAAAAAGGCCTTTTGTTTTCATGAACTGCTGCACTCCACAGAGGTTTTGTACACCCACGGTGGCATGTGGACAATGCTTTCCAGCCTCCCTAAGCTGCCCATTATCACCAAGGCCGGCCTTTAACCAAATGTGTTCACTCCATGTGACATCATGAATCCACTGATTACACCTGAATCATCAAAGGCTATGTGCCCTGGCATCATCAAAGCTATGAAGACCTAAAGAACTGCTCTCCAGAATTAGCCAATCCCTGAGCAGAAGCAGAAATTTTAGGTCCTAGGGTCCAAAGCTAACCTCATCACCAACCTGGCACAGCAGGTCCCCTAGAGCCCCAGGCCCAGTTATCGGACCACAATACGTGATCCTATCCCAGCCCCCGGCTCCAAGTCAGACTCATCCAGTACAGTGGCAACACTGGCATCTATCTGAAAATGTTGGACATTGCCCCATTTATGTCTTGTTTACAAAATGGACAAAAATCCAACTCTACTAATTACTGCACTATTGATCTATTCCCAGTTATCAGCACTGATGCAAGGAGTTATCAGCAGCATGTTTTATCAAGAAACGCTTACTTACCAATAAACCCAGTTATTGCAACATGAACTTGAAAATGAGGTGGAAATGAGGTGGAAATGCATGCCCTTGCTCAAGGGCAAGTTTGGCACCAAGGAACTTTAGTAAAACTGAAATGAATGGGGAGCAGGAATGAGACTCCTCCACAAAATTAAACTTTGGTCCAGAACATAAGTAAATAATGTGAGTGATTAGTTCTTGCTTTTCCATATCCATAACAAACTACATTCAGGGCCGAGCAGAAAGAGAAATGTCGGTCATGGTCATGATCAAAATCTGTGAAAAAGCTCCACCAAATTTAAAAGTTTATTTCATTGTATTAACATGTAATTCTGTTAGTTGTGCATTTTATTTAATATGCCTTTATCTAATTACTTAGTTGAAGAAAGACACTGACTGTTTGCAAAGAACAGTTCGAACCCTCATCAAACATGTACTTCTGAGGGACCTGAAAGAGCTTCACTGCCAGACTCATCAAATATGCTGCTTGTTGTGAGCTGTAATTAAAAAAATAGTGGTTAGAAAAATTGAATGAAAGCAATTAACATCTCCACACATTGGATTTGACACAAATCCATTGTTGACAATAATGCAAATTGTCCTGTTTTGACTTAAACAGTTATATAAACTGTTGTGTAAACAAGAAATAAAAAGGCAAATATTGCAGAGAGTTAAATTTCTAATTGGAAACTTCGTTGGAGTTTAAATTAAAAAGAAAATGTGCTTTCTAATTCAGGGGTTGTAAGTTACTCTATCAGGAAAACAAAATGCTCTTGACAGAGAAATCCATGCATAATGGCGAGAACAAGGGACAGAATAGACACAAAGCAATAGATTTTACCCTTTAATAGTAAAAGTATTTGTAGTGCATTGCAATGATTAGCACTAATTTCTGTATTCTGAGAGACTTATAAGGTACTGATGTGGTAATTTAAGTAATAGATCTACACGTATCTGTTGAATAAAATAGAGCATTGTAAGAGGCACTGTGAAAAGTAAATGTAATAATCAGTGTAAAAAGATAAATAAAGCAGTGAAGTCACCAAGAACAACAATTTTATCAGAACTGCTCCGACGTGAGTTTATATAGGCTGATCTGTGTGGAACTTTAATTATTCACGTTAAACAAAGCACACTAGAATTTACAAATACCCACGGTCTGAATTAATGCCAAAAGTTCTCCTTGTGTTGCAGATGATAAACCCACCTTATCAATTACCTCAATCCTGTGTAAACCACTGAAAGTGAGATTTTTTGCTGTTTGTGAGTAGATTATACAGGTAAGTATTGTAATGGGTCACATTTCTATGAACAGATCTCACAAGTGCCACTGGTGTGGGTCAATGTTTGAGGTAATCCAAGCCACATTATTAATTTGGTATCTGCACACTGTTTGCTGTTTGATTCACAATTCCAAGCATAATTTCTCTGTCTGTTTGCTTCCTTCTCCTGTGCTTTGCCTGTTGCATGTCTGTTTTTGGTATCTGAATCAAGTACCTTTCATTTTAGTCAGTTCCGATAGTGATGCAGAGGGTACTGTGAACATGCATTTAACAGAATCTGCAGCAGTGTGCAGCCACTTATTGTTTCCTATTATCTTTACAGAGAGGGAAAAAGGCCGATGCTGTTCCACTGCTGGCAATAGCTGTGCCGGTGGTGTGTGGAAGTGTGCTACTGATTGTAATATCTCTTATTTTTGTGGTTCTTACTGCACGTAAAAAACGTCAGACAGAAGGGACGTATAATCCAAGCCAACAAGAAGTGGCAGGGGCTCGATTGGAGATGGATAGTGTCCTTAAAGTGCCACCTGAAGAGCGCTTGATATGATTACTCAAATGAATGTTTAGAGAAACAGATACTTCTGTTTTGAAAAGACTTCCTACCTGATGGGACAGGTAGCATTTCTGCTGTGATATGCCTCCTGAATACTACTGATTTCTGATACAACAAGCAAATTCTCTCATTCCAAGCATCTGCTTCATCAAGAAAGTGATCACCAATTAATCTTGGCTGTGCAATTTTCTCATGGTAAATCCAGCTGGTGACCCCCCCCCCGCCAAACCCAATGGGAAAATTCGCCCTCAGTATGCTGCTTCTTGCAATGCCACATGGATGAAATAACTTATCACAGTATCTACAGAAGTCAACCATGACAGATTCAAGCATTTCCATTTACGTAATGATGCAGCATCACATCAGCTAAGATCACTTCAGTCTCAGAAGTAGATTTAACTGGTTATTCTAATCCTCCGTCAGCATCTTGTGTTGACTGAAAAGCATTTAAATGAGCTCTTGTTCTCCGACATGAAATTATGATGGAAAGCTGTTCTCATATAACTAACTGTGAACTAATTTTCAGTATTAACTAGTTCCTTAAAAGCAGATACAATGCCAGCTGGCCTTGAAAATGAAGTTACATTTAAAAAAAGTTAGCTGCATGTAAATGGTAGAGGTTTTTCTTTTCTTGAGTCTATATTTACTGGGAAAGGGTTCCACATTAAGTGATGGTACCTGTTATACAAAATTAATCTTCTCTGGAACTTATATCATTGTCTAATGTTTTCCATGTCTAATTAAAGACATGTTGATCATGATCAAGTTTGTGCACAGCTTAGAAGTACGTATTGTTTGTTGCATCAACAGTTCTCATTGGTATACTGTTCCTGCCCATTTTATTGGCAAACTGCTGTTGTGTGAAAAGTCTCCTCGTAAAGTTAGGATGAAAGTTTGTTACTTATGGTCAGATGTGAGATGTTGGACAAGATCAATAAACAGTGTAATTTTCTCACTTCCATTTTACTCATCGGTGATGTTCTACAACAGAAAGGAAATTACGTTCCATTATCGGTGGTTCTGTGGCTACAGCTGGAGGACTTGTTATCTGCATCATAGCTGTTATAGTTCTGGTGCTCACTATGAAAAAGAAGAGGACAACCCAGGGAACCTATAGTCCCAGTCAGCAGGAAAAGTATGGAGCAAGAGTGGAGATGTGGAACACAATGAAGCCTCCACCAACAGAAAGGCTTATTTGATGTTCATTAGTAAACTGAAGCTTATTTATTGAGATGAAACTGAAGACAACAAATGGGTTTCAATTGGTAAAAAGTAATCCATTAGTTCAATCTAGCTATAACTATTCTGTGACACCATGTATGGCTCAGTTAGGAAGAACTAAGGTGATAGTATGTGGAAATAGGTTAATATTAGAAGCACACAAGTGGTTAGACACAAATTATTTGCTGCTCACAAATGCAACACACAACTTCATATAATACTAAATACCTTAAAGGTGCATCACATAGGTTTCAAAAGCTTTTTAAATAATTGCTCACTCCACTCACGATATCTTTTGGCACATTTTGAATTATAATTACGGTGGCAGTTTGCTACTTCTAAGATTAACTAAGGGAAGGATCTGTTTTACTTTGCCTGACTAATTACTTCAAATATAGGTTTTTAGTCAAATGCTTTGCTTCCACTTTCCTTATAGGATAGTCTCCACAAATAACAGAAATGGGTTATGAAATGAAACGTATTGTCAACAGTATCTCTAAATTATATAATGAAGTGATAGGCAGCATTGTTAAAATTAGTATGATGGAACATGGAATAATTGTTTTTCCTGACCTAGAATTAATTCACACCTCATTGTTTAAAACAATGATTTCCATACTCAGATGTAAATTGTATCCATTTCAGTCAGGTCAGGTGAAAGTAGGAACCAATGTGCTGAAACTCTAACACTTTGATTTGAATCTAAAACCATGAAACAAATGCAATAGTGCATTGAACACTTCCTATTTTTAGATACTTCAAATAGAATTTGCTTTAAGCCCAGGCCAACCATTTTTGAAAAATTTAAATTAAAAATAAAGTCACTAAATCCCATTGCAGCCAGGTAAAAATTTTATTCGTTTTGTATTAAATAGTTCTGAGGTATTTAGTTTAGGGCAACTAGCTAAAACTTTCCATTCAAAGTCAATACACCTGCCTTTTCTGCCCTAGGAAGCAATAATTTTTTTGAATTAAGAGTGTAAAGCGTTTTTGTAATCAAGAAAGTTCCATTATTTATTTAATTGACAGTAAATCGATCTCTGGCAACTTTGAAGATCCTTAAACCAGAAGTGCCTTTCACAGGCTTTGCAAAGTCTCCAAATCAAGCACAACCAACTTGCAATACCTGCTCAGGTCAAAAACCTTAGGAAAGATGTATTGATCTTTAAAGGGTTTGCAGTGCTCATTTATCAGCATGTTTTGTTGGGCTGCAACAGTAAAATTACAAGGAGAGATTGCATAAAATGGATTCCCTGGAATTTAGCATGCTAAAGTGTGATCTGATCAAAGTTTTCAAGATGTAAAAAGGAAACAGAACGTGTGGATATAGAACGGCTATTTCCATTGATTGGAGATCTAGCAAAACTAGGAGGCAGAACAATTTGGGACAGATCTTTCAGGAGTAAAATTTAGAGACACTTTATTTGCAAATGGTGCTAGAATCCTCCTCCACAAGTGGGAACTGACAAGAGATGAATTGGTAATTTTAAAACTGAAATGAATCAATTTGTATTAACCAAAATAACGGGGGAATGCAGGACAAAACTGTGTCAGTGTGTCTGAGTGAAAATCTAGTATGATCTTACTATATTGCAGAATAGACCCAAGGGGTAATTCGTCTACTCACATTCCCATATTTTATTCTTCCTATATTGGAAAATAGTTCATGGAGTACATTTGTTAGATGTTTCTAAAAAAAATACTAGAAATAAAGTAGTAGAGGGGATGACCAACAAATATCCTTTCAAAGTTCTACCCCATGGAATTTGGTGATCATTTTGCCAGTAGAACTGTCATTGCTGAATGTCTGGAATGATTTATTGAACCATGTAATTAACTTTTTTTTGTGCAAGACTTCCCTCAGAATTGGTATATTGCAAAATTGCATTTATAGCTTTATGAAAAAACCCTGTTTTTGCACAATTATTCTTGAGCAACAGTTTTACACTTGCTGGTAAACTAAACACTGTTGTTTACATAAGATCTCCCATTACATCATTAATTCAGTAAATGCATTAAACTGCATGCTAATAACAAGCAGCCAAGATAGTGGTGAAGAGCTGCAGTGTTCAATTTGATTTGGAGCCATATCAATGCAAATTAAAACTAAAATTGTTTTTTCTATACATGACATAATTTGGATGTCTTCACCATAAAATGCATCTCAGTATAGAACTGCATCAATGCTACATGTTAATGAGATTTCCTGTAAAGATGATTTGTGCACATTGATTGAAATGCATTTCTACATATGGACTAGAGTGCAAGAAAATGAAAGAAGTGCAGACGAGGTAATCTATACTACTGAATATTATACATATTTCAAAATGGATGCAGTGCAATGATGTATTGTTTCATCAATAGATTGACTTTTGTTTCCCCGATGTTTTGTATATCATGTTTGTAAGCTTCAGATTACAACTATACAGGTCTACAAAATTATAAGAGGCATAGATAGGGTGAGTAGTCAGAGGTTTTCTCCCCAGGGTGGAAAGTCAACTACAAGAGGGCACAGGTTCGAGGTAGTAAATTTAAGGGAGAAGTGCAGCGAAAATATTTCACACAGAAAGTGATGGGTGCCTGGAATGCACTGCCAGTGGAGGTAGTGGAAGCAGATACAAAGCAACATCTCAGGCATATCTTGATTGATGCATGAATGGAAAGTGAATATAGGGATGGAAACCGCATATGTACAATGAGCTGCAGGTCTAAATAAAGATTAGTAATCAGGGAAGGCTTGATGGGCCAAAGGGCCATTTCCTGTGCTGCATTGTATTGCATATCGTATAACTCACACGTTATTGAAAGAACATATTATTTCTTCCAGCATTTGTTAAAAAAACACAATCGCTTTTATTACAATTTTCCCTGTGTGGCTTCTCAACCTGGAGCCCCGAAGGAGGAGGATATGGCAGGAAATGCTCTCCCTGACCCTGCGGGGAGACACTTTAGATCCAGGCCTGTGTTTTCATTTTTATTTGGATGTCTTGAGGCGTCTTATCAATTGGCCTGCATGAGACCCTATACCGTACTGGAAAAAAAAAATCAGCAAAAAACAAAATAAAGGGAACATGAAAAAGTGTATGCTAATATTAACGAAGGGAAGCGTTCAGATTAGCAATGTCTTCTGTGTATAATATACACTGCTGATGAGGGCTCATGGAGTTGCTCAGATTGCACTAGAAACATTAAACAGTGATTGCATTTGTAGATAATTTTTACTTGACACTGGATGAAAGATTTGTCGTAGACTGTGGTGCCTTTAATTTTAAGAGAGCGCACCTCAGGTATGATTTTGTCAGCTAAGAAATGTATCTTGTCCCACAATATCTTCACCATAGAACTAACGGTAAATATAAGATGCAACAAATTTATTTGCAACAAATTGAGAGCAAATCTGGATTTAATGGATGTAATAAATAAAATAAAGACAACTAATACTTCTAGACTCAGATTTTCTGATTGAAATTACTCTCTTGACATAATAAGCAATGTGATATAATAGCACAATTCCATTAACAATTTCTCAGTTGGCTAATATATAGTACTTTCATCTCTGAGAACTGAGTAATTGTATCAAGATTCTAAGCAGTCATCTAAACTACCATTGAGAGAGACGTGGAAGACCTAAAGTATATGTAGTTTTATTTTATTATTTATATATTTTTTTCAAAAAACCTTTGGGTGATTTAACTGTTGTACACTGATGTGGCCATACTCTGCAGTAGAGTCTTTACAACATTACAAAAACAGATTAGCAACAAATTCACTACATTAAACAGAAGATGCTGTCCCAATATACAAAAAGTACTGAACATGACGAATTACCAGCATTCTCAATAAAAGTTTCAAACTGGTTGTACCAAAGAGGAGGACCTAATCTTCAGCAATCATAGCACAAAAATAACTCATGATAGAGAATCTACAAAATCTTTTCGACAATGTGTGCATTAGCAAAGAAAATACCATCCACCGCATCTGATTTTAGTCTGTGTAAGTGACGTACTTAAGACTGCAGGTGGAAAGCGTTGATCTGACTAGATTCAAGGGATTTTTTGGCAAAATTATCTTTGTTTAAAGAATTTTACATTGTGCAATATCTGAATGCAAGTACATCATATAAATTGTAAAGATAATTGCGATTCACTTGAAGATGCTACTTTAGATGAGGATCTATAGAGGTACTAGTTGTAATGCAGTGCTAGATTATCTTTGACTTGCATTGGATAGAAATCAGTGGCTCAAATTCATTGTAACTATCGCTGTTGGTACCATAGCATGAAAAGATTTTTGATTAGTTTACTGCATAAATATCTAAAATTTGCATTTAGATGTTACAACAGTGTTCCACATTTATTGTGTGAGCAGCGTAATGGTCTGGTGATGGTAGAAAGTGGAAGTTATATCACTACCACCTAATGCAATCATGCCAACCGAAAGGCTTTAGCATTAAACTGGTAAATTTTTTAAAAATTCTAGACTCCCAAAATCTAGGGTTAGTTATTAGCCCATGAGACATTATTGCATTTCCTAAATTGCATTGATCTTTCCACGAAGTTACAATCTGGCACATCGGTTAATTGTATGAGCAATTGCAAGCATTGTTTCAGGGTCTGCAGTTAATTGGTTAACATATGGCACCCACGATCCAATATACTTCAGTTGGTTATAGAGTTTGAGTGGGTATTTACAGTAAACGAGGAACCATTTCAAATCTAATGGCTTCAACAAAGTTTCTGTGCCTCATGTGAACAGGCAAGCAACGCCAATGACTCTTCAACCAATCAAACTAAATATGTCTTACAAAACGACAGACTCAAAACAAGGAATTGTAAAATAGAAAATTTAATTAAATGCAAAATTAAAATAAAGATGAGGTATAGGAAAACAAGAGTAAAACAGCAGGAAAAGAAACAAAATTTTATTTCTATAAAATCTCCAACAGTACTCCAAATTTGAAGGAATGAACTCTACATTGTAAAAGTAAATTTTCAATGCCAAGAAGGCTATTTAGTAGTAGCCAATATTCATAGCACTTTCTAAAAATCAGTTACACTTGAATAGAGAAACTCTGACATTTTCTGGCATGTTTAATGGGCACCTATAATGTGAGCTGTCATAATTTGATTGTATTTCAATGGAGAGGTTCCTGGTGAGATGCTAGGACTGGAGCAATTCAGAGAGCAACTTGCTGATTTTCATGTTTAACTGTGCAAGTACGGATGGTGGAAATTACTGTCCAATTTATTTCTTAACACCTGATCATGTTAGTCCCACTTGAAATCCAAGATGATGTACTTTTTCCAAAGAAACACAGAATCCCCACAGTGTGGAAGCAGGCCATTTGAACTGTTGGGTCCAACACCATCCCTCCAAAGGGTGTCCCATCCAGGCCCAACCCCCTACCTTATCCCTGTTATCCCATATTTCCCATGGCTAATTGAGCTAACTTGCACATCTTTGGACTGTGGGAGGAAACCCATGCAGACATGGGGAGAATTTGACAACTCCACACAGACAGCCGCCTAAGGATGGAATCAAACCCAGGTCCCTGGCGCTGTGACGCAGCAATGCTAACCACTGAGCCACTGTGCTGCTCTAGTCTTAAAATCTAAATATGTAAAAGGAAATTGAATTAGCAAATAGTGAAGCTCAGCAGAAACATTTCCCTGGAAATTTACATCTCAACGTTTGAGTCTCTGACCTCCCTTTCAGGACAAAGAGAAACCAATTTACGACACGGTCAGTGAGAAACTCATCACCTAATCCTAAGTGATTATGCGTGTACTAATCTCCTGAACTACATTTCGAGATATTATTGGGAAGTGCAATCCCATTTAACAACACCTGATCAGCTGATGGGGCTGTTTCATGTGTCTCACAACAAGGGAAAGAGTTCCCTCAGCTTTACTCACAAAACTGAGTAATACAGTGCTTTTGTTTAATAAATTGAATTGGGTCGATCTACCGGGTTTAAATTTAAACAAAACCTGGCTGTTAACTGTTAATAGATATTAATGGGTACATTGTCCATGGCAATACCTTTACCAATCAGTGCTCTTCTCTCATGGTTTTCACCTTGAATTTGTATTCTTGTGCAATGTCCTGAGGAGAGCAAGACAGAAAGCTTTGGCGAAATTTGTTTTTCTCTCAGTAAAATATTAATAAATCTGAGATTATAAAAAAACATTAATAAAAGGTGAAAAACACTAATAGAAATAGGGTCAATTCCCTCAAAATATATGGTTTCTCCCTTTAATAATACTTAACAAACCATCACTTACCGGAGGACCTAAAGAGGGTTGTATCTAGCTTCGATGATTTGATAATTAAGAGTAAATCTAAGATGTTATGAATAGACACAAATCAATCACATCTTCACAAAGTTAATTATAAGACTACATTATTTTTGACAGTCTAAACAGATAAATACTATGAAAACTTAGCTATATCATAGCCCAAACATATCTGCTGTGATAGTAAGATCAGTATCGAGTAAGTTTCTAAGTAAAATTATGCCCCATCTCTCTCTTTCTCCCCTCCCCCCAACCCCAAAAAAATATGGTTTGGACAGGCTGTTTATGCCAGTAATGAAACAAGCAGAGTGGTTTTAGAAGTAACTCAAATTCATTTAAAATACTAATGACAATCAATAAAAAGACATTTGACTGCAAATTACTAAAGATCTGAACTGTGCAAGTTGTATGAACAAGAGAATGGATAGCTCAGGCCAAACTTCAACTCTTCAGTTGATCACCAGTTTGAACGATATGCTCTTCACCAATGTCTTTGAACTGATCTAGTTTAATTCTGATGAGGCAACTTTAACCTTTAAGGGGTTGTAATCAACAACAGAGTGTAATCTCGCCCATGTTGATAATTGACAAACAATGGCCATAACCTCTGAAGTTCCAAATGCTCAAAATTTCATGATTCTTACAATCTACTGTGGTAATAAATGACACTGTCTTTGATCATGAAGCACACAGTCACCTAAATAGAGGGACACAGAAAGGATTACACAACTGGTTCCAGTTAACATGCTTCAAAAAGTGGGGTCTCTGCTACTAATGATGTGACAAAGAGGGAGAGAAATTGCACCAAATGGTAAAGTCTGAAGAGAGTTGAGACAGTTTGAATAGGAAAGCAGAGATAAGAGTGTGTTAGCGCCATTGCCTTATTAAATATTGAGGATTAAATGTAATATTTTGGAAGACAAATAATCAATGTAGGAGAAGGAATGCAGTGAAGATGCATGCTAAAGATACATGACATGATATGCATGACTGAGTGTTGAAGTTGGACATCTTGTGGTGTACAGATTAGATTGTTGTGGGGGAAATTGGAAAATTTGGCACAGACATGGAAATGAATTTAAATGACAATTGAAGAGACTTAAAGAGGCAATTGACATGATGGGTACAAATTAAACTAAAGGCCACTTGTGACATCGTGGTTGTGCCCTGACCTTTGAGCTAGGAGGCCAGGGTTTAAGTTTCACCCGCTTCAGAGGTTTGTAGTAACACATCAGAACAGTTTGATTAAATTACTTGGTTAATGTCAGACCAGTTATGATTGACATAAACTTATTTCAAAGTAATTCTATTAGCAGGAGTTTTAAACCATATGACAGCATGGAGTTGAATGAACAGGATGTTCACAAACTTAAGACGCACCAATTAATTTGGGAAATGAAGGCAATATTCATTATTTGTCAAAGTGGCCAAACGTTGAAGCTTTGGTCATTGGGTTTATGTAACGAAATACAGGTTGGTACAAGTAATGCAGGATATAATTAAACAGTGCCTCCCAATTCTGAAATAGGAGCAATTTCTATGATAAACAAGCAAAACTAGACAGTGAACTACTTTAAGGATTTTCTATACAGTCTCTGGTAACTTCCATAACATTCAAAATGTTAACAAAATAAGTGGTGTGTATTTTGTATTTGCAAAATAAGATGTTGTTGTAAATTTTGTGGACTTCTATATTTGAATACTTGTAACTGAAAAACAGTTGTGCAAAATAAAGAATAAATAAGTGTAAAGACTTATTTATTTAGATATTCTTTAAAGGTGAACCCAGGACAGAATTTGTTGGCATGAGGAGCTATGCATGGCCTACACAAGGCCAGTGTGACATACAATGATAGACAGGTTTGTCCCATGATCAAATTCTTTTTGTCTCAGCTAAACTTCAATTTACAATTTTACATTTTCTTACCATAGTCTACTAATCATCTGTGAATTCCATTCATGAAGAACCAACACCACAAAACAGTTCAAAATATAGATACCTTCTTCAGAAAAGCAATGCAAATCTGCAATGCAAGAGATTGGAATAAAGACAATCCCAGAGCCGACATCACAAGGACAACATCATAACTAGATAAAAACTAATTGCATCCTAAAACTGCCATTCCCTCAACTCTACATCGATCCAATGTAATCTTCTCTTGCACTACCAAAACATGTTTTAAGCTGTGCCAATGCTGGTGGCAAAGAAACAGTGCACTACTGATGGGCTGTCTTTTTTGACCTGCTGTGGTCTGACTTATGGTGTTGGTGCTCAATAGTGAAAACCAATATGTTGACCCAACAACAATTAAATAACTGGCAATATGTGTCCCTGAAAAAAAGGAGAGAGACTTGGGAGGAAAATGTGGAGATGCTGTTGTCCACTGTGACAAAATATACAGCAGGAGGTACGTGTGTCAGGAAATCTTAGTGAATTGTGACAGTGCATCCTGAGTTTTATACTCAACTCAACTACAGTCCACTACTGATTAATATGTGCTAAACATAATCTAAATATTCCTGTAGAAGAATAGCAATAAAAAGGATTATAATATGCCACTTCCATCTAAAAGGATAAAGGTAGCAGATACATCATGAGTAAGTTGCCCCCACAAGCCAAACACCACCTTGATTTGGAAATATATTGGTGTTCCTTCACTGTCGTTGGATCAAAATCCTAAAATTCCTTCCAAAAGGCATTGTGGGCTGACTTTCAGCAAGTGAATTGCAGCGTTTCAAGAAGGCAGCTCACAACCACCTTCACAAAGTGTAACTGGGGACAGGTAATAAATGCTGGCCCAGTGAATGAACAAGAAGCATTCCAACACATTTTTTCAATAGATTACAGACTCGGGCTCTTATATTGGATAGAGTCTCAACATCAAGCCTGTAGGTACAAATTAAGAAAACTAATGGGCACCTTACAAAAATAATTAAAAACAAAAAGACTCTAATAGTGGCACTAATTTATGGCAGTTGCGTAAGTTAATTTCTGCTCATTTACAGAGATAGTAGGAACTGCAGATGCTGGAGAATCTGAGATAACAAGGTGTAGAGCTGGATGAACACAGCAGGACAAGCAGCATCATAGGAGCAGGAAGGCTGATGTTTCGGGCCTAGAACCTTCTTCAGAAGGGTCTATTTTCTGAAGAAGGGTCTAGGCCCGAAACAGTAGCCTTCCTGCTCGGCCTGCTGTGTTCATCCAGCTCTACACCTTGTTATCTCCTGTTAATTTACATTTTTTTTTTATGATTTCCACCTTTAGAATTTGTTCATTTCACTGCAAAGAACAAAATTAAAGTCTCACTGCCAAGAAGCAGCACAGTGGTTAGCACTGCTGCCTCAGGTTTGACTCCACCCTCGGTGACTGTCTGTATGGAGTTTGCACATTCTCCCCGTGTCTGCGTGGGTTTCTTCCAGATGCTCTGGTTTCCTCCCACAGTCTACAGATGCACAGGCTAGATGGATTGGCTGTGATAAATTGCCCTGTAGTGTTCAGAGATGTGTCGGTTAGGAGGGTTATAGGAAGATGGGCCTGGGTGGGATGTTCTGAGGATCGGTGTGGACTTGTTGGGCGGAAGGCCTGTTTCCACACTGTAGGGATTCAATGGTCTAAGCAAACACATGGCAGGGTGTGTGCTTCAACATCACCAATAGAAATGTGCTTACCGTCGAATAAGAGCGCTGGAGCGATTTGAACTAGGTGGACCTCGTTGAACACGAGGTCCTTGACTGGGATTGTTAACCTGGGCAAGTCAGGAAAGCCCAGGCTGACCAATACAACCAGGAGATTTAGAATCTCCTCAGGTCAGGGACTGACTCCGAGCTGGGTGGCCACAATCAGTGTACTGTGCACAAGTAATTAAACGGTGACTTAATGACAGGATATCGGCCACTGTGCAGTTAGTTTCAGCGGCAAATGGGGAAAACAGTATGTGCCTGAAGAAAATTCACTTGCAACTGTCATCTTAGAGTTGAGGTAAGCATTTCTGGCATCATGCCTTTACTTGGGAAGCATGTTTCATTTGATCCTACTGTTGAAGACTGGGCCTAGTACGTGGAAAGAATGTGATAATTTTTTCTGGGCAAATGACACCAGGGCAGATGAAAAACACAGAGTAATCCTCCTGACTGCTTGTTGACCCCATAGCATTCTCAGTTATAACGGGTCTAACCGTCCCAGAGGCACCAGAGACTAAAACCTTTCAACAGTTGATGGAGTTGGTCAAGGAATATTACAACCATAATCCTCCTCCTATCTTGAGATGCTATCAGTTTTATTTGGCTGTTCAAGAGCTTATGGAATCTGTTTCGGGATTTTTAGACAAGGTTAAGACGACAGACAGAGGCATGTGATTTTGGGTTAACCCTGAATGAGATGCAGAGACCCCGTTTGGTATGTGGGATTTATGACATAACTGTGCAGATGTTCCAAATAGCTGAAGCCCAACCAGATTTCAAACTGGCACTACAACTGGCTTTGTCATGAGAAAATGCAGCAAATGGAGTATGGGAGCTACAGGGCATCCCAATGGAAGTGGGCACCCGCATCTGTCCAACTGAGCTTGGGGAATACCACTTGAATATAAGCATAGAGCATAGAACAATACAACACACTACAGGCCCTTCAGCCCACAATGTTGTGCTGAACTTTTACCCTCATCCTAAGGTCTATCTGACCTCTACTCCTACCTTATACTATCATCCATATGTTTACCTACTAGCTGCTTAAATGCCCCTAATGAGGACAACTCCACTACCCTGTCCAGAAATGCATTTCATGCCCCAACTCTGAGTAAAGAACCTGCCTCTGACCTCTCCCCTATATCGACCTCCACTCGCTACAAAACTATGTCCCCTCGTAATAGCTACCTCCACCCTAGGCTGGCTGTCCACTCTATCTATTTCTCTGGTCATTTTGTATACCTCTATCAAGTCACCTCTCATCCTTCGTTGTTCGAAAGGGAAAAGCCCTAGGTCTGTCAACCTTTCCTTGTAAGACCTTCCCTCCATTCCAGGCAACATCCTGGAAAACCTCTTCTGTACCTTTTCCAACACTTCCACATCTTTCCCGTAATGAGGCGACCAGAACTGGACACAATACTCCAGATGTGGCTGAGCCAGGCTTTTGTATAGCTGGCGCATAACTTCACGGCTCTTGAACTCCATCCCTTTATTAATGAAAGCTAACACACCATACGCTTTCTTAACAACACTATCCATCCGGGTGGCAGCTTTCAAGGAACCGTGGACATGAACGCCGAGATCCCTCTGCTCCTCCACGCTGCCAAGATTCTTAACCCTGTATTCTGCTTTCAAGTTTGTCCTTCCAAACCTGAATAATCTCACACTTCTCAGGGTTAAACTCCATCTGCCACTTCTCAGCCCAGCTCAGCATCATATCAATGTCCCGTTGTAACCTAGAACAGCACTCTGCACTATCCACAATTCGACCCACCTTTGTCTCATCCGCGATCTTACTAATCCACCCTTCCACTCCTTCATCCAAATCATTTCGTCTCTGGGTGATGATACCCCAAATTGCAATTGCGATTGCAAAGGCAATCACAGAGCCTCACACAGGACATGTCCTGAGTAGAGGGATACTAGGCCAACCCACTGCAGAACCCCACAACAAAGCCGAGACTCAGCCAAGTGGCTAAAAATTTCTTCAGGGTCTGGGCTGGCGAGCCATTATAGTTGCTGTCGGTAATTGGACTCAACTCAGTGGAGGCCTACGAGGCCTGACTTGAGTAAGAAAGGCCAGCACCCTGGAAAGCCCACCTACACCTGGGTTGGAACAGTTAAATTGCTCAGCGGTGTTCAAATCAGAATCGATTAAAACTAATGTTTGGTTAAACGGACACCCAGTTCCCGTGAAGATCAATACTAGTACGTCTATATGTGGTTGCAGAAGCTGCCTTTAACAAAATTTGCTCAGGTCTCCAACCCCTGAGTTTGCACAAGACCTCAGCCAGACTGAGAACATTGACTGGGGAGCGGCTGCAGATTAAGGGTTTGACTTCGGTTCTGGTCTCACATGAGAAGCAGTTAGTGCAGTTATCACTGATGGTAGTAAAGTGCTCGGGCCCAAGCCTATTGGGGTGGAATTGGTTGAGAAAGGCTCACCTAAATTGGCTCAACATTTTTCGATCGGTAAAATGCCTGCCTCAGTGAAGTATACACAGGAGTTTTTCAGGAAGGCCTTGCGATGATCAAAGGGGAAAAGTGGAGAAGCAGAAATCCGGACCCTGGAGAGCAAAGGGATCAGCAAACCAGTGCAGTTTGCAGCACCGGTCATACAGATTGCTCAGTTCACCCTTGTAGGGGTTTTAATCGAACTGTAAACTGCTTCTCGCAGCTCAATTTAACCCAATCCTTCGCTTGTTGTATGCAAAGTTTGGGCCTGGTTTTGAGGGGTGGGAGCCTGTCCTTTACAAAGCTGGACATGAGCCATGCCCACCTGCAATTGTGGCTGGATGAGGAGTTTCACAAGTACACTATAATTAATAGCCACAAGAGTTTGTACCAACATACAGATTGCCATTTGGGACATCATCATCCTTTTCCAGTGGACCATGAAGAACATTTTACAAGAGCTACTCCAGGTCACCATTTATCTGGATGATGTACTAATAACAGGAAAGACCAATAAACAGCTTCTTGGAGAACTTGGACATAGTTCTTAAACATTTCGTGCACGTGTGCACCTTGGAAGGGAAAAATGTGTGTTCCAAGCACCCCAAGTGACCTACATAGGTTACAGAGTTGACAAAACTGGGATACACCCATTGGAGGATACGGTGAGGATGATCAAAGGAGCCCTGGCTCTCACATATATATACCAGACCTTAGGTCTTTCCTTGGGTCACCGAATTACAGGAAATTCATATGTAACCTGGCCTCCATCTTGGCACCCTTACACGTGCCATTTGAAAGACGGTCAGCATTGGAAATGGTCGTGTAGCCAAGATATAGTCTTTAGGGAAGTGAAAAAGTAGCTGTCATCATCTAAGGTGTTGACCCACTATAATCTGAAGTGAGAGGCAGTTCTGACATGTGATGCCTCCCTGTATGGCATTGGCGTAGTGTTGGCTCACCAGTGGCACAACAGAGAGGAGCGCCACATAGTGCACACTTCCCCGACTTCGGCTGATGCCGAGTGCAAATATTCCCAGATGGAGAAGGTAGGTTTGGCGGTCATCTTTGACATGAGAAAGTTACCCCTATACATTTATGGATAGGAATTTGTCCCAGTAACAGACCACAAACCCCTTCCAGGCTTACGCAAAGAGGACAAGGTGGTGCTGTCCATAGCTTCTGGCAGGATGAGGCATTGCAAGTTATTCCCAGTGCGTACAAGTTAAAATACTGTCCAGGAAGCCAAGTGTCTAGTGCAAATGCATAGAGCTGCCTCCCACTGGCAGAAACACCACCAGCGGTACCTACCCTGGAAGAGTTAATTTCCTATACTTCCCAGATACCCTTCCAGTGGTTGCTGACAATCTCCGACTATGGACACAAAAAGATCCCATCCCAACAAAACTAAAACAGCTGATGGTAATGGGGGAAACAGAAGGGCCGCCCCAACCCGGATTAAAACCTTCTGGGGCCTGGCAAGACCAGAGGATGGCATATTACTGTGGGGTGTAAGGTTGATTGTCCCGAGTAAAGGTTGCTGCTAGGTTCTGGCTGAACTCTACCAGGGTCATCGAAGGGTTTCCAAGATGAAGATACTAGCTAGAAGCAATGTCTGGATGCCAACAAAGCTGCATTGATTTGGGACGGCCCAAAGTGCCAACAAGGACAAAAGTTGTTACCAGCTGCACCCCCATATTTGAGGGAATGGTCGGGTAAATGTTGGACTCCGTTACATGTCACCTCTAGCGGTTCTTACATGGGCTTAATTTTCCTGGTCATTGTGGACATACGTACGTTCAAAGTGGTTGGATGTGCATTCTGGTCAAACTCAGGGATGATGATTGAGAAGCTGTGAGCATCATTCATGATACATGGACTCCCGAAGGTATTAGTCACGGACAATAGGATGTCATTTACCAGCAGGGAATTCAAATGTTTCCAAAAGTCAAATGGCACTTGGCACATAAGGACAGCTCTATACCATCCATCGTCCAATAGTCCAGCAGAAAAAACAGTCCAAGCATTGAAGACCGGCTTAAAGAAGCAGCTTACAGTGTTGCTTGATAACAAACCGTCCTGGTTCCTGTTCATTTATAGGACTACCCCACATGCAACAACAGGGGTAGCTCCAGCACAGTTGCGGTTGGGAAAAAGACTCCGCACCAGGTTAAACCTGATGATTCCAGACCTGGGGGGAGGGTGTGGAGGGTGAAATGGCAGCAGGAATGCCAATGTCAGCCACAGGCCTCCTGTAAGTGAAAGAGACTGTTTAATTCGGGGATGATGTTTGGAACCACGGAAATGGCCCTCTGTGGGTACAGGGCGAGGTTGACATGAGGTCAGGTACAATGATGTACAATGTTTGGGCAGGTGATACAGTCCTGGACAAACATGTGGATCACCTGAAAGCTATTTCCTCTCAAATGGGGCAAGATCAAAACATTACCTGGGCCCCTTAGAACAGCCAAAAGGTCTGTCAGAAACCGTAAGTTCTCCTCCTCCCTCTAGTGTCGAGGAAACCTCAGCTAAAGATGGATGCAGCCTCAATACCGTTACCACCGGAAGAAGAGGAGAAAACTCTCATGAGATGCTCTGGATGCAAGAGACCAGCTACAGTACTATACATGCCACATGTGTCAGCGTCTGAATCAGAGGAACCAGGCCTGGGTGAAAACGCCCACAGAAAGCTACAAAAGAAAAACCTGGCCTACATCCTCAGACTTAGAGGTGGAGGAAATATAGTGATTGGAACCAGGTGAGCCTCATTTACTATAAGGTTATTAATTGGGGTTGTTAACCTGGGCCAATCAGGAAGGCCCTGCCTGACTAATATTAACAGGCGATTAGGGGACTGACTCCGAGCTGGGGGCTCACAGCCAGTGTACTGTGCATAAGTAAATAACAGGGACTTGGTGACGAGATACCAGTCTCTGTGCAGTTATTTCAGTGTCATCAAATTAAAGTTATTTTCCACCTTCTTACAACCAGTCATGACCTGATCTCTCCTCAATTCTGTTCTGGCGTACCTCTCGCAGACCTCTGCACTCGCCTGACTCGGACACCTTCAGCAGCCTCCTCCATTTCCACGGACCAACAATTCAAGTTGCTGTGCAGTCATTGCATACAGCCAACATAGCTGAAGGGAAGTCCCCTCCCTGAATCTCTATGCCTGCCCCCCAACTTTCACAATCTTTTTAGTTTAGTCACTCCTCCAATTAACTATCTTTTGGAATTTAAAAAAATTTCTTCCATGGGATGTGAGTGCCACGAGCATTTGTTGTCTATCCCTAATTCTCCCTGAATGGAGTGACTTGCTGAACCATGTTAGAGGGCAGTTGCCACATTGCCATGGTCTGGAATCACATGTAGGTCTGGAATCACATGTAGGCCAGGTTTCCTTACTGAACATTAATGAACCAGATGGTTTTTTTTAAAAAAAAACCCATTGATAATTGCTTTATGGTGACCTTCACTGAGACTAACTCCATGAATGCTTCTTACCGTCATCACAAACCTCTGGGTCAGCTGGTACACTACCATTGCACTAGAATAATCCTTAAAATCTTGGCATATTTTGAACTCAAATGCTATCAGTTACCACGATAGCATTTGAACACGATCTCCGCATGGTCTGAGAGCCTGGATTACTTGTCCATTACTAACATTACTACTACCCCAACATCTGGTCATTGTCTGTTCACACATCTAGAAGTGTTTTGGGATAACTTTCAGTTAAAGCTCTGTATAGGTTTTAAACTGTTAGAGTAAGATTGTCCTTTATGATATCAACAGGTCATTAATAGTGACTGCATACCATGACAGATTGGGATTGAAGGGCTGAATAGCCTACTCTTGTTCCTAGAGCTGCAGGAGATATTGATGTGAACAGCCAAGGACTGGGAACTTACATTATACATCCTGAAATGATTGAGATGAACATATAATCTGCCATTTTAATGAGAATCACATTAAACAGGAATTACATTCACACTGGGTCACTTAAGGCTCTTGAATGGATCCTTGTCCTCAGCATCAAATAGCATTATTTCTATTAAACTTTATATAAAAAAAACAATTATTACTTTCAGTTAACTTGATCAAAAGGAGGCTAAATATATTAAACTTAACGCCTTACACAGTGAACAAACAGCTCAAGAGATTTACAAAACATTCGCATTATTGAAGCTCAGATTACAATGAACCATGAAAGCACCATTATCAGTGATAAAACCCAACAATCTCATATTTTACAAGAATTAATACTTGACTGGCTCATCTAAACTCTTCAAGCTGTTGCCATTTGCAGGTGAGTAAGTTCAAACCTAATGAGGAACTTTGTTTCAGGTTGTTCATTGTGTTATATGCATAGTCCTGCCACTACATCATGATGGGTAGAATCAAATCTTGATCACTTCCATAATCGTTGTAAATTAGGCCGAGGTTCATTAGGATGCAAAGTACTTTTATAACACCACAGCTTGCACACTCACCAAAAACCTTAATAAAAGGGTCACCTTTGCAACATTTGATTCATCTCAATAGCACTGTTACATATCCCAAACTCCTCAACATAAATCGTAAGTTTCATTTTATAATGATCACTGTAATAGTACAAAGTTGAATTTAACAAATTCGATTGAGGAATTGTTCGATAAAATGATACGTGTGTTTAACATGAATTATGCACATGTGATCGTGGCTGTCTCAAAGAGCTCAGATGAATGAAAGAAAGGAAACTTTGTATTGTTGATTTAATAATTTTGAACATCCTGACCAAATTAAATTTCCCTCTTTAAACATTTTTTCTAACACTTTCAATCCTTTTAAAATATTTTACATACCTTGTTTCTTCTTTTCCCAGCTATCACCAACCATTTTAAACCGTAACAATATAAAATACAGAAGGAGAAGTAGGCCATTTGTTCCATCAAATCTCCTCCTCCTCCTGTTTTAATAAGATCTCCTTTCATTCTTATAAACTTTAAGTACAAGCCCAAACTGCTCAACCTCCTCTCACATTAAAAAAAATCCCTTCATTCCTGGTATTAGCTGAGTGAACTTTCTCTGAACTGCCTCCAATATTAGGATATCTTTCCTTAGATAAGAAGCCCAAAACGGTTTACAGTTTTGCACCTGTGATCTCACTAGTGCTTTATGTAGTTTCAACAAGACCTCCCTATTTTTATAATAAAGGCCAACATTCCATTTGCCTTCCCACAATAAATTCCATTTATCAGTTTTTTTTTGCCCACTCAGTTGACCTGTCTGTATCTCTCTGTAGCCTCAGTGCACACTCACTATTTCCCTTCCCAGCTATTTTTGTGTCATCTGCAAACTTCGTGATAGTACATTCACATTCATCATCCAAGTCATTAACATATATTGTAAATAATGGTGGGCCTGATTCTTGTGTCCAGGGTAGTGGGTGCCTGGAACACATTGCCAACGGAGGTAATAGAGACAGGCACAATAGCATCATTTAAGATGTATCTAGACAGATACATGAATGGGCAGGGAGCAGTGGGATAAGGATCCTTGGAAAATAGGGGATACGTTTACATAGGGGACCTGGATTGGTGCAGGCGTGGAGGGCTGAAGGGCCTGTTCTTGTGCTATAATTTTCTTTGTTCTTTGATTTTTGTGACACTCTACAAGTTACAGGTTGCCATCTTTATCCCAACTTTGACTTCTACTATTTAGCCACTCCACGATATTACCTCAACACCAAGTGCAGTACCTTATCAAATGCTTTTTGGAAATTCAAATATATTACATCCATTGGTTCTCCTTTATCTATCCCGCATGATGCCTCCTCAAAGAGGTCAGGCATGAATTCCCCATCATGAAGACTCTGAAGGCGAGCAAGGACCTAGATTACCATAAAAGTGATTCATTCAACATATCATGGAAATTCCAATCCTATGTGCATAATTCTAATGCTCATCTATTTCATGTTGAACATATATGACATAATAGGTTAAGTTTGGCATTTTCAGAAATCTTCATGTTTGCCAGGACTTTAGTAAAATGGATGAAAAAATTATTTGCTTTTGGTACAGTCTTCTGTTAAATTATTTGGCCACTTTATCCAAACAGTAAATTTTGACAGCTCTTTCAGTGCCATGTTACTTGCTATGACCTAATTATATGGATGTTACTTTAATTACAAAAACTTGTAGCAATAAAATAGGAATCAACGAAACCATTGTAGTTCCAGTGTAAATTTCAATGATAACCAGCAATTATACAGGTTTTCAGTTCAAAATGCAAATGTACATCTGCCAAAAAAATTAGTTAATTTAAGACAAATGTTGATTGAAAGTTGTGGTGACAAAACAGCTTAAATGAGACTTTCAGAAACAAAACTTGAGAAGCCACACAAATAATACCTCAAAAATAAAGCAAAAAGAAAAATATTTTATCACCACAATATGCCCGTCATGGTGGTGGCTTCAAAATGTTTACAGTGGGCTTACTTCTTAAACCACGGCAATCTATTTGGTGTTGGGTAACCCACAGTGGTGTTAGGGAGGGAATTCCAGGATTTCTACAAAGGTTAAGCTGGAATAATATTATCACGAAACTGCTTAGGAAGCTGACATTGTCAGAGAACAAAATCAATATTGTTGTACAATAATGATTGGAGATATAAATTGTACGCAGCCATACCAACCCCTAATCACTGTTTGCTCAGGCCTCTTTACTTAATGGTAGCTCAGCTAGAATGGACCAGTTTTGCTGCAGCAAGACATCTAATAATCTTTCCTATTTGTTTGACTTGTCATTGTACACTTCAGATTCAGCTTTAATGATGAGGTTGCTGAAATCGCAAGTTGACAACTGTGCAGCAAGGAATCAGAAGTTTCCTTCCGTCTGGGAGCTTAGTGAACAGGGTATTTCCTTATCCAATGAAATTAAGGATTTGGGAGAAAAGCACAGAAAAGAGGGTGAGAGTCTTTGGGATGTAGAGCACAGAAACGGACCCTTCGGTCCAACTTGTCCGTGCCGACCAGATATCCCAAATTAATCTAGTCCCATTTGCCAGTATTTGGCCCATATACGTCTAAATCCTTCCTATTCATGTACCCATCAAGATGCCTTTTAAATGTTGTAATTGTACCAGCCTTCACCAACTCTTTTGGCAGTTCATTCCATACACGCATCACCCTCTGCAAAAAAATATGCCCCTCAGGTCCCTTTTAAATCTTTCCCCTTTCACCTTAATCCAATGACCTCTAGTTTTGGACTCCCCTCTCCTGAGGAAAAGACCTTAGCTTTTCAGCCTATCCATGCCCCTCATGATTTTATAAACCTCTATAAAGTCAAGCCTCCGCCTCCGACACAACAGGCTTAAAGGGTCAAATGAGTGCTCCTGCTCCTAGTTCACATGTATGCACACAAAATGCCGATTAGCATTGACAATGACCATGTGGCAGACCACAACTTCTAGAAATTCACATTTAACCAATCATCTGCCTTATTACCTGACGTTTTTGTACCTTTTATACATAAATAATGACAAGTTCCATTAGCTTCATTAATTTGACAGCCAAACCTGACCCAATTTTTCGTTTAATAGTTGCCATATGAAATGCTTTCAGTAAAATGCAAAAAAATTGATGCAATATCAAAAAAAAGGAAAATTGAATAAAATAACTTACTTTGTGGCTGAAATATAATATTTTGGCATTCATTTAACAAACAAGTAGAAAGGTATTCAACTATTTCTTGAATGTTTAAAAAATTTCTTGGAATGTGGGCTTTTCTGGTGGGCTAGCATTTCTCGCCCATCCTTTGATGCCCTTGAGAAGCTGGTGGTGAGTTGACTACTTGAACCACAGCAGTCTATTTGGCATTGGTAGACCCACAGTGCTGTTAGGGAGTGAATTCCAGGACTTTGACCCCAGTTGCATTAAAAGAATATGATATATTTCCAAGTTAGGATGGTGAATAGCCTGGAGGGGAAATTGCATACGGTGGTGTTCCCATGCATCTGTTGTCTTCGTCCTTCGAGACGGAAGTGACTATAGTTTTTGAAGATGAATTTTGTAGATGGTACACACTGCTGCTACTGAGGAAGTGAATATTTTTGGATGTGGTGCCAGTTGAGTGGGTAACTTGGCGCTGGATGGTGTCAAGCTTCCTGACTGCCATTGGAACAGCAGTCATCAAGCCAAATGGAGAATATTCCATTGTATGCCTGATTTGTGCCTTGTTGATGGTGGGACAGGGTTTGGGGAGTAAGAGGATAAGTTACTTGCCATAGAATTCCTGGCCTCTGGCTGCTATTGTAATCGTAGTGTGCATATGGCTAGTCCAGTTCAGTTTCAGGTCAATAATAATCCTAAGAATATTGATGGTTGGGGATTCAACGATGGTCATTCCATTGAATGACAAGGACAATGGTTAGATGCCCTCTCAAAAGGTATATTTCCTGAAAGATCTCCTGAGAAATATGAACTATTTCCTGAAGGTGCCTGTAAATTTCCCCATGAACTGTATCATTTCATTTTTTCCATTACTTAACAGAAATTCAATAATAATTTGTAAGTCATTGACTAGCTCCAGGATACTTATGGTATGTTAGTAAATAAATCATTGGCAGCTGCTCCTTTTTTGTTACATTAGTTTACTTTAAGTCAGTATATATAATGCACATGTACTTTCATAAAATGTGCTGTTGCTGCTGGAACTCATCATTGCACTTATAAAGAGACTCCGTAATGCATTTTGCCCTAAATATATTCTGTACAATATCAATTGCCAAATAATAATGACTGACATGTGCGATATTATTCAGTTTAATTACCACATTAAATTATGCAAAACTCTTAAAAGTTGCAATAAATGTTTCCTCCACACAATCAAACTTAACATTAAATTCATTTTTATCTGCTATAATGACAAAATCGTCCCTTCCCCACCCACACCCCACACCATGTAGGTAGTTCTCCTTTAGCCTAATAGGTGCATTCTTGTGTGAGCTTGCACTGTGGAAAATCGCATAATAAGGAAATTTCTATAGAAAATCGGTATATCTGTACAGCAGAAAGTTTATGTCATCCAAATAGCGTCTGCTATTCATCAATTGCGTTACAGCCAATTTGTGTTAACGAAACACCAGTCATAGCAGATCTACTTGTACTACTCATGATCATTGTATAACACTGTCAATTCTTAAGCTATCCACTAATTTCAATTATGTACAGCCACAATGGATTATTAAGACGCAACTCTCACATTTTTATTACATAGATTTCAAATGTTTTAATACTTTTATTGATCCAATCCTATCGTTGAAATTGGTGAACATGGAAATGAGTGAGACCAAATTTTGTCCTTTACCAATGCCAGTTTGGTTGAATCTACAAAGATTGATAAAAGGTACAAATCCCTGCTTTTGACGTATTTGAGGTGAACTGAGTTTCATGGAATCTTAAACATAAAAGGAAACAGCCAGAAACCACTGCACTACACTGCCTGCAACGAAACACAAATTGCACTTGGAAATGAATTGGAGCCTAGTGTTGTTCTATTGTCCAGTTATTGGGGAAGGTGGGGGTGGGGTTTGCCAAGTGGGGAGCTGTGTCCAAAGAATGAACTTTCATTAAAATAATTTCCAGGAATATATGATTTATTCTCTACATTGATACCAATAAGTAGGTTAAATAGGTTTACTTTGCTGCTTACTGTTCATATTTTTGGCCCTCCTCAGTAAGACTGAGCTTAGCTATTTGTAAGAGCTGGAAATGCTTACATTTGCTTGCCTTGATTGTATCACTACCAACATGATGAGCCTAACTGAATATGTATCAGGGAATTGTGCTGCAGCAGCAATATTCATGACATTCTTTTTCCACTCCCTGTCCTATAAACCCCACTTCTATTTCAATGTCTATGTTGCTATTCCATTTGTGTCTTTTTAGTGCTTAGTATTTTCTGTTGCATCATCTATCCATGTTAGTCCTCAAAACATATAGAAAGACGGCAAAATAAACCAGGATTAAGGCCTCACTTTCACTATTTCTATGATCAAGGCAGCACACAATGGGGTCAACAATTAAGAGCTTGTTTCTGGATGAGTGCACAAAAATGCAAATAATTGTGCATTGTAGTCCACACGTGATCCATTTCCACTCTCATTTATCTATTTCCATTGACCAAATTCCTCACCAATTTGGCATATTTCTTATCAATTAGAAATTTGGCCAGCTTCCTGACTGTGTATTTTTGCTCACTTTTTAAAATCTGATGACGGACAAGAATTTTTTGAATAAGCCAACAACTTCTATTTTATAACTTTACCATACCTCTGAAATTTGAGTTCTGTTATTTCCATCAACACTATAACACATGCCATAGGTTTCCAAATTGCTTCTTTCCACTGTTCTCCGAAAACATTTGCTCTAAGGTAGAGGGAAATTAAACAAAGTTTAGTGGACTTGTATTTCCAAAGGTGACGCATCTTGTTTATGCTATTAAGTCCCAGAATTGTTTGAGCTGTCGTGATATCTATACGTGGAGGTTGAACTGATGGGTGGTCCATGAATTAAGTTTAACAATTATGAAGGTGAAAGGCACTCAATTTTTTTTTTTAAAATGTGGCTGAAATAATTAGCTTTACTTAAAAAGAACTGATTTGACTAATTATGAAGATGAAACTGAGCTTGGAAATTATGGGGACAACTTATTAAGCTCAAAGTGTCATGTAGGCAATAACTAAGCCAGAATCTAAATAGCTGGGTGGAGGGCAAGATTTATAGAAGCATTGAAGCAAGAGTAGGCCATTTGGACCTTCATGTCTGCTCCTCCATGCAATATGACCACAGCCGATCCTCTTATCAAATGCCATACTCCCGCTTTCTTTCCATGCTCCTTTAATACCTAAGAATTTAAGTGTCTCTTACTTGAATGTTCTCAGATAAAATCGGATCCCCTCTCATCCTTCTAAACTCTGGTTCGGCTGGGCCTGTGTTCACTAATTTCTCTTCATACAATAGTGTGCCATTCCCTATTTCACACATTGACATGTACAACTTCACATTTATCCATATTATACTTCTTCTGCCATGTCTTTGCCCACGCTTCTGGACCACCTCCTTGCATCCCGCTCACAACTCACAATCCCATCTTGTTTTATATCATTAGCGATTTTAGAAATGTTGCATTGGTTCCCTCATCCAGGTCAGTTATATATACCGTGACCAGTTAGAACCTAAGCACTGATTCTTATCATCCAACCAATCACTGCCTGCCAACCGAAAAAAGGCTGATTTATTCCCACTGTGTGTTTTCTGCCTGACAAGTCACACCAATGCATTACCCCATTGCATGTGCTTTAATTTTACTCACTAACCACTTGGGGTTGTGATGAAATAACCTTCCGAAAATCCAAATACACCACATCCACCAGTTCACCCTTTTCTATTCTACTTTAAAAGTACTCTTGTAGATTGGTTAAGTGTGATCTGCCTCTCAAGCTCTCACTGACTTTATTTAATCCTGTTAATACTTTCTAAGTGTTTGCTATCATGTCTTTTATAATAAATTTGAGTATATTACCCACATCTGAAATTAACAAAGAAACAAAAGAAACCTACAGCACAGGAACAGGCCCTTCGGCCCCCCAAACCTGCGCCGATCAAAATCCACTGTCTAACCTGTCATCTATTTTCTAACGGTCTGCGTCCATTTGCTCCCTGCCCATCCATGTACCTGTCCAAATATATCTTAAAAGACACTAACGGTGTCTGCGTCTACCACCTCCGCTGGCAACGCGTTCCAGGCACCCACCACCCTCTGTGTAAAGAACTTCCCACGCCTATCTCCCTTAAACTTTCCGCCTCTCACTTTGAACTCATGACCCCTAGTAATTAAGTCCCCCACTCTGGGAAAAAGCTTTTTGCTATCCACCCTGTCTATACCCCTCATGATTTTGTAGACCTCAATCAAGTCCCCCCTCAATCTCCATCTTTCTAATGAAAATAATCCTAATCTACTCAACCTCTCTTCATAGCTAGCACCCTCCATACCAGGCAACATCCTGGTGAACCTCCTCTGCACCCTCTCCAAAGCATCCACATCCTTTTGGTAATGTGGCGACCAGAACCGTACACAGTATTCCAAACGTGGCCGAACCAAAGTCCTATACAAGTGCAACATGACCTGCCAACTCTTGTACTCAATACCCCGCCCAATGAAGGAAAGCATGCCATATGCCTTCTTGACCACCCCATTTACCTGCATTGTCACCTTCAGGGAACAATGGACCTGAACACCCAGATCTCTCTGTTCATCAATTTTCCCCAGGACTTTTCCATTTACTGTATAGTTCACCCTTGAATTTGATCTTCCAAAATGCATCACCTCGCATTTGCCCAGATTGAACTCCATAATTAGGCTAACTGGTTTGTAATTCTCCTTTTTCTCTGATTCCCTCTTTAAATAGTGGGGTTATATCTGTCACCCTCCAATCTGTGGGAAGTGCTCCAACAATTATAGCATATTGGAGGACAACAATCAAATATTTTCAGTGCCACTTCCTTTTGTACTCTGGGATGTAGATTAACAAGCCAGCCTCCAAGAACTCTCCCGACACAACTCTCATTCATTTAGACAATGCTTCTGCATTTCAAGGTGCAACAGCATCTGTCATTGTAATTTCACAGTGAGAACACTGTTGTCAGGGCTATGGACCCAACTCATGGACTAGACAAGGTCAGGCCACTTTCTTCGCACTCATGCACTTTGATTCCACCTGGATGCTCACATCGTCCCTGCCTTGCCTTCTCTAGAGATACCAGGCTCACAATACTGCTGGAGAGCTGGGCCATTTAGCACTAACACAAAGCCAGGTGTGTGTGTGACAGCACGAGAGAGGGAGAGCGCGAGAGAGATAGATGGAGAGAGCGCGAGAGAGAGAGATGGAGAGAATGCAAGAGATGGAGAGAGTGAGGGGAGGAGCTTGGGGGAGCAGAGAGGGATTGGAGGAATGTTACTACTTACTCTGGTCAAGTGGCACAGATCATCAACCTTCTTCCCACAGTGCTGGGCATTGCTCCTGATGGTTGAAACTGCACTGACTTGGGTGGTAACCTTGAACCAAGCTGCCATGGTGTTATGGTCCTCTTCTGGTCCCGGGGAAGAGGATGTTTCATTCTGCACCACTCCATCTAACAGGACCTCCAGACCCCTGTCTATGAAGAAGGCCATCAATTTACCCTTCTACGCCAAATCTAGGCAAATATCAGGAACTCTACAGGGCAGTTTTGGATGAACAATGCATGATCAGATGCATAAAGGGCATTTAAAGATGGTGCTAATGCCAATCCATTTGGGATATCCTGGCAGTGGTAGGTCATTTCGGGTATGGTGGCAGAATGGGGCTGGAGTCAGAAGAGAGGGATGGGCATGAGGGGTTTAAATAGTTACAGGTAAATTTGGTAAGATGTGATGAATAAACAAACTGCGTCTCATGGAGATAAGCCCTGTATAAAACCGGACAAAACTCACACTTCGTTGAAAACAGAATAGATTCAGCCCTAAGTCACTATGGGGAAAACAGAATGAGTTCTGTGTGTTAGCAGCTTGTAAAACTGAGCATTGGTTAGCGCAGTGGCTGAGATTTTTAGAATTTCCAACTGTAGAACTATATGTTTCATATACTCTCAAACAAGACCTTGTACATTTAAAATGACATCAGTTCGCCACATTCTTAAAAGAGCTTCCTTGTGTTCATTGGAATAAAGGTCAAGACATTAAAATGGTTTGTAAGTGACTATCTGATCGTGACTGATTACCTGCACAGTCGTCACATGAATTCAGAATCAAAAATGTCAAAATTTGCAGACAGAACATTCAGATTTTATATGCTGTCGTTTTGCATTTAACAAAAGCGAAGCTGTTGTCTTAGCAGCTGTTTAAAGTTTATTTGATTCTATGTAATTATCTACTCCATAAATAAACCTCCTCTGCACTTGTTCTTTAAATAGTGATAGCCAATTTTAAATTGACCTCAGGACAAGAGTACATGACCTAAACCAGGTAGGGGTAGACAGGTTCTCGATTTGCCATAGTGAAATCTGGAACTCTGGATCGCTGGTCCACCACAAAATGCATTGGCTGCCTTATCCTGACTATTACCTTCACCAGCATTTTGATTGCACCTTTCACAAACTCCGAATGCAGCATGTAGACATGTCTTTAATGGAGTGAAACGTGAAAGTGAATACTCACACAACAAATTTCCATAACCAGTTTTTTTTTTGTCCATTACTAGTTATCCTAGCGAGTGATTGTGAGCAGCCTTCTTGAACCTCTGCAGTCCTTGCACAAGTGTAGAGGCACGTGCAGTGCTACTGGGAAGGGAACTCCAAGATTTTAATAAGGTGATGAGGAATTGTGATACCATTCCTAGACAGTGTGATGAGTGGCTTGGAGAGAAACTTGCAGGTAATGGCATTTCAATTATCTCCTGTCCTTGTCCTTCAAGGTGGAAGTAGCTGAAGTGTTGGAAGATGCTGTCTAAGGAGCTTTGGTGAATTGCTGCAGTACATCTTACAGACAGTACACACTGCTGCTACTGAGCATCAGTAGCGAAGGGAGTGGATGCTTGTGTATGTAATGCCAACCTTGTGGGCTGCTTTTTCCTGGATGCTGTCAAGCTTCTTGACTTTTGTTGCAGCTGCACCCATCCAGGCAAGTGGGGAGTCAGGAGGCAAATTACTTGTTGCAGGGTTCTGACTCAATCTTGTAGCAATAGGGTTACAGATTTTGTTTTGTATAATTCTGCTCCTAATGGCCCACTGTGCCTCATGAATGCCCAGTTTTAAGTTGCTAAATGTTTTAGAAGTTGGTTCCCTTTAACACGGTGATAGTTTACTCTCCATTGTGCTGTATGGCTCTAAGTGTGACAAAACTTCAGCTCTACAAGGAGTCTATGACAGTCACTTCTACTGACGTGGTTGAAGTGGACATATCTGTGGCAGGTGGTTTGGTGAGCAAAAGTTCAGGCAGATTTGGTTTCTCCCTCATTTGTTCCTTCACCTCCCTCCACAAACACCGTGCAGTCCTTTAGTAATCAACCAGCTTTGCTATAACCGTCATGGGGTCAGACATTGAAGTCCCTCGTCCAGAGCTGATTCTGCACCCTTGCCCCATGTGGTACTTCCTCTTAGTGGTGTTCAACATGGATCGGTACTGATTCATCAGCTGACAGAATGGGGACTTTGTAGTGAACAGCTGGTGGTTGACTCGTCTACTTTTGACCCGAAACCTTGAGATTTCATGAGGTCAGGAATTGATGTTGTGGACTCCTTGTTGACTGTGTAGTAGTTCTGATGGGTACGTCCTGCTGGCAGGACAGATCATATCCAGAGATGGTGGTGGTCAAGTTTGGTACATTGTTTGCAAGAAATTTTGCTTGGTTATTCCGTTGGACATCACTGTCAATCTTAGCAAATGTTAGGAGGACTTCTCAGAGTGTACAGCATGTATTTCCCTTATTCATCAATGGGAGGAGGGCATTGCTGGTTAGGCAGCATTTATTGCTGATCCCTAATTGCTCAGATGGCCACTTAGCCAACCACATTGCTGTGGGTCTGGGTCACATGTACACTAGACTAGGTAAGCATCTATTCCTTACAGGTCATTAGTGAACCAGACGGGTTTTTCTAACAATTGATAATGGATTCATGGTCATTATTAGATTCATAATTCCAGATATTTTATTGAATTCAAATTCCACCATCTGCTGTGACGGGATTCAACTCGGGTCCCCAGAATGTTATGTGGGTCTCCGTATGCACAGTCCAGCGATAATAACACTAGGCTATCGCCTCCCCTATACTGTCATTTCTAGATCATGGGTCTATGTTAGGTGGCCCAATTGGTTTCAAACCCTTCTTTTGGCTTTTCAGTTGTTTGAATAACTGAACAGATTACTGTCATTTCAAGGGGCAGTTAAGAGTCAAACACATTACTGAGGCATGGAGTTGTATTTATTCCCGACCAGGTTGGTACCTCACAGTTTCCCCTAAAGGGCACTAATCGATGAGATGGATTTTTCCTGCAACAGATTGGTTGCCATTATGCTAGCTTTTAGTTCCAACCTTTTTTAATTGAAATCAAATTGCATCACCCCAGGGTGAGATTTGAACTCATGGCCGCAGAGCTTGAGCATGGTGCTCTGGTTACTTATCCAGTGATATTACCACTAGATCACTGCTGTCACTAGCTTCTTTCAATACTGTTGATTAAATGATAGGCATTGGCCGGGACTCCGATTTTCCTTTTGGATGAGATACTTTGTCCTTTTCCACAGGAGTAGTCTTGGTTTATTTTTTGTCCTGAAAGCCAAAACCTTTAACAGTGCAGCCTTCCATCCACTGAACACTGAAGTGTTGACCTAGATTTTACTTTGAACATCTGGAGTGGAAATTCAAACCTCAATCTTCCTCATTGGTGGGATTGCAACCTACTGTGTCATGGCTGGCACAGTGGTTAGGCAACAGTAAAACTGAGGTCAAAAACAGAAGTTTAAGCTTTCTCTTGGATTGGTAACAGACTAAAATAATTTTGTAAATAAACACAGTTTGGCAAAAAGTTACTGAAATGTTACATTAAAAAAATCATACTTTCATAGGAGTTATGGCAAATTTAATTTGGATTTTTGAAATCCTCAAAATATACACTTGAAAACTCTCACATTTAGAAGTCTGAGGTTTTCTTGTTGCAGTTTTAGCTCTTTGCTCCATTGGAATTGGACTTATTTGCTGCAATATTCAAAGCCCATTGAGTTTATTGGGTGCTTGGTTTTAGCTGACTTTGCAGAAAATCTTTTAGTAACTTACTCAATTTTATTTGTTAGGTTTTTAGCTGAGCATTAATAACTGAACCTCAGGACAGTAACATGTCTCCAGTATGAATTTTCACAGTTTCTGAAAACCTGGAGCACTGCCGGGTGAAAATATAAAAAATACCTGTGGCAGTATCTTCCGAGATAGACAACAATTAAGAGTCATTAAACTTTCTGCACAAGTACAGCTGTGGGGAAGTAAAATATACACCTCTAATAAATAATGGAGCAAAAACAGAGGGAGTTTACACAGGAGAATCATTACTTTTATTACTTTCAAGTCCCATGGCATCACTCTGTCACTTTACAATTCCATTCCACCATCTTAATTACAAAAGTCATTTGTTCACAGTCGTATGAGTCAGAACCAATAACAGAACAAAAATATTATTGCACTGAATCTCAGCCCTGCTGTTTCTGTGCTATACATTTTTTTTTACTAGTAGTAAAATGTGCAGTGAACCAGTATCTATATAATTTTTGATTCCAATTCTCTTCAGAAATCAACAGTGTCTTTGGACAGAAAAATGCAGAAACTTGTACATACAGCCAACTTTGGGAAAATAGCCATGGATCATGAACTCTAAGTTCAGGGGTAGGAGTTTGACTAATTCTTCAAAAATCTGCCTTTTGCAGTTTTGGGATAACCTCAATTACACTTTTTGTTTGAATAGGCCATACTAAACACCTGGCATATTTTTATGTTCCTGAATGGATATTTGAAAAAGTTCAACTGAGACCAATGTGAGTAAGCTTCAACTATAAAAAAACAAGTACTTAAATATGAAAACCATGGGCCCTCTATAATACTTGAGGAAACACTGCTAATAGCAGTTAAGATTAAAGTGTCACTGAGGCCTCAGTTACAAATACTATATGTACTATAACTCCAATCACAAGTAAAGGTATATCAGCTATTGTTTAATGCTAATGCCAGCTGAAATTCACTGATGATATACTTATATGTGCAGTCAGTCTGGATTGAAGCTCACTGGAAAAACCATCACAGTCACTTATTAAATCTGCTTTGCTGTTATTAAATATGTGAAGTAAACCCTTTTGGGAAACTTGAAGATTTTGACCGCACAATTTAAAATTCAATGCATAAAACACGTTCACGGTATCACTGACAAATACATTAAAACAGAAGTAGGTGCATAGAACAAAACTGCATGCTTGACAAGTACTGCTGTAACAAAAATATTTTTTTTTACAATATATTCAGAAACTCGGTACACTTATTTAGCAGCAACTTATTTGGCCAAGTTACAAAAGCACTGTGCAAGCGTTAACGAATTTGAAAACACACTAGAGCCTCCTACATCATATTGTACAATGCCTGGGCTTCACTATTATCAACGTAAGGAGTTACTGACTTAGGATAAATCTAACAGGTTCACTAACATTGAGACTATTTTGCATATAACATTAGCTTCAGACTACCAAAGCATTGTACATTCCACAAATGTTTGAGGCACAAGTTAATAAGGAAGCCTAATTCCCAGGAAGTGTATGCACCACAGTTTATGTGACAAATAACAGAAATGAATAAAGCATCATACAAAACACTGAATTACAAATTAAGCTGGATTTTCCCAAAAGTATATTGTACATCATTCAGAATGTAAGATCTATTTGAAACATTTAAATTCTGCATCATTACAGTATTCCAACCTGTGTCAGTACTGAGATCTTATAGGATTTACAGAAATTCCTTGAAATCAGTTATTCATCTAGAATCAACTCCTAGTTTTTTTTTAAAAAGTTAAGTTTAGTTGGAGAAGAGATTTTCACACTGACTCTTTGTTTAATTTACAGCCACTTTAAGCATGGATTGAAATAAACAATAATCTGAATAAAAATGTGCATTAGTATTAAACTGTAGCACCTTTACCTTCTGTAATTTCATGAACCTAAAACAATATATTTTCATCACTTTTTTTGCACTAATACATGAGAAAGAATTTTGGCTATGAAGGCAAACCCAATGTACAATTGCAGAGTATCTATGCCAACTAAACTATCCCCATTATTGTCATTGGTATGTAATGTTCCAGTGCAAAATATGCTATGTAAAACATTAAAAGGAAACTCTGAGCACTCATCTGCAAGCTTATCCTAGAGTGATTTTGTATCATGATTCTTAGTTATTAACATTTAGATGTCCTACTAACAGCACAAAAAAGTTAATATTTCATGCTACCAAAAGTCTCAACTCATTCGTTCATAAGCCCTGGCAATTAAATTAAAACAAAGGTTTTGGCTGTTTGTGTTATTAGGCAACCATTAATAGCAAAAATAACACTTAATGTTTCCAGCTACTTGCGTAACGCATGTGAAAGTACTTGGTGGAAGATTGTTTAAAAATGCAAAGCAAAATTAAAAGTTGGATAATACTTGGGTTTGATGATCAATTCAAAAAGTGCACCTTTAATATTTCAATAAATCAGAAAATTAACTTATTTTGAAAGGCAAATGCACATAATATACTGAAAATATAAGTGTTTTACGATACCTGTATCATGTTGTAGCAGTGATCACAAACCTACTTTGATCCTTACCTTATAAATTATTGGAACTCATCTGAGTGACAATGTGTCATGAAATGTATTGACATTTGCTGAATCTTTAAACAGCTGAGGAGAGGCTTTGTGCATTTGTGAGGGTGTGTGCACCCATGATCCGAAATGAAAGTCAGTAAATATGCAAATTGTATACATTATGATTATCTTTTGTTCAACATTGCTGAAGAAATGTGATTAGGTGACCCCCTCCTTTTGGGCACAGGAAAACCCCTGCTCAGAGCACTGCAAGGAGCAGAATAAATTTTCAAGCTTAATAAAACTGCGTGCATTTGAAGGCAATTGTGTTCTAATGGAACACACAAGGGACAATGAAACTATACCACCAGATCCAGTTTTACTGAGGAAATATGAAAACTGACTCAATATCAGAAACATTATCAACTAATGTGATCAAACTGGGGAAAGGATGAACATCAAGAACGTTGCTTTGTAACACGTAAATATACAATAATTTATAAATACTCAATTTGTCACTGTTATCAAATCTAGGAACTGATACTTGTGAAAATTCAATTGAATTCATGATCAATTACTTTACTTGCAAGAATATAATTCATGTGTAGTATAACTCAGTGATGGCTTTTAAACTTCAGTTCAGCTCGGGCTATTATTGAAGGTAAGAAAATTACCAGGAATAGGTTGCTGGCCTAAGGAAACCTTCTGAATTTCTAATCAACACTGTTTCTGTAACTTGCTGAACAAATACAAATGTGGAACAGAAGTAAAATTGGAATTGATATACTCAGTCCTTAATTGGAAATTTTGATTTTTAATCTCTTTTCACTAGGTGTACCATTCAAGAAATGCAGAATATGTCAGATATGATTCTTAAATGGCAGCTGGAAAAGCAGTTTCAAATTTATAAGCGTTGGACAGAAGAAAAATAAAAAATTATTCTAGCACATTAACACACCTTCTCTTCTCAATCTGCAACAAAATTATCTTTGTATGAATATAATCAGAAATGAGTTAACAGAGATTCCAGGTATAGACTATACTTTTAGATTTCCTTTTAGGCAACTTTACTGTTTGACACAATGGTAACAAAACACTACTTGACCATAGTAAACTGAAGTGGCTAAAATCTGGTCAGATTGATGATACAGCATAATTTTTATAACAATTTGAAGGAGTTCAAAAGGTGTTCTCCTCTGATCATCACCAAAATTATTTGCAAAAAGCTAAAGAACACTGTCTTTATGCAAACGAAGATGTGGAACTTCGTAGTCTGCATGAGTTCAAAAGCTGATTAACACATCAAAAATTTCATTTCTGTGCCTTGAAAGGACTTATTATTATTTGAAGATTACCATCCTGCAATAGCACAAGATTCTGATTTCCCATTGCCCAGTGCACTGGTATTTTTGTTTGAACAGTTAGTGGTAAGAACAGGCTTGCATCATTTATTCCCAACTATAGAACACCCGCAAGAGCGCTGCTCCAGTTGGAATGCAATGCACTTCACTATGCTTCTAATAACCAAAGTTGCTTGTTACTAATACCACTAGTGGTAGCTGTACATTAGATATGGAGCTGTGAATTTTTTAAAACAAATCTAATTATCCATTAGCCTAGGTACACTCAATAGACACAGCATCTATCCCACAGCAAAGCCAGTATAAATACTTTACTAACAAGACCGAATCACAGCAGCAACATTGAGCTGTAAGAGAAATGCATGATTATAGTGTTGTATGGAATTACTTTGCTTCCTTTTTGGTTTCATCCACGTACATCTACATTAATTTCACAATAATTTATCGTAATTAACAGTTTCAAAAAGAAGTTTGCATTCAGGAGGCATTGATTTTACTCTGTAATGTAGGAAAACTCAAATGGTTTGATAAAATTTAGATAAGTATAACATTCATTGCATGGTATCCCATATAATTACCAAAATATTACAGGATCCACAAGAGCACAATAGAAAGATATAGCAAACATAATATCTGCACTGTTAGCTACAAGTTGTGGAGTTAAATGGCTGTAGCATGATGCAAAGGTTTAGTTTCAATGATGAGAAACGGCGAGTTGCAATATTAGTACATTACTATAAGTGACTTAAACATCAATGACATTATTGAGCTTTCAAAAAGAAACATCAGGAATCAAGAAAACAAGGCAACCTCAATCCAAGTGTCAGCGATTTTGTTGGAGTGTTTCTTAATCAGAAAAATTACTGTAAAAGTCACATTTATCACCAAACAGAACAGGTCACACTCGAGTCATGATAAATGGCTTGACGAACGTAGAAGTGTAGTGTAGTAGCTGTTCACTATAACATTTGTTAATACAATATGCATTCTTTATAATTCTTTACAAGAGAAACCAGACTCAACCAGCATTTATAAATGTACCCCTTGACACCTGATACTTTTTCACGTGGCACCCAAAGGCTGCAGTTTAGAAAAGCTCTACTTCTGTCACTCTATTATTGGAACATTTTAATTGCTATTTTTATTCAAAGGTCTCCCATTTTTTTCTGAGCTGGTCCACTCTACTTTGTGATGGTGCTGCCTCCTTATTTGCATTAAGCAAATCGGTAAATGGGTCTTGAGCCTTGCCAGGATTGGATGATTGTAATATTCTTTCAAGACCTTTGGGGGGCTTTGGTGGGACTAATGGTGGCTCAGTCACATTTTTCGTTGAGCCACCCACCGCTAGACTGGAATCAGCCACACTTAGACCTGCCTTTCCTGCAGTTTTCGTAAAACTTATACCTCCTAGGCTGGCTGAAATTGCACTTTTCTGAATAAACGTACCAGACTGAGGGATAGCAGAGGGCTGACTGTACAAGTGGTGAAGGGAAGGTGCTGAGTAGTTCCTGTGAGGCATTTGGGGTTGGAAGAAACCTGAATTTGAAGGCATATAGCTTGAAACAAAAGCAGATGCTGGAGTTGGAGCAAAATGGCTTGCAGAGGGCTGCCTTGGAGAAAAATGAAGAGCTGCTGGCATTGTTTGAGAAAATGGATAAGATGGTGGCTGTGGAAATTGACCGATTGATGCTGGGCTGGGAGTTGAATATCCTTGTGTTTGGCTGAACTGTAAGCAGGCTGGTGGAGCACTTATTCCAAGGTCAGATCCTGATGGAGTGAAACCACTAGGAGCCGGAGGTGAAGACAAAAACAGTGCCGGTGTTAATGAACTTTTAGGAGCTGGAGATTGGCTCCCACCAAGACTGGAACTGGCACTCAGTGGATCCAGAAGACTTAAAAGATCGTTTCTCCTATCCATTTCGGCACTGATTTTAATAGGTTTCAGGATATCAACAGCAGATGAACTTAACATTGGATGAGGAGATGAATTCAATGATTGGTTTAAGTCTGGTGCTTGACGTTTCTTTTCAACACCAACTGTTTCTTGTAACATCTCTGAAGCTGGGTCAATGCTGGAGACAATTCTATCTTGTCTGGAACTGTCCCGTAATACTGTTGATACTTGATTAACTTCTGGAAATACTGACTGTTTGACGCCTCGACTGACAGCTACTGGAGGCGGAAGCACTATTCCTTTCTCTGTTGACCTCCTACCATGAGGCCTTGGGATTGTAATGCTGCCTTGTCCACTTGAAATTGTTTTGGAAGCACTGTCCCTCTTCAAAGCCTCAGCATCAATCCCAGTGAAGAAACTTTCGAAATGAATGTTGCCAGGCGATGAGCTACTGATAGACTTGATACTTAGAGCCATGTCATCTTGACCCGTGCTGCGTAACTTTGTATGAGGCAGAGTATGATGCAGTCCTACTGACATGGTCTTACTCTTCTCAGCTGAAGTCATTACTTTCCACTGCAAAGGTGCACACAAGAATAAAATAACAAACATTTTTAAATCATAACAGTACATTGTCATAATTTAGTTGACTAGGGCTTTGAGAGGTTACATGCATATGAAAACAACATACAATGCATTAGTCGAGTTGAATTCTCTGGGCACTACTATAAATTACAAAAAATGCAGTCAATAAAGTTTTATGGGGTGGTCATATTTCCAAGCTATTTTTAATCATTATCAACTTAGGATTTTGAGTAACATAACCCACTGTGCTAATACTGATAATGGTTACCAGATTTCAAAATATGGGCTAGTTTCTCTCTATGAAATCATAGATAAATTTCATCGATTGATTTCTAGCATTACTGAAAACAAAATTACGAGGCACCTGCCTGTTACGCAGTTTGAACTTGTTTGCAAGAAAAATGGCTAGACTACCCCTTTGCTCATCATGTCACTCAAAACTAAACAACAGAATGGGCTTTTAAACAAAGTACATGAACCCCTTTGATGAGGAGTAGCTGCCCAGTGGGATCTGGTCTTTTTCAGTTACTTTTTCAGCAGCCAGTTCACCCAGTTCAACTGCAAAACCACTAATTCAGGGAAGACAACTTAGTCTTCTCTCCGAGGCAAATACTCCCAACGTCTTCAATCTATCTTCATTACTGAAATTTTTGACTTGCAGTATTCAACTGAGATCATAGTGATTTCATCTACAGCTTGGAGAGCCCTCTGTTTCCTCTTTTAGGAAAGATCAATCAAGTTAGGTGCTATGCAAGTCTGCCTTGGGAGAACACATCGCAGAAGGTGGGTTCACGCAATCTGGGTGATTGGCACTGAAGCACTCTGACATTTCTCTTGATTCAGATAATAGGTTTCTGCTCTTCCGTCTGAAACAGATAACGACGTACTTATCTACAGTAAACCCCATCTGTCAATTTCTGGTCAACTCACTAAGCCAGTCCATATCCATTTGTAAATAGACTCAGGGGAAGAGAGTGGAAGGAGAACGAATGAGGGTGGGTAAGAGAACAGATTTGAGGGAAAGGAGAAAGCACGTGTTGTGGGGGGTTTGGTGGAAGGAAAATGGATGGGGGTGGGGAAGGAGAGTGGTCAGGTGAGGGGAAGGAGAACAGATGAGGGGTGGAAGGGGAAAAGGTGGAGAACGGACGGGGAGGGGGAGAAGAGGAGAAAGGACAGGGGAGGGGGATGGAAACTGGGAGGGAATGGCGGATGTGCTGGGGTGGGTGGGGGTGGAAGGTGGATGGACGGCGAGAGAGATCAGGCGATAAGGTGAAAAACTCTAATTTAAGACAGGCAGCTGGTCAACTGTTTCTAACTGCAAAATGGACTGTTTAAACATTGTACAAGTAGATACCCTTCAATAATTCATGAGATTAGGAAGGAGAATGGAAGGGGGGAAAACAGAGAATAGATGGGGAGGGAGAAGGAGGGTGGCAGAAGGGTGGCATGGGGAAGGAAGAAGGTATGGAGGGGACGGAGAAGGGGAATGGAGGAGGGATAGAAGAAAAGGAGAATTTACAGTGAGGGGTAGAAGGTAGACTTGAGGGGTGAAGGAGAATGAAGGGGGTTGAAAGAGAATGGAGGGCTGAAAAGGGTGAAGGGGCAGGGAAGGATGGGTGGACAAATTTGACAGGGGATAGAGAAGGAATGGGGGTTGGAGAAGGGACAGGGAAGGGTTGGGGAATGGATGGGGAGGGGGTGAACAGACAAGGAGGAGGATTCAATTGAGAAGTCATGAGATGAGATCGAGGGAACGGGGCAAGGGTCAGGCTTTCATGTGGCAATGTGATTAAGGAAAGAGATAAGGCAATGAGGTGAAAAAATCTAATTAAAGATGATGCAGCTGGTCACTGTTTCTAACTACAAAATGGACAAAATTCCTCAGCAATAAACCCAAACAAACAGACAAAACGGGCTCAGAAACCATAACCACTCTCCCCTACATCAAAGACATTTCTGAAATGACTGCCAGACTACTCGGACCTCTTGGCATCAGGGTAGCCCACAAACCCACCAACACACTAAAACAGCAGCTGATGAACTTAAAAGACCCTATACAGACAACAAATAAAACGAACGTCATCTACAAAATACCTTGCAAGAACTGCGACAAACACTACATTGGACAAACTGGCAGAAAGCTAGCCACCAGGATACATGAACATCAACTACAAAACGACATGACCCACTATCACTCGTATCCTTACATACAGATGTGGAAGGACACCACTTTGATTGGGACAACACATCCATCCTAGGACAAGCCAAACAGAGACACGCACGAGAATTCCTAGAAGCATGGCATTCCAACCGGAACTCCATCAACAAACACATTGGCTCCAAATCAATCTACCATTCCCTGAGAAAAAGAACAGGAAATGACATCACCAACCCTAGGAAACCTAACCAGATAAACAGAAAGCGGGACATAACACCAGCGCTTCATCGGAGGCTCACTGATGATGTTACCTAGAATGGTGATGAAACATCTGAAAACGAACCTTTCAGCTCAGCGAGCAAACTCACATCCAGAACAAAATGGACTGTTTAAACATCGCACAAGTAGATACCCTACAATAATTCATGAGATTAGGCCTTCTCAGTGGATCTAATAATGATTCTTCATTTTGAAGAAAACAGTTCATTCACAAGGTGTTTAGAGTACTGGGACAAGCTCTCATTCTTACAGTCATTCAGTGATAAAGTGGAAGAAATGGGGTCAGTATCAAGGACAGGGCAAAGACTCTTAGTGTCCCACTTCACATTGTCAGGTTCCTCAGCTGAGGGAACTCCTTCCCGTGCCCACAATTCAGGCAAAGCAGTAAGGTGGCTCAGTGGTTAGCATCACTGCCTTATAGTGCCAGAGACCCTGGTTCTTCAATTCCACCCTCGGGCAACAGTCTGTGCGGAGTTCATTCATTCTCCCCATGCCTGTATGTGTTTCCTACCACAATCCAAAGATATGCAGGTTAGGGGGATTGGCTATGCTGAAATTGTTTATGTGGAGGCTATGTAGAATAGCCATGGGAAACGCAGGATTACAGGGATGGGGCAAGGAGTGGGTATGGATGGAATACTATTCTGAGGGTTGGTGGGCCGAATGGCATGCTCCCACACTGTAGGGATACTATGATTCAAAACATACCCGCACTGACTTTCTTGCCATGCTGCTTCCACAGTGAATGTCCAACCCAGTACCTTGGGCATCCACTGGTGGAACAGCCATTCTTAGTCAGAACATTTTCAACCACTCAATCTTTATTTTCTTCTAAAATGTGACAGACCTTTGAGGCTCAAGGACACAATTACTGGACTTCTCTGCAAAGATTCTTTTTTCCCCATTTTGGTCTTACTGCACAAGTGGGCCTTGGCTTTATCCTTTTTAAAAATTTTACCAGTAACTGTTCTTTCCTCACTGCAAAAATGTCCTGCAACATCTCCATATCATAACGAAGGTAGTTATGATGGGGAAGTCACAAAATATATAAATAGTAAGAAAATCATTGCCACAAACCTGATGCCCAAATGGATTTTCTACTTCTTCCTCTTTAGGTGTCCTCAGATCTTCCATACTTTTGGCTTGGCTGAGGGGCTGGTGTTGTGAGGTTATCTTTATACTGCTGAAAATGTCATCCAACAAATTCACATCTATATTCCTGCCCGGCATGGAGAGGTTAGGAAAGATAGTTGACCCAGTCCTTTTCTCTGTAACCAAGGCCTCTCCATCAGCTATATCAGATTCCTTTAAAGCTTTATATGGTTGGGGCCTGGTAATTGGAGACAAAAAAGACAAAGTTATGACTATGTCTAAAAGAATGAAGCACACAGTTTAACAATTTAATATTTCCCATGACTAAAGAATGTGAAAGTGAAGTCAACACTATTTTGTTGTCTCAGCTGTCAAGATTCCAAGTTTCATGGCAGCACACAATAGTTCTCAATGTTATGCATTGTGCTGGAATGAAAGGTGTATGCAGGTACATCCAGCTCAATGCCAGCCCTGGCTGTGCTAAATGGCAGACAGGAATGTAGGCCAGATGTCCTCGTCCTGCTCCAATCTCTTGTGCTCTTGCGTAACTTTAATCCAGAAATGATTTCTAGTGGAATCCAGTCTTTCATACTAATTTCATGACTCACTACAAAGAATATGCAACTTGTAGGTATCTTGACTTTTGAAGCTGCACTGATTGAAAATGTGTCCTAAAATTTTTCTTCTGTTTACAGGTCTCCTAAAAGAAGGAATTCTTAAGTGTTTTTAATGGTTTGTTTTGCAGCACTGGTTATTTTGGTCATTTAGTTTACCTTTGGAGGGTGTGTGGCCTAGATCCAGTTCTTCTTGTAGTTATGGACTCTGGTCTCCAATCAAGCATAATATTATAATTAGTAGACTGGCCACTGCAGCAACATAGGTTATTTTGAAAATTTTGATCATACATTGGTGAGTCAAACTCCCGCGTTGACTGAGCGTCAATCATATCACTTGTCCTCATGAACTATTGCTGCATTACGTTGTATCTCAGATTAAGTAAGTATTGAATTAATTTCCCTGTCCTGCTCAAAGGATTGCCATATTTTCGTACAGAAATGAATGACCGCTCAAAGGACCTTCTGATCATTTAACACTCCCTGTATTTATGGCTACAACTCATCTTGAAAAGGGAAATCAAAAGCAATTTTTAAAAAATTACACATTTATATCCTGCAGAGAATACTCGAACAGGAAGTGTTGAATGAAGCTTATTACCTTCAAAAGGAAGATGTGACAAGCAAATTGTCTTACAGAATAAAGTCCTTATTTTCTGTAATGCCCCACTATTTAGTAATGTGCTAAAATTATTATTTACAGAAATGCAATGCTTGACAGGTTACAGCAATTGTTTAGAAGGTATAGGAATAGAAATAAAACAAAATAATCAAAACCAGTGTTATCAGTTTAGAGATGTTTAGATGATTTCTGTGACGTTTTGGTCTGTTTTCCAATATTTAACTAGGTTCATTATTGATTTATAGTTACCACTAAGATAGAAATTGAAACCAAACAGGCTATCAGGTGGCAATGCTTTCACCAGAATTCATAGTTTAGGTTTTTAAACGATACAGGTCAATTCAATTATTCTAGCACAGTATTGTGAAATATTCAAATTACTTGTCTGCTTTTAACAGACATCAAAGCCAGTCCTTTATGTCAATGTCAGAACAAAAGTACAAATAAAGATTTTAATGTCGGTTATAATTTTAGGCCACCATATTGCATGCATGGTGGCTGATTTGTGACTGGCAAAATGGGGGCATTTGAATTATTATTACAGATTACTTTAGACAGCAAGAAGAAATGAGAAGGGAGATTCAAATTTAGATTCTCAAACTAACAAAACATACATTGCAGTATAGCCGTAAAATATGCTCTTAGTATATTTTGATATTTCATGATTCATTTTTAATAGGCTGAGACTGAGCTATGAATGTTGCAATGTGTCATCTATTGAGTAAATGCTGACTGTTACTGATAAACACATCCATTTTTCAACTCTCATGAAATAAACATTGGCAAGTTCTTGGCTAGCAAGTATTAAATCAGTATCATTGCACTGTTTGCTTCAGTTACAAGAATAACCAAAATAACTGGCGGGTACAAATCTGTTACCGTACTATCAATAGGAATAGCCACTAGTGTGTTCTGGATGTAAATGTACTGAATTGTAACAGAAACTCACTGAGAAAAGGGAATGTGATAGCTTAAGTTAGACATTCAATATATGTGGTCTGCTTCTTTTGCTCAAATCTAGAAATTATGTATAGATGCAGACCATAGAAACTGTATACTGTACATTTACTCAAAGAAGTCATGCATAAATTTCTCAAGCAAAAGAATATAAATGAAACAGTCAATAGACCATTCAAAAGAAGTGAAGAGAAAGCTTTCAGAGAAGGCAGATACAGAGTCCTCTTCATGGTGAAGTTCATCATCAGAGGAATCCTCAGAAAGGAAGACTGTGTAGTGTCGTGTAGGTCTTACGATGCTGAAGAAAACAGGAAGAAAATTTTAATTTACTCAGTGAGGAGCAAAGGCTGAAAATCATTGTCCACATATAAACTCTAACTCATGCTTAGAGATTCTGAAGGGTCAACTTTCAAACCACTATTTCAGAAGTTGTTAGTTGAGCTATCAATATTTGTTGTAAAATATAGCCACACTTTTTTGGTATCATTTTAGTTGGAAATGTTGGTTCGCTGATTAGGGTCTAAGTTTAAGCATTACATTTGATCAATAAAAGCTGGAACTGCAGAGTAACAGCTAGGTAAAGATGTGCTACAATAAAGTCATATGTTACATGTTAAAAAATAATGAAGTGGAAGAATCAATTACTGGGCAGTAAGGGAATGTGGTATTTGAATGGAAATTCAGTTCACCATTATACTAGAAGTATTAAAATCACTAATTTTTGCAGTTCTTAATTTCATGTAAACTTTAAAGCGAACTGTTGGTGCTCACATGCATGGAAGATCTTGGACACTTTGTATGTAAGGAATAACCACATATGAGGTAATTGACCCCCAACTTCTTGTGCTAGAACATAAGGGATTCTGAATTTTACACTCGGCCACACCCAGGAGGCTGCGTCATTCCTAGAATGCACATTCCAGGAACTGTTTGAGCTGAAGACATTATTAACAAAACAAGAGAAGCTAGGAATGATCTCTTGGCGGCTGCAAAGGTGAAGACACATTTTCAAAACTGTGAGAGGTAATAGAGAAAAATGGAAAAATTGCTTCTACCAGCAGGAGGGTGGTAACCAGAGGGCACAAACTTAGGGGAAGTGACAAAGGAACCAGTGATAAGACGATATTTTTAAAACATATGTTATGATGTACTGACTGAAAGGCAGGTGGAAGGAGATTCAGTAGTCGGAATAGGGTAAGTATGTGATGCAGACCAAATGCAGGAACATGAGCAAATATGACTAAAAGTAAAATACTACAGATCCCAGAAATGTGAAACAAGCACAGAAAATTATGAAGAAACCCAGCAAATCTAGTAGCATTGGTGGACAGAGAAACAGAGTTAACATTTAGGGTCCAGAGTGACTCCTCTTTGGAATCTAACTAATTAGATGGCTCTTCTGTAGAGTTAGGAGAGGCACGATAGAGGGAATAGAATCATACAGTACGGAGGAGACTACTAAATAGCAAATTGATTATGATGCCCTAGGGTTAGAAGCAAACTTTTCTTAAGGGGTAAAGTTTGGAAAACTGTTCAGAGTTGCTGTGTTGCTCCTTGCCAGAGGAGGCACACTTCGAAATAACTTTCTTGCCAGACTAAAACTGCAAATGATTTATCAACTGTTTATCTAAGGTAGTTTATATATTCTTTTCCTCTTTATTCTTGCATGGGTGTTTGTGTCACTGGCAAAGCCAGTATTTATTCCTCATCCTTACTTACCGAGAGAGCAATTAAGAGTCAACCATATTGTTGTGTGTCAGGGTCATAGTTCAATGATAAATTTTCTTTTTTCAAGGGCATTAGTGAATCAGGGTGGTTTTTACATCAATTGTTAATGGTTACCCTGGATGGCATTAAGTTTTTTAAAGTTTGATATTTCTCGAGTTCAAATTCCACTAGCTGATGTGATGGAATTCAAAACGGTGTTCTCAAAATTTGCCTGGGGTTCTGCATTACTAGTCCAGTCACCGTTACAACTATGCCAGGTAATAAAATGTGAGGCTGGATGAACACAGCAGGCCCAGCAGCATCTCAGGAGAACAAAAGCTGACGTTTTGGGCCTAGACCCTTGCTTTTGTGCTCCTGAGATGCTGCTGGGCCTGCTGTGTTCATCCAGCCTCACATTTTATTATCTTGGATTCTCCAGCATCTGCAGTTCCCATTATCACAATTACAACTATGCCACCACCTCCCCTATCACTGTGTAAATCATTGTATATTTCCTGAAAATAGCAACCATGCAGCTGGCTCTGGCTCCAATCACAATTTAGAATTTTTGTAATTGTCAACTTCAAACATCACATTTCCATTGTTTACTTATCACTTGATTGTTAATGATAAATAAGGCTTTGTAAGCTCAGAAGCCTCACTCAATCTCAGAATGTGAGAATCTGAGATAACAAAGTGTAGAGCTGGATGAACACAGCAGGCCAAGCAGCATCAGAGGAGCAGGAAAGCTGATGTTTCAGGCTAGACCCTTCTTCATCCGGATTTTAGAAAAAGAATTACAGAGGCCAGTCTGGAATAAACTCTATTTAAATGATGATGAGGTACGTTGGAGTCAGAAAGTGTGAGAGGATGCAGAAAGATGCCAAAGTCGAAAGGAATTCCAGTGAATATTGGTAATCCATTTCTTAAGCATAAATATTTGGATTTGATTTGTCATGTCCAAGGACTACGATCAGAATTCAAACCGAACTGTGGCTGGGTCAGGAGATTTATATGTTATTTCCTTTTTTCTCATAGGAAATAACTTAAAAAATATAATTGTTAATGCAAGAACATTGAAATAAACAGAAAGCTCTGAAAACAACAAATATAGTTATTTACACCTCAAAGTTTAAGTTTATAGCATCACTTCACAAGTGGAGTTGCCAAATCATGGAAAAGGAGTAAAAGGCTTCACCCTGTTGAAATGCTCAGTGATAAACATATTGCCTTATGCTTTGTAAGATGCCTGAAGGAAGTAATGCGTTCCCATACAGACTTCACAAAGGTTGACAGGAAAGGGAAAATAAAATATAATTCTGCCATGTGTTGCAAAAACACATAATTCTCTTTCTGGAGCATTTTACACTGAATCAACAATGCTCATAATGATAAAAAGAATCTGCTGTTTATATCATCGCATTCCTGAAGTTATAGTTTTCTGACAGCAAATCAAGGCATTCATCCTGTTAAACTCGTCATAATCCCAAATTCAAATACCAGACCCCTAATATTGATACTTTGACAGTTTCTCAGGTGGAAGAAACTGTATAAAATATTTATGCTTAAGAAATGGATTACCAATATTCACTGGAATTCCTTTCGACTTTGGCATCTTTCTGCATCCTGTCACACATTCTGACTCCAACGTACTTCATCATCATTTAAATAGAGTTTATTTCAGACTGGCCATTGTAATTCTTTTTCTAAAATCTGGATGAAGAAGGGTCTAGCCTGAAACACCAGCATTCCTGCTCCTCTGATGCTGCTTGGCCTGCTGTGTTCATCCAGCTCTACACCTTGTTATCTCAGATTCTCCAGCAACTGCGGTTCCTACGATCTCTGCTTGTAGTATGTTTCTTTGGCAGGATATAGAAAATAATTTCCTACAATTCACAACAGATCCAGTTTTTTCACTATCAGCATCATAACTGTTTAGGAAACTTATCCAGACACAATGCTGAAAAATTCAGTAATGAATGCACAAATGTGCTTTGAATGTAAATGCAACTTTGGGAGTCAGTTAATAGTTCATAAAGGCACATTTTGCATTGACTTTTTGCATGTACATATCTTTCTCAACATTTTTACACAAATATACCATAAAATATGATTTTACTTCTTGCATAAATCCAGCCATACTGGCCATTAACACAAATCATGTACACTATTCTGTAAATAAAATTATTCATTAGGATGGGAACTGCATTTAATACTGAAGATGATGACAGCTAAAGAAGCAATTTTTGACAGGCTTTGGGGAGTTAGGAGATGAGTTTCTTACTGCAGGACTCCTAGCCACTGATCTGGTCTTGTAGCCACTGTATTATTATAGCTAGTTCAGTTCAGTTTCTGGTCAACGGTAACCCCCAGGATGTGAACAGTGAGGGGCTCAGTGATGGTGACATGATTGAATGTCAAAGGTGTATGGGCCAGACCAAGTCCCTGAAAGCATTAACACAAGATAGCCTAGACCCTTTCATCTTAGTTAGAGGCAAAGGTAAGGTGGTGTCTTCCAAATGTGGTTCAATCGGTCAAGCTATTAGGCTTTAAGCAAACACACTTTATTCCAATATTATAATTAAAATACCAATGATAAAAGAAGAATTGACATAATTTTAAACTCTTTTGGAATACTTAATGTTAACTACTACTTATTAACTGTTTCAATATAGCAGCATCTGATAAACACACCCTTGGCAAAGGCAAATTCAGCAAACCAGATTTCCCTTACTTGCGATCTCTTCCAGTCCAGGAGAAGGAACACAAATAAAATGAATCTGGCAGCCGAGAGAACTCAAGCTTTTGCAGCAGCAGGGAGAAAGTGAGTTATATCTAGCAGCTGTATCAGCTAACTTCAACAACTGAAAGCAAAACTAAAATCCTAGATCTATGTGATCTGACTCCATACACTCATACTTTTAACTAATTAATTTTAAAAAAAGCTATTTACTATGCTTTCTAAGGACCCCTTGGCACCAGGTTTATAGCATCCTTCTTCAACAATAACAGGACAGAACAAATCTCTCTCAAAGGCACATAAACATGAGGGGTAATAGCGAGTTTTGAGAAAATTTGTAGCTCAAGTTGAGTTTCTGGATGTGAGTTTGTTCGCTGAGATGGAAGGTTAGTTTTCAGACGTTTCGTCACCATTCTAGGTAACATCATCAGTGAGTCTCTGGTGAAGCGCTGGTGTTATGTCCCGCTTTCTATTTATCTGTTTAGGTTTCTTTGGGTTGGTGATGTCATTTCCTGTTCTTTTTCTCAGAGGATGGTAGATTGGCTCCAAATCAATGTGTTTGTTGATGGAGTTCCGGTTAGAATGCCGTGCTTCTAGGAATTCTCGTGCATGTCTCTGTTTGGGACAACACATTCATCCTAGGACAAGCCAAACAGACATGCATGAGAGTTCCTAGAAGCATGTCATTCCAACCGGAACTCCATCAACAAACACACTGGCTCCAAATCAATCTACCACCCTCTGAGAAAAAGAACAGGAAATGACATCACCAACCCAAGGAAACCTAAACAGATAAATAGAAAGCGGGACATAACACCAGCGCTTCGTTGGAGGCTCACTGATGATGTTACCTAGAATGGTGACGAAACGTCTGAAAACTAACCTTCCAGCTCAGTGAGCAAACTCACATCCACGAGGGGTAATAGTTAGATAGGTACTAGCATGGATAGAAGGTTGCAGAAAGCAGGGTTAAATGGGTCTCAGGATGGCAGCCAGTGACAAGTGGTTTTCCACAGAGATCAGTGTTGGGACCACAAGTTTTCACTTCATACATTAATGATCGAGACGAAGGAACTGAGGGCATTCTGGCTAAGTTTGCGGACGATACAAAGATAGGTAGAACAGGTAGTATTGAGTATGCAGGGAGGCTGCAGAAGGATTTGGACAGGTTAGAAGAGTGGGGAAGGAAGTGGTAGATGGAGCACGATACGGGAACATGAGAAGTCATGCACTTTGGAGAGACGAATAGAGGTATGAACAATTTTCTAAATGAGGAGAAAATTCAGAAGTCTGAAGTGCAAAGACTTGGGCGTTCTAGTCCAGGATTCTCTCCAGGTAAACTTGCAGGGTGAGTCAGTAGTTAGGAAGACAAATGCAATGTTGGCATTTATTTTGAGAGGACTTGAATATAAAAACAGGAATGTACTTCTAAGGCTCAATAAGGCTCTGCTCAGGGTACATTTAGAGTACTTTGTGCAGTTTTGGACCCCACATCTGATGAAAATGTACTGGCCCTGGAGCGGGTTCAGAGGAGGTTCACGAGAACGGTCCAAGGAATGAAAAGCTTAACGTATGAAGAATGTTTGAGGACGCTGGGTCTGTACTCAATTGAGTTTAGAAGGATGAGGGGGATCTAATTGAAACTTAGAATACGAATGGCCTGGACAGAGTGGATGTTAGGAAAATGTTTCCATTGGTAGGAGAGACTAGGACCCAAGGGGACAGCCTTAGAGTGAAGGGAAGGCCTTTTAGAACAGAGATAACGAGAAAATTCTTTAGCTAGAAGCTATGGACTTCACTGCCACAGAAGGTTGTGGAGACCAGGTCATTGAGTATATTTAAGAAAAAGATAGATAGGTTCTTGATTGTCAAGGGGGATCAATGGTTACTGGGAGAAAATGGGAAATGGGGTTGAGAAACTGATCAGCCATGACTGAATGGCGGAGCAGACTCAATGGGCTGAATGGCCTAACTTCTGTTCTTATGTTTTATGGTCTTATTACTGATTTTTGGAGATGGTGGCTGCCTTGCACTTGATTAGCATGAATGATATTTGCCACTTGTCAGCCCAAATGTGGATGTTGTTTGGATTGTGTTGTATTAGGGCATGGATTAATTTAGGAGTTGCAGATAGTGCTGAACATTATGTAGCATCAGTGAACATCCTCTCTTTTGGCCTAATGACACTGGGGTAGATGGTCACTGATGATACAGCAAAAGTTGTTTGGGTCAAGGACACTAGTGGAGGAAGTCCTGCAGAGATGTCCTAGAGCGGAGATGACTGACCTCCAACAACTATACCCTATCTTCTTTTGCACAAATACAATTCCAACCAGTGGAGAGTTTCCCCAATGCCCATTGATTTAAGTTTCGCACAGGCTCCTTGAGGACACATTTGGTCAAATGCGGCTTTGATGTCAAAGACAGTACTGTCACCTCACCTCTGGGATTCAGCTCTCTTGTCTATGCTTGGAACAAGGCTGTCATGAGGTCAGGAGTTGAGTGATCCTTATGGACTCCAAGCTGGGTATCATTGAGTAGGCTATCGTTAAGCAGCACCGTTCGATAGCACTGTTGATGACACTTTCCGTAATTTTTACTGATGAAAGAGAGTTGACTGATGGGGCGGTAATTGACTGATTTTGGATTTGTCCTGCTTTGTGTGTGCATGACATACCTGGGCAATTTCCAGGTGGTCAGGTAGATGCTAGTGTTGTAGCTGTACTGGAACAGCTTGGCTAGGGGAATGACAAGTTTTACAGCAGAAGTCTTCAGTACTACTGCTGGAATGTCGCCAGGGCCCTCGGCCTTTGCAGCATCCAGTGTCTCCAACCATTTCTTGATGTCACATGGAATAAATCAAATGGGCTGAAGACTGGAATTTGTAATGCTGGGACCTCTGGAGAAGGATGACTTGAGTCATCCACTTGGCACTTCTGGCTGATGCGTGTTGTGGATACCTCAGGCCTATCTCTTATGCTGTTGTGTTGGCCTCTGATGTATGGACACATTCTGGGGCCAGAGAAAACACAAGGAAACAGACAATAATAGGAATAAAGTCATCAGCTCATGTCACAGTTCTCCGATAAAATGAAGATGGTAGAACTTGAACATGGTCTCATACCTTAATTTTGACAAAAACTGGGCAAAATGTCTAAAACATTTATCTAGATTTTCTGCTGAAATTAAAGCGGGGGAATGGAGAAGACCTTGGAAATTCTACCTCTGCCTTGCTGACTTTTCATCTTCTTGGAAACTCCACTACGTAACTTCTGCGAAGCAATATGGTCAAGTTTTGTACTGAAATGTTAAGCCACCCTTGATAGGGAAGGTTTCTCCTTAATAATGACTCCTTGTGGCAACATGATCTCTTAAAGCACTAGTCACTTTCTGGTATTTTTTGAACCTAAGTTCTGATTGAGAGTGCAGGTAGATGGTTCATCAGTGGTCAACATCACATCTAAACATAATCCAGTCCTTGCCTAATATGCACCTCGTGTACTTCTGGAAGGGACTGTTGGGCAACAATCAGCAACAGAAACCCTGGACATTTTTCTGTGCCATCGGGGAATGATGGTGATAAAATGCAACAGCACTGCACACTCTATTCGATATGGAAGTAAGACCCTCAGTTATTGTATAATAATTCCTGACTTAAAAACTGTAATTGGGGTAAAGCTTCAAAGGATGCTGTTCCTCATTTGTCACAGATGTGGGGAATCCTGCACCCGACACATTTGATAACGTATCTTGAAATACGGGGCCACTCCAAATGTATGACTACATATCAGACTGCTCATTTCGATACTGAAGTGCAGTCATAGTTATGTGTTGTTCAGAATCAACATATGGATTGTAGGAAAGAATTGAAATTATATAAATCACAAAAAACCCAAAAGTGATAAAACATTGAAATGTTTAAATATTGTAAACAATTGTTTTGCGAATGCAAAAACAAACTGTGACTGCAGGGGTCACATTGAGCTTTCAAAGAAATGTGTTGCCTCCTTGTTTCTCTTGATTTCCAGTCTCCTGTTAAATGACTAAAAATATAATCTCAGCAATACACTTATATTCTTCATTAATCTGATTCAGTAGCCATTCTGACATTTACTACCTGCTTGGATATCACACTGAGGAATCTGTCTGTGGAGAGGTAGGTCACAGCAAGTGCTGGTACGCAGAAAGCAATCTCAAATAAGGAAAAAGATTTCCTGTCTGTCTCAGCTGTAAACACCATCAGCTCTGGATGACTGGCTCCTAATCCCTTGGCTGAGTTACAATGTGGATGACTTGCCCCTCTATTTTAACATCTCGTTATCATGTCCTCTGTTACTGTTAGTATGTGACAAAAATGACAGCAGAGGCTGTTCCTTGTTAAATATCATGTAACAAATACAGCTCTACAAGATCCAAGATTCGCTTCATAGCATATGATGGTGTGGGTTTATTTTAATGAGCAAGGACCACATCTTGATGGTTTTTTTCCTGCCAGAATGCATTAAAAGAGGAATTTCAATCCAGTGATTAGAAACGAAATGACAAACCCAAACGTATATAAAATAAATTGACACCAATAAGAAAAAAAACAGAAATTCTGAGGTTTTTGCTTTTAGTTCCAAAGGAACATTGTCATCTAATATGAAGTCATTTAAATATGTAAGCAAGCTATTCCAGATGGATATAGTGTCAAAAATCAAATAAATTGTTATAAGCTATATATTTTCTGTATAGTTAACTATAAAAATATGAAGCAAGTATATATACAGTGTATAGAAAAGTGTGAGAATTCCTAGTAACATACTCTTTTGACCAGGCTGCACCAAATCTTTCTACATGTTCAAATACACTTCCAGGGAACATTTCACATTCAATTGCTTTGCATACTGTAACAGCAGTAAACTTCAACTATTCACCATGACCAACAACTGAGCTTTCACCCTGAGCAAATATTAATTGTTTGTGGTAGCTGTGTTCAGCAGACGTGAAATTCACAAAAAACTGATGCTGATCCTCTTAACTGTGCTGCCAACCTGCTGTTCAGCTGAGATCCTGAGTGGCTGACACAGAAAATGGATAATCATCACTTTTGCTTAGGCTAGCTTCAGACCTGGTGAAGGTGAAAAGACAGTCCTTCAGAACATTATTCCAAAGCACTGTGTTATTCTGGATTCTTAGGCTAGCTTCAGACCTGGTGAAGGTGAAAAGACAGTCCTTCACAACATTATTCCAAAGCACTGTGTTATTCTGGATTCTTAGGCTAGCTTCAGACCTGGTGAAGGTGAAAAGACAGTCCTTCACAACATTATTCCAAAGCACTGTGTTATTCTGGATTCTTAGGCTAGCTTCAGACCTGGTGAAGGTGAAAAGACAGTCCTTCACAACATTATTCCAAAGCACTGTGTTATTCTGGATTCTTAGGCTAGCTTCAGACCTGGTGAAGGTGAAAAGACAGTCCTTCACAACATTATTCCAAAGCACTGTGTTATTCTGGATTCTTAGGCTAGCTTCAGACCTGGTGAAGGTGAAAAGACAGTCCTTCAGAACATTATTCCAAAGCACTGTGTTATTCTGGATTCTTAGGCTAGCTTCAGACCTGGTGAAGGTGAAAAGACAGTCCTTCACAACATTATTCCAAAGCACTGTGTTATTCTGGATTCTTAGGCTAGCTTCAGACCTGGTGAAGGTGAAAAGACAGTCCTTCAGAACATTATTCCAAAGCACTGTGTTATTCTGGATTCTTAGGCTAGCTTCAGACCTGGTGAAGGTGAAAAGACAGTCCTTCACAACATTATTCCAAAGCACTGTGTTATTCTGGATTCTTAGGCTAGCTTCAGACCTGGTGAAGGTGAAAAGACAGTCCTTCACAACATTATTCCAAAGCACTGTGTTATTCTGGATTCTTAGGCTAGCTTCAGACCTGGTGAAGGTGAAAAGACAGTCCTTCAGAACATTATTCCAAAGCACTGTGTTATTCTGGATTCTTAGGCTAGCTTCAGACCTGGTGAAGGTGAAAAGACAGTCCTTCACAACATTATTCCAAAGCACTGTGTTATTCTGGATTCTTAGGCTAGCTTCAGACCTGGTGAAGGTGAAAAGACAGTCCTTCACAACATTATTCCAAAGCACTGTGTTATTCTGGATTCTTAGGCTAGCTTCAGACCTGGTGAAGGTGAAAAGACAGTCCTTCACAACATTATTCCAAAGCACTGTGTTATTCTGGATTCTTAGGCTAGCTTCAGACCTGGTGAAGGTGAAAAGACAGTCCTTCACAACATTATTCCAAAGCACTGTGTTATTCTGGATTCTTAGGCTAGCTTCAGACCTGGTGAAGGTGAAAAGACAGTCCTTCAGAACATTATTCCAAAGCACTGTGTTATTCTGGATTCTTAGGCTAGCTTCAGACCTGGTGAAGGTGAAAAGACAGTCCTTCACAACATTATTCCAAAGCACTGTGTTATTCTGGATTCTTAGGCTAGCTTCAGACCTGGTGAAGGTGAAAAGACAGTCCTTCAGAACATTATTCCAAAGCACTGTGTTATTCTGGATTCTTGAAGATATTGTCCTAAAATTTTGATCCACAATGCTCGAAAATTCAGGTCTTGATTATTACAATGGGAATACAAAGAATTAAGCATACTTGGCAAGAGTATTTGGAAAATGTGTTTCATACTATTGAATAAACATTCAACATTTCATGAATCCATTTAAAGTTTTACTAGTTGTAGATGAAAGGTCCTATTTTCAGAGGTATTACAGCCAAAAAAACATGGGTAAACTGCAAAATATACAACGTTATTAAATGCTAAACTAAAGACTGTGTCTTAGAAAATAAGCAGTGTGTTTAAAAGGTGAATGCTCTCAGTTTTTTTTGTTCTTATTCTGGAAGCATTCATTCTGAATAGGGGCTTACGTTTTTAATTTTCTCAAAGGTTAATTTTTGTGACAATGAAAGCAATTATTTTTAATTGTTTTACACTGAAAATTATTTTAATTTGCTTTCACATCCCTTAAGTTCTGTGTATTATAGTATTTTTTGGCTAAGGAAAGACAGTCAAACTGCCTCAGAGCTTTTTGCCAAAGTGTTTCTGTAATTTACCACTGCCTTTGCATGTCTACAATTTTTTTTTCTTCTCTGTGGAAGTGGCTGCTCTCCAAAACTGGGACGGTGGAATATGAGCAATCAGAAACACGAGCTGGTGCCATATGGCTGTATGGCATCCTATCACACCTCGCTTTCCCACTGGTGCCGGATGTAGTTAAATACAACAAAGCATAACTCTGTGTCGCAAAGAACACCCTTTTGCACAAACATGTTGTCAGCTCAACATTCTTTGAATTCATGGAACTTGAAGTGAAGTCAAAATTTTCTGCACCAATCAAATACAAGGACAATCAAAAAAAAGGACAATCAGCCAATTCATCAACAGACATTTGTGTTCTCTACTAATTTAAAGTTTATATCCTCAAAACAGTATTTTCTCCTGTTAGATAACTTAAACATATAGTGAAATAAACAGAATTTTTGGAATTGCTTACAGCTTTTACATCAACACAGTTGCTACTTTTTAAAAAATATTGTGCCCACAGCAATGTGGCCCTTCACACTAATCTCTGCTGTATTTTACAGAAAGTCTGGTGCTGAGTAGTGGGACAGCAAAAGGAATTTACAGCTTAATATCAAAAAAATGCACAGCATGTGCCAGCGGACAAGTAGGTCGCTAGGCTGCAAGCTCTCACAAATAATTTTGCAATGCTTTGCTGTTCACAAACCACTTCCACTAACTCATCCTTAGCTACACAATTTAAAATAAATATAGCTCTTATATGCTGTATAATGGAATGAAAGGGTTCCTTTCAATAATTACTTATAGTAGACTCATACCTCAGTCATAGTCGAGTAAGCACCCTTGCATATCAACTGTTTGCATACAGACAGCAACAGAAAGTTAAAAGGCCGAGCTTCTCTTCCCATTGTGAATAAGTTGTAAAGCAGGTCCCAGGTAGTAAGGGACAAGAGCATTAAAATTAAGGTCAAGCCTGTGGATGGTTACAACACTGAAAAAGACCACCATAATTACTTCCCAGTGCCAATCAGCTGCTTTGGGACTTCAGTGAGTTTATATGGTAAATAGTTGAGCCACACACATCAGAAAATTCCTAAATTTGAACTCTGGTCAGAATTCAGCTTTCTGTGGCTGAGTATCATTAATGGCACCAAAATTGACTGATGAACAAATCAAAGTTCCTGCTTCTATCCAAAAGCTCTGCTGCATGTGTGTATGTGGACATTAAATAATGCTGCTATTTCCACTGACAGTGGACAAAAGGTTTCCATGTAACCCCTCAATTATTTTAATGCGTATTTGGTACTGATTTGTTATTTAAATGAATACAGATGTTAAAGACTAAACAGGTTTCCAACTAGATGACCACAGATATTGTTGTGAAAGAGACAACAGGCATATTCCTAAGTGACAGTAATCTGGGTAAAGTCTGGGGTCATGCAGCCCTTTAGATTATCGTGCTCATCACTGGGATAGCAATCCAATGGAATAGATCACCATTTCATTCCATGGAAATTTGTAATGATGAGCAGTCACTGCCGAAAATCTCACTGGCTGCTATTCCTCCAGCGGCACCTATCTAGAATGTACCTGGAAATGGTGTCCCTGTGAAAAAATATTCTACCCACCCCTCCTCCTGGAGGACTCATATCTCAAACGAAGCTACATTCACTTACACAAACCACGTTTCATGTTTCGTAAACTGTTTGAAGGTGCAGCAGGGAGGGAAATTGGAGGATTTCAGGATTTTTTTTTGCTGTAATTTTGTCCTGATTGTATTTATTTTCCTGGTTTAATGGGCAGGCAGTATAATGAGGGCAACAGGTCAAAGACGAAACTCTTGAAAATTCAAAGCAACTTTTGAATGTTAGGTACAAACTTCCAGCGATAATGGCAATGTAGGACGATGTTCAAACCTCACCAAACTAAGCTCTGAAACTGAATTCAAACAAAGTTGTCCAGATATCCAGGCAGACATTAAAGGAAAATAAAATGCTACGAAACCTGTGGATGGTTGACAATAAACCAATTGGATCCCTAATTTCCTGTGTCTGGTCTACTCATCCTATCAATATACCACATACCATCAAGGAGTTTACTCCTGATGTTTTTTGAAATGGTCTAACATGTTACTTGCTTATATAAATAATCATTTTGCCAGTAAGTGTGGCCATGTTGGCACCATCCATACTGCTGTTTTACAAACATAATATTAACCACACTAAGATAGAGAACTGCAGATGAGTTCAACAAACAAGAGGGAATAGCAAGGAAGTGGAATGCCCTGAAGGTTAAGTGTCAGAAAGGTGACATGTAAATGACATTGGTTAATGAGGAAGAAATTAGTGGACTCCTGTGATAATATCAGAACCCTGAAGAATTATGCTGCATCCTTTACTTGTTGTAAACAAAAAGTGACATATTTGAAATTAAGGTAACACTGCAACATTTTGGGATTAGACTTATGAATAAAAGGAAGAGCGAGCTTAGAAACCAATAGTGAGAGTCCAAAAATACAACACCACCTGAACATAATTTCAAGATGTTGTCAGAATTCTTAGAAACAAAGTTCTTGAGGTCATAAAAACCTCTGCTGTCTACATCTAAGCTTGCACCAAGTCCTGTTCATCCAGTAGCCCTATTCTTACTGATCTATACTGGCTCTTGGTCTAGCAATGGCTCGACTGAAAAATTCTCAGACTGGTTTTCAAATCACTCCATGACTGGCATCTCCTGATCTATACATTCTCTTTGAGAGATACAACATTTCAAGATAACTGCACTCCTCCGATTCCATAGAACATTGTACTACAGAGTCCACATGGTGCAGTAAGAGGTCATTCAGCCCATCACATCTGCAACAGATTCTTAAAACTTTACTTCGTACCAATCTTCTGCCTTCCTCCACGTTGTTTCTATTTAAATTATAATCCAACGCCCTCTTACCACTTTAAAGACAGACAGATAAATACAAGTTTTGTTTATCATGTTTAGATAAACGAGCAATTGCTGCCTTAGACTGCATGATCTCCATATCTTGCAGCTGTATTTACCTAATTACTTTGAATGACAGTCAAGAAACATAATTGAGGTCTCCTATTTTCTTCTAAAGCTATTCTATTAAAAAATCCAGTACATTTAGTCTTTTTAAAACCACACCAGGAAGCAAAATGAAATATTTAATTGAAATGCATCAATTAAAAAAGATTTTACATACTGAATGTATTAACCTCTATGGCACTTTATCTCAAAGGAACTAGCAGCTTATTGGGATTCATATACATTCTAAGTGGTGAACTGTTTGCTAAATATTAATGATGTTCCTATAGTTTTATACATACAAATAATGGAACAATGCTAATAAAAGATGTAAATTTTAATACATTGGGGTATATCCTTCCATTTCCTTTTCTAATGGAGTTCAATTACAAATTACCTGACCAGTTCAACAGAGGTTAATGTTCAGTCCTAATTAAAAATATTAGAAAGGCATTGAGAAGGTTGCTCCCACTGTCAAATTAAAGAGCTACATGGAATTATCTATTAGTAGGTTACTATCAATTTAGAAATACCGCCCTCAGATTACTTATACATAATCAGCTCATGTGGACTCTTAAAAATGAATGAAAATCTTCAACCTCAGGTATATCAAATGGTCTGTCTGAGAGCAAATTTAGTGAAAAAGATGCATCACATTATTTATGATAAATCAATTAAATTAATGATTCTAAAGCTAGAACAATGCAGATAAAACATTTTATTCTGAATTAAGATTTAATTCTGTTTAACAAAATATGATTGTTAATTTTTAACCTTGACAGATGTACATTTTAAGTGCCTTCATTTTTATTTCTATTTGATAAAGGCATTGGGAGGAAATCAAAACATTAAATTACTAACTCTTTATTTTAGAGCTGCTTGGTATTGCAATGCTTACCATATTCCACAAGGAGGCAGTAAAGTTACATAACAGAAATAAAGCATTACATGATTGGAATCACAAATGGACCACCTAACCTTAGATTAGATGTTCTCCTAATTTGTAACTTCTGCAAGCTGAAGTTACAAGAAAATTTCGGATAATACCACACAAGTATGTCTTTTTAAGAAAGTATGAAAGTGACTGTAATTTGCAACAAGACTTGATCATTATTCTTAGATCTCAAATACTGACTATCCATTCAACAATATTCAGAATTACAATATTGAAGGATTAAAAGGAGCACAATATAATTTAAGTATATATTCTAGAATAGAAGATTTGCATTCAAAAGATTTAAACTTCTCGGTTGATTATCTTAGCTGGGAAATTAAAATTTATGATGATGGAGAAGATAAATACTGAACAATCATTAAGATATTGACATTGACAGCATTACTAAAAACCTGAACAAACAAGGTAATTTTATCTGGGATACCAGATTATACCATCAAAACAAAACTTCTTAAAAATGGGTGAAATTTATCACTAGTTTCATCTTAACAAATGTGAGAATTATTTTCTTCCTTTATATTTTTGTGCTACATTTCCATTCCTCAATGAGGTCAGCAGGTCAGTGCTCTGCACTCAGGGCTTCTCAAACAACTATTGGAACATGCAAAAACAAACTGGTTTAGCCTATTTTCCACAGGAAAGCTATTCAACTCTGTATTGTGCCTTCCCACGTAGTCTGTACAACACAGGTATAAACCCATACCTTTCAATACAAGGGAACTCCATTCAGAATTCTATTTTGTTTGATAGCTTGTTAATTGAAATTTATATTAAAAACAAATGAGTTAATAAATGTGCAAGCATTACAGCCAATAATATGAAACATGATTATTACTCACTTAGGTTTCTTCTGCGTTGGGCTACGTTTCTTTCTCAGGTCATCTGTACGTGCCACAATTTGTGTTTAATGAGAGGTGAGTTTATTTCATGTGCAAAATGTGTTAATAGAGATAAAGGGTTCAGTTTGTCAGTCTTGTCCAATCCTCTGTCTAAATTCATACATATCAACGGCGCTTCAGAAGAACAAGTCTATATTGTCATGGCTTACTGCTGTAATGATCAAAACATAAAGCCACCAGGATGGTGACAACACAAGATAACAAGTAAAAATCTATTGTGAAATTATGGTCTAACCTGACATGTTACCCAGCTTCAATCACCAAAAATACAATTGTGCACCAAATAAATCTCAGCATCAGAACCTCAAACAGAATGATCAAACATGAATCACAATCACACTTTAACAAAACTAAACCGACTTGGTAAAATAAATCATCAAGCTGCCCTAGGTTTCAACATTTTCCATGTATTACACACTGATGGGCTTACATTTATGAGCTTCCTATAATCATTGATTCATCTGCCATCTAACTCACAACTGTACAGATATGTTTCTCGCCTCCTACGTGCTCTACTCATCAAGGGAAGGAAATAGCAACCAGGCAACTTCCAAAAAAGTGACCCTAAAACTAAATGATTCATTATATTCTGCATATTTCTTCCCTGGAAATAATGAATTACTTTCAGAAACTGCTGGGGAGTTTTCTTTTTCTCTATTGGATTGGGTCTGGCCCAGCCCAGATTGACTGGGTAAGTATTTAGAGTAATGTGGACTTTGCGATCAAAGATTTAGAATCTAAAATACACATTTTGCACAGTTGAAGTCAAAACTTGAGGCTGTGTTTAGCCATGGTCCACAGTCTAAGTGAAATCCAGTCTGCTAAAAGCTGTGGCTGGAACTCCCACTGTTTTGCTTGAGCTCGATTACGAATTCATTGGTGCTGCAACAATCCCTGCCTCGCACTATCTGCTGAACTGGGCAAGGTTCATTAAAACAGTTTTAATACCCAAGGTGCTTGTCTACTTGTCTGGACTTATAGGAATTAAAATCAAACCAATGCCAGTCATCTATCTCCTCTGTATTTTAGATGATTATAAGGCAGACTAACATTTATTCCTATTTTCTAACCAACCTGTTCAGAGATGTTATCATACACCTCTGGAGCAGGTGGGACTTGAACCCTGGCCTTTTGGCTCGGAAGTTGAGAGGCTACCACTGCACCACAAGAGCCCTGAAAATTGCATTTCTATATATACACATAAAGTCCATTAAGTCAGAGAATGATACCGCACTGTAGTAGGCCACTTGGCTCAATGCAACTACATTGGTTCTTTGAAACAGCCATCCAATTAATGCCACTCCTATGCACGTTCCCACAGTCCAGTAAATTTGTCCTTCTCCAACTATCAAATGACCTCTTTAATTTTATTACGGAATCTGCTTCCATTGCCCTCTATGCAGAGAATCTAATGATCTGAAAAGTGCTACATAGGAGGTCTTTGGTAGTGCAACAGTATCCCTGTATCTGTGTGAGAAGTTCTAGCTTCAAGTTCTACTTGTCTTAGAGCTACGTTGTAACATATTTGAATAGAGTTTTAAAATTACTGCCATCCATCAATGTGTTTGTTCCTTCCCCAAGTTGGCTCTGGTTTCTTTCCAGATTATTTTCCATCTATGTTTTGTGGTTCATATTCCTTCTGCACTAGAAAAGTTTCTCCTGATTTTAGATATTTTTGAATCAATCAGAGATGTTACGATGCACCTTGGGCTTCCTTGCTTAGCTCAACATAATTTTAAACATCTTTATCAAATCTCTTATTTCTGCTCTGGAGAAAACAACTCCATGACACCTAATACTTAATACAACTAAAGCTTTTGTTCCACAAACCAATACATTTCTGCACCATGCACAAGTTTATTTTGCATCTGTAAGTACTTGCTGGTGGTAAAGGATCCCTGAAATTGAGAATACTTCACTAAGCAATAGCTTAGAAATTTTGGTCAGCAGTGAAGCAAAACTCAAAGAAAGCTACCCAGTGTTCTCTGTCACATAGTTCACTCCTTCCCCCAGGGAAGTCCAAATCTGCTCTAAATCATGCTCCTTGTCAAGTTGCAGCTGTGATGTCAGCAGAATGGCAGGCAGCCAATCAAATTGAAACATTTGCACACACAGCAAAACAGGAAGTACTGAAATAATTATGAGTGGATTGTGATATAGTTAGGCTTAAATAAAGATAAATAAACTTACATTTTGTTTAAAATATATTTTTTAATGGAAAAATTTGATAATGAACAACTAGAAGATTAGTTTTTCAAGGCTATTTAGCACCAATTATGAAGTCAGTTTTGCCACAGCAAGATCCAGTTTAGACTTCATTCACCAATTTTCCCTCGGGTTTTGTCTTTAACAGGAGAGTAACAGAATAGGAGTAGAATCAGCAATTCCATTGATTTACCCGTTTTCAGTTTGGGGATTGGGGAGAGGTGAGCAGTCTTTGGAGAGGCTTAGAATCACTGACAACAACTTCTAGGTTTCCATGCTATTCCTCGCATGTGCAATCTCCAGAAGTTGCTGTCAGTTTCAGTAACAATGGCAAATGCTGGCAGTTTCATGAGCAACAGAGCAGCACTGGGTTCCACGTAAAGTTTCAAAAAACATGGATAAGTCAATGCCCTCTCAGACAATTAACCACTAGCTACACATTTTTGAGAACTTTTTCACATTATACTTGTGTTTCTTTGCCAAAAAGTACAGACATTTGCCTTTCAGATTATGGTGGTACAACAACAATAATGGGATATATTTAAAAGGAGTAATATTTCATTCCATTTTCAAGATTATCAACACCTTCAGGATAGAAAGGCCAAATGTGAATTGACCCCATTCAAAGTGCACCAAAATCTGGAGAATTCATTTAGTGATCCCACCTTCAAATGTACAATTCTGTTTGTTGTTCTACCCTGACACACAGCCCAGTCTGATTCATGTTAATCTTTTCACATTCCTAGATGGCATCCTCTATTTTTCTGTTTCTTAAAATTCATTCTTAATAATAACAGAATAAAGCCAGATAAACCGCCAGCTTGTTTCATTCATCAACATGGAATATAGAATGTATTGGCTATATGTTTATGTTTAATGATAGGTCACACTGTCACTTCTCTACTTGGGCAATCTAATGCCAAGAGTTTCTCAAAACCAAAGCAGACTTGAACACTCGCTTTAACCTATATGAGCAGACCCGTTGAACTTAGATTACTGAGTTAACATAGTCAAGTTAAGACCAATAATAAGACAATTTGACATGCTGCTATTGCAAAATATCATAGAGATATGACAGTAGGCAAAAATGAAAATTAACCAAAATAGATAGAAGTTATATATGTAAAGATTTTAAAACCTGAAAAGTTTGCAGAATATTTCTGTTTTGCCAAGGTTAACACATCTGGTGCACTTTTAAGTATACTACTTCTCTTGCAACTCTTTATGCAATGTAACATAAGTAACATTGACTGAAGTTGTGCAATAAATCATTTGTATATGTTACTTGACAATATAGTTTAGGGAAGAAAAAAGAATTCAACATCGTAAATGTGGGGTCAATATGCCAAACTTGCTGCCTATAACTGGCTGAAAAATGAGAAAATTTGAAGTATTAACTGTAAGAATTGTTACATAGGTTAGTTTCTTACGTTACCTTTTAACTGGTAAAGCTAGCAGCCAATACTTACTGCTCTGGGCTTGAAATGGAGGATATTCGAGACTCTACTGGCAGTGCATTGCCTCTTGGCTTCTTAACTGGTGGTCTTGGTGGACGTGCCTGAAATACACAGATTTGTATTAGAACAAAACTTGTCAGTATTAAAACACAATTGCAGACGTTGTCCCGAAAAAAATCAGTTCCAGCTATCCAGATGTTGAAGAATGAAATGCGTAGACTAGAATTTTCATGTAATAGTTAAAACACATGTATGCAGAACAGGCCAAGCAGTTATGGAAGAAACCCAAGCAGAGAGCTTGTCATCACTTCAGATTTAGTTTGTCAACATCCTGAGTCAAACTTGCCATTAATTATAAAGGACACCCTAGTCAACCAAGTACAGATTCTGTGTTTTAATCATGAGGGATGAATCTACGTCTACCCAGGTAAAGTGTAACAATAACACTGCTGTAACCTTAATTGAAAAAAAAACTCTGTTTCACATCTTCCTTCAATAAATCTTATTTAAACTTTGGAAACCTGATCCAAACAATAGCTGTTATTAGGTCGTCAAATGACTGTCTTGACATAATCAAATAAGTTCATGAAAGCATTGTTCAATCACTATCAACAACTCAACAAGGATACCATCCATAGCTGAATAAGACCTTCTCCTGACATTGTTCATTAAACATGTCCCTAAAGAAAGAAACCTGCCAGATGCTTATTTATATGAAATGCACTGTACATTGCATGAGAAGAAACCTACATCTTGAACTTAATAGATCATTAAATTAAGACACATTCAAGGGCACAAATCTAAAACAAAAGCAAGATGCTTGGAAACATAGAGCAACAAATATGTTTTAAGTAGTGTGGAGTGTAACCATGTTAAGTGAAATCTGCGAGCATTCAGAACAGAAAGAATTAAAACAGTCAATTTGTGAAAAGCTCACCATGCCGTGAGAATGCTCAAAAACTGCACATTTAGAAGCTCAACATTAATGAGCAGATAATGGGGAATGATTCTGAGGCTGAAACATGTGCAACAGGTTTGGATGATGTCATAGTTTATGTGCAACACCTGAAGTCTGAGGTTGGATTAAACATTAACTCAGTCCAGGGTATTGATTCTCTCAACCCACATATACCTTTACTGTAGTGGATTCTCAGTTGTCAGTGGAAGTACTCATGGATTCTCAAATCATCTCATGAGACATCAATATTGAAGAATCCAGTATCACATACGAAAAATACTTTTCATACTTCAGCATAGAGTTAGTCATTGTCGACACTGAGACAATAATTACAGAATCAATACAATACCTCATACACCAAAAACGTTTGTTTCACACCTGAACTTATATTCTGTATTACTACCAGGCACAGGGTTTAGTAAAACTTTCCATACCAAACAGCTTCTGTTGGTAGCGTTATAGAAATCATAAGGGTTGATAGTTCTTAGCACTCCAATAAAAGCAGTTTACACGTTTGTGTACTGGTGTGTTTGTTGCTATGTTTACTGCACATGATATTGAACTTTTCTGTTAAATAAAATTTATTGTTTTATTTAGGCTTCTGAATTGGCTTCTTTAGAACTGTAATGTTCTGAAGAAAGGTCACTGCACTCTAAACGTTAACTGTTTTCTCTCCACAGATGTGACCAGGCCTGCTGAGTTTATCCAGAACTTTCTGTTTTTGGGTTTCAGATCTCCAGCATCTGCAGTTCTTTGTTTTATTTGAGGGACCTCGCATTTCTGCTTGGTCTGACCTGCATGTAACTTCAGATTCATAGTATAGTTGTCTTAATGCTCCTAATTATGTGACTTATAAGTTCTACAACAGATGATATTTGAAAATGTGTGAACAGCAGATTTTTGTGAAAGGGCTTGGGGACTCTGTAGGAAGCTTGTGATGGCTTCTGCCTCTAGTGGGCAGAAATTGCACAGTGTCTTGGTGGTAGTTCAATGTGTGACAGAGATTGACAAACCCACATGTGGAGAATAGCTGTACAAGAATCTAATGGTAAGATTACAGCTTGGTATATCTCTAATTACCGTGTATTGTAGCGGTCGGTATCAACAGGCTTCTTTAGAATTGTTCATTACATAAGTCTGAACACAGTTTTTGACCTCGCCTTCTTCTCAACCAGTCTGTCTTGAACTCAAATTCTTAAATGAGAGCATGATATTACACAATAAAAGGAAAGACACTGAGGTTCTGCATAGATTTGATTCAGTTGTTTGCTTCCCCCTGGTTCAGGTTGCCCATTGGCTATTTTTTCTTATCCCCTGTCATCCCTCTCAATGTGATTTTCTCTGGTCTCCATTTCCACTCCTCTGTGTTTCAAGAGGTATCCAATCAGGAAGTGCCAGATTCAAGAGGGAGAGCTATACACAAGAAACTGAAATACAGGGGAACAGCTGCCTCTCAGCAACAGAGCAATCACATGTGGAAAGGTGCCACGTGTTCATCCCCAAACAAGCCCTCATTCTGACTATCAAAAATAGCTATTTTTTTTAGCACTTGACAGAAAAGGGCTTCACATTTGGAAAAGAAAGTTAATGTTGCACTGGAGGAATGGGATCTATTACTAAAAAGCAAATGCTACATTTATAGTCATCTGTATTTTGGAATAATAAATACATACACCCGTTGTAGTCTATCAGTGCAAAGCCTTATTTCTCAATGAGCAGAAACGTATGCAAGGGCTAACATTGCCACAAAACAGATAATTTAGATTCAGCTGTAACACAGAGCAGCTTTAAACTGGTGATATCATAGCATAAAATTCTTATAACCAATATTATTGGATGTTATCACCTAATAGAGCTGCTATTTAAAAGCAATTAAGAAAACTAATAAGTAGTAATGGTGCTGCTGGGCTGAAACACACTCAGGAATATCGTCCAAATTGCCAAAAATATACAAATGCTACAAAAAATTGCTGTTAGCCAGCAAACAATGTTTAGTATTATAGGTTATTATAAAATGCATATCATATACTTTAAATTATAATTAATGTGCTTCTGAAAATGGTGTCACAAGAGCATGCCTCTTTAATTCTTACCATTTTGCCCATTCCTCCTACCCTCCCCCCCGACATCTCACCCCCACCACTCCATGTGCTTCAGTCCTTTCACATAAATGTTCAAATATCCAGGATTCAACCAGCTGCTTTTTTTTAAAAAAAGTCTCAAACCAGTGGCACTGCGCAATTCAAAGCGGTATGCATTGCTTTTATACTTCCCCCCTCCAAGGTGGTACCTCCCACTTATGAGCATTGTTGGAACATGATTTCACAACCACAGTGGTGTGAAGATGCTGTGTTGCTGGCTTCTTTTGTGGCTCATTTTGTTCCCTTGCTGTTTTGTCTATCAAATGCCTTTAACTAATTTTTGTTTAGGAAAGTAAAACAGATAGTGAGAGGGGTTACCAATTACTGATACAGAAACAAAATGGAATGTAATGTCAGTTTTTAAACTATATTTAGTTGTTTCACTTAAGTTTTTTTTATATAACCTATTGCAGCTGGTTTAAAACCATTAAAGAACAATTTCTGATTAATGGGTTCAACATGAAGAAGTAACAGTAAAGATTCCACAGATGTTGCTTTGCTGGAATTGCTGTACTAGAAACCTGGGAAATGTTTCAGTGTAAGTGCCAGGGACCAGAAGTCCAATGTTCAAATTTACTGATCTGTAAGTTGGCTATATTGACCATTTCTATTCAGGGCTAGAAACGTAAGATCATAAACAATCTATGAAGTTGTGAACTTCATCAAGCAATATGTTCAGGATGTTTACAATAGCATTTTTAATATTCATCTTATGTGCAAAAGATTTGTGAGCAATATTCAGAGAATTTATAGAAAAAGTCCAATTCTACACTGATGTTCCCCAATTTAAAAAGAAGCAACAAAAGAAATTAAATGAAGCATTCATGGGTTTAACTCTGTGTAGAATACAACAAAAGTTTAGCAGCGAGGGGGGTTGGTGTTCAAACCATGACCTCAGTGTAGCCAGTGATACTGAAGTAAGAGGTCAGGAAAGGTCAGTCTGTGAACTTGCTGAGGAGGGGGCCAGGCCCCAGACAAAGCTGCCCTTCCACACAATGGAGACAGCTTAAGCATGTGAACCCCTTGGTAGGAACAGAAGGATTAAGTTTGTGGCAAGTTTGCCTGAACTTGCAACAGGGAGAAACATGGGGGAAAAGAACAACAGAGCTAATTAGCAGAGCTGAGCTGTCAGACCGCAGCTGAATGGCTCAGTGCCAACAAACAAAAGGAGAGGCCTGGCAATCAGCAGGATCGATGGAAAAGACTGCTTCATTAGGGATGATAGAACGAAGAAGGAAAAAAAAAGAAAAAAGAGGCTGTTTAATTAAGCTCGAGCTGGAAGGTGATGCGTGAAGCTTGCCTGTCATCGTGCTGCTAATACTTTCACCTTTCCGCCAGAGCTTTGAAAAGCCGGCGATTACCCCACTAGTGTCAGCAACACTAGATATATCTGGGGAAAAATGCAGAAAAGAATTGGAGCCATAGCCTAAAGGGACTTCAGTGGAAAGTCAGAAAAAAAAGCAGATTCCCCACAGTGTTCTGAACCTGACAAATCCAACTGGGCAAAGCTGAATTTGCTTTAGACCCAACTGCTCACATTTAACCATTAAACTTAAAATTCAAGCTTATGTTCAAAACAGCAGCTCTATCTGCAATGCATACAGCAACGTAACAATATGCCAGTTTTACATAATGAATTTGTACTTAACGAAAAGTAAAATAGTTTGATTAAGTACAGCTGGACAATTACTAAATACATAATCACAAGGTACCGACCCTTTTATCTAAAAATATGATAAATATAGCATGTTAAAATGTGATGTTAATTGTTTAGCTTGTGCAGGGCATTGCACTATATAATGTAGCACTGTACCTCACTGGCTTATGTCAAGATTATGCAAGTCCTGTAAATGAAAAGTGCTGGCAGCATCAATGAACAATGAGTCCTTTCTGACAAGTAACATAAACTAAGTAACACACCATGATCTGCTGGGATTTAATATATTCTGTGGACTCTTTAAATGGTGATAAGATACAATCGGAGGTTATTTTAAATTTAAAAAAAGTAAGTGAATTTTACTTATTAAAAAAAGGAGACATATTAGTAAAACCTGGATGGAGCTAAAGTGGAAGAGAACCTGCTCTTTAACTGCTCCTGAAATGTCACTGGAGGATTGTTGCATGCATAGTATTACGTGCTGAATGATAGCTTTATAATTAATTAACAACCATAGCTGGCATTAAATTTCTACACCCTGTACTCATTTTGATAAAGCAAAGTGAATTGTAAGTGCTTTTACCACCAGGTAAATTATATTCCAAATCAGCCATATCTGATGAATTACGGATTGATAGGCATAATTGATTAACTGCAGTGGCTTGATGTTCACAGCAGCCAAGCTGATGGAAGAAAAGTGAATGTAATGCTCACATCAATGCGGACTGTGTTCAGATCTTGAAATACAAACTTTTTCCCTTGTCTGTCAAAACCTCGCATATTGTTTAAGTTTACAACTACATTTTGTATCTCTATAGCATTTGGTAAAAGTATGTATGAAAGAACTGTTATTAATCAGAGGCATGACACGCAGACAGATGCTGAAATAGAAGTTAAAAAATTGGCAAGATCTGGTACAGTGAGCTAGTCAGTTATTTCTGGTGGTACTACCAAGAGATAATCTGTTACATTTAATTAATGGATTTGAATGTATTAAATAAAATAAAGTTTGCAGTCTTCTCATTTTAAGCCAGAAGCCTATCACACTCTTATATACTTTCAATTTTCATACCTTCTGATATAACTCACCAAGATAGAATTGTATGCCTCCTGGAAACCAACCTTGGCACAAATGGTACTGTGTGTGTGTTGGGGCCATGGATTCCAACCCTCATATCATACTTAAGAACTATAACGTTTCTTATGTGAGGCACTGACAAAGCAGAAGCATAGCCTTTGTTTTGCTGCGATGTGAGGATTAGGGTTGGCAGGTTATGAAGAATACAATACTGTCTGAGGTGCTAGAGCAAACAGTAAAAAAAACAATAATAATGATGTCTCTTCCTTAATTGATACTATTTGGTTTAACTTTTCTTTCAAATCAAATCTCAGCTAATACTTGTGCAACCATCCTTTTGGTCCTTTGGATTAATAGCAAACTGCAGAGTCCAGGGCAGAAGGTCAAACATGTCCCCATCCCAGTCAGCTAATACGCTTGGTTCCCTATTGCTATAGTTAATGGGTCTGCAGAAATTGCGCTCACTGCTCGTGACTTCCAAGCTGAGTATCACACACTTCTTAAATGATTCTCAAAACCAGTATTATTCTAAAGCAGGTTACTACGTGAAGTGTAAAATCAATTTTGAAAATGCTGATACATTTTTGATACAATTGTCTTTTTTTACTCCACTTAGGATACTAGCTTTTGGCTATACATCTGAATTGGCTCAAATGACTTAGGAATGACATTTCAGTAATGCTGATTTTTGGAATCCAAGAAATAAACCATAAAACATTCATGAAGACAATTAAGAGCAAGTATTGAAATGAACAGTACTTCCTTAAGTTTACCTGTTGTGTCCATCATTTGAATTGTTAAATGGTACACAAGTTTCCCATTTACACTTCCCAATAACTGACAATACCCACTTTTTTGAGGTCAAGCTATTTCTATATTTCTCACTTACTTGGTTGTGTGCCAGTCAACAACTGAGAAACTGACAGATGATCTGCTCGCACACCTTTAATTACACCATTTTGTACTAAGATGACATTCCGTTCTTTCTGTGAGGAATAACTTAACCTCCACTTTCCAACAATACTGGGATAGGGAGCTCTTTGAGTGGAAGAATCATAGCTCTCAATATTTGTCAAGGCATTCTGAGATGATGCATTTTGTTTGAATAGTCACATACTAATTCAACACATCAAGTGCAAATTTTCAATGCAGTCATGAGGTTGCACTACTTCTGTAGTGCATTGGTCAGGTTACAGAATTCACTTTCCAAAATTCTGAACATTGAGAAATCTGAAAACATCACAAAACACTTGCAAAAAAATATGCCCACAAAATATCCCGTGAAATGTGCCACATGCATAATGCAGCGTGGAGCCAATTGAGAGCACTGCACACTGTACAAATATTGTGGGTTATAGAACAAATATGTACTTAGTGAAAAGGTTAGGCCACCTCTGAGTTGTACTGCATGCGTGTTTTCTGAGTACTAATACAAACTGCCAAATTCAAGCATGCAGTTGAGGTTAAAAACTTGTATCCAGACATTAGCGTTCTAGTGGTGTTACCCAGGATTCCTACAAAAATGTAAATGAGCCACATTATTGCCACAGCTTTAATCAAATGCAAATCATAACTAAATCACCATACATAAGAAGAATTAGGAACTAGATGAAGAAGTAGGCAGAGTTTTACACCTGTCCAAGAGAAAATTGAGCAAAGATCCAACCCCTTTGCTATAGGACCCATATAGCACAACTGAAGAAAAGGGTAAGTAGTCAGCAAAGCAACTTAGATGGTGTTAAATGCAATTAAGGAGACACACAGCTTCTGTCTACTCACGGGCAAAGTAGCACTGTTTGTCTTTGGAGGTGGTGGGCGAGGTGGAGGGACTTTCTCTGGCTGTATTAAAGTGGAAACTTAAACATCAGAACAGAAGCATCTTTCAATTCAATTAAAATAAAAACAAACATAGCAAGCAACTTATAAAATAATACAAGCATAGACATTTGCACATGTTGTGAGTTCATTATCTCAGATATGTGCGTTCATATCAAGAACTTGATCTGACACAATGGGCTCGGCTATAATAAACTTTTACATATTTTTAAATAATTTATCCCGTACCAACTTTCAGAAAGGCATTATTTTTAATTATGGAGCAATAGAAAAGAGTAAAGAATCTAACAGTCAAAACCCACAGTGAAAATTCTTACATACATATACATAATTTTGTAAGACATGTCACTTCCATGTAAAGCTGCAGAGCCTCACAATTATTTTTATTCAAATCATGAGTACAGTACTCAAATTAAGTAGCTCTGGCAGACATTATGACTTAAATCCATTTAGTTGTGTGCGAACAAAGACTGAAACTTTCATGAACTGAATTTATTTGGATTTTGTTCTTTCTCTATGATACTCATAGCCTGGTTTGTCAATTGTAATGTCACTATGCAGAAGATGACATCCAATATTCAAACAGGGGAAACTTGGCACAATAATAGAACATGTTGACTTATTAAAATAAATAAAACTGAAAAGCTCTCCTTAAAGGTACTTCAGCTATAATATGTTCTTTTTCGTCATTCATGAGTTTAATCAGGGTTGCCCAGATCATTAGACTGCATGCTTGCGTTAGTTGATCATTCTTTTGGGGGCAAGCAGAAAGTTTTCCTTTCGAAAAATGTAGTCTGCCCATAAATGTGATCCTGTTGACATGCCTCAGCATTTTATCATCGAGTATTTTCAAGGTTGAGACAGATTTTAAGTCAGTAAGGGAATCGAGGCTTATGGGGTGCAAAGTTGGAAAGTGGAGTTATGGAATATCAGATCGGCCATGATCTTATTGAAAGGTGGAGCATACCCATTGGGCAGAATGGTCGATTTCTGCTGGTATATCTTATGGCTCTTCTGCTATGGAGAATACAAGACTTCTACTATCTCCACCTTCACAAAACTAACATTGGTCAATGTAACCAATCAAGTATAATTCACATTCATTTTTCTCTTTCCTCTCCACTTGGTCCTTGGTTACTCTTTAATTTGAACACACTTGGCCTATTTCTTTTCATGTCTATCAAAACATTTTTCAATTTTAGCAGCTTCCAATTTTCAAGCTTTTTTTCCTGTTAAGTCATAATAAAGTCAACAACATAAATGTATTAAAACGCACCCCACCTCTATATCACTAACAGGGCTAAGGATGAGCCTGCCACACTGCAGTGCAGTAATTCCAACAGACAATGGGATACATGATTATTTTACACCTTGATTGTATTTTCACAGTTATAGTATGGCTGAAGTTCTGGACTAATGTCCATCCTGGACAACTGTCAGTGAGGTAAACCTAAATTTTAATGCTAGGAGCATCTCACACTGTAGGTTTATTTCAAGTTATTGCTAAAAGCAGAAGACCAGTTTTTAGTTTCTTTTCAGCTCATTTTTAGTCAGTACAGACTGAATGATTTAAGCTTAAAGAAAGTCATCAGTTGGACTGTTGGGCTAATTAAAAACTTCTAAAATAAAGCTCCACACCAGTATACATTATAAAACAGGGTGATTTTACACTTGAGAATTAAATCACTGAACTGATTTTCAAGTTATGCTGCATCTTCAGTCCATGGAAGTGTGGGCACCAATAATGTAGATTTAGAACCTTATATCATTGGAATGTGACCTCAATGGCCCAACTGATACACTTGATAATACTGGAGGGAGGTGCATTGTTAACTACTATCTATACAAGAATGTTTCCTAACATCCAGGCAAACATTTGTCTTCCAGCTAATACCATTAAAGATAGAATCATTAATTAAGTAGTTTGCTTGAAGTTACTGTATTTGAAATGCAAATATGATTGCCATACCCAGGGACATAAAGAGCTTGCTATTGGAAACTTTAAAAATAATATCAATGAAATATAAACTATCACAACAAACACATCACAACAAGAGATCATTAAATTCCAACTCATGATCAAGTGTACATTTTCCAAATATAATGATCATTCATTGGGCTAAAACATGTTTATTATAAAAGAAAATTCTTTAACCCAATGCCTTTTTCAAATAACCAATTAAAAGGAAATGATTTAAGATTGAAAAAAAACCAAAATTGAATTTAAAAATAAACAAAAAATAGATTGCCACTGTAATTATCCAAGATGATCTGAAGAACAATGATTGACCTAGGGAAAGGATGAGACCCTTTTTTCCTGAGAATGTGCAGTTTTAAAATTTCCCGAAGAATATGGTGTCCTTCACTGCTCCCAAATATTAGTAACCTCCTCTGCTAGAAAGCAATCCAGAGAGTTTTGAATATAAACAGGTGGAAATACAATTTTCACACAATCATTTAGCTTAACAGGAAATGAAGCATAAGTTTACTGGAAGAACGGTTTGAGATTTATTTTCCCCCCCAGCAATGCTTTGGGACTTCATCCACAAACTGCACAGGGTCAGATTTCATCTGGATTTAATAAAATCCTTCGAGGACAAGGCTATATTTTGGATATAAAATTGCTAATAAGAATTTTTCCTTAGTTCCATATTTTCAAATGACCTGAGGCTCTGTGATTCTGCAGGCTTTTTTTTTCTAGTTTACGAACTCAGTATTAGGAATATGCAAAGAATCATTTATTTCATTTACATGACAGAAATGATACCATGTCAT